>NW_022436962.1:17161948-17366985 GCF_009761245.1 Sapajus apella | reverse complement strand
CACCCAGACTGTAGTGCAGTGGTGTGATCTTGGTTCACTGCAACCTCCGCTTCCCGGTTCAAACAATTCTCGTGCCTCAGCCTCTCGAGTAGCTGAGATTACATGCACATGTACTACCTCGCCCAGCTAATTTTTGTATTTTTAGTAGAGACAGGGTTTCACCGTGTTGGCCAGGCTGGTCTCGGAACGCCTGACTTCAAGTGATCCGTCTGCCTCGGCCTCGCAAAGTGCTGGGATTACAGGTGTGAGCCATGGCCATTTAACTCCCAAAGTATTATCCTCATAATAAACCTTTTCCTTTTTTCTTGCTTTTAAAAAAATAAAATAATGAAGATTTCTCCCAGATGGGAGAAAAATAACTTCTTTTTAAAGCAGGCAGCATATTCAAAGGGATGTCTGGAATAATTATTTCATGTTTATAGGGCTGTGGCTCTTAATTAAATACTTTACCTTCCTCATATTATTCCATGTTGAGTGAAAGGCTACTGGGGAAGATGTTAATGAATTACTTAGTAATGCACCATACCCTCACAGTTGGGTAATGATTGCTCTTCCCAGAATCTAGAGCTAAACCACAGCTCTGGAATTTGCCATCAGGAGGGTGGGATCTTCCACTGGCTGTCCTTAACCATTTCCTCCTTCGATGCAATTTTGATTTTAGTGGAATCCTGCCAGCAGAAGCTGAACTGATGTACATCAATGAAGTCGAACGTTTGGATGGATTTGGACAGGAAATCTTCCCCGTAAAGGTAATATGCTGTGCCCTGTGTTGGTTTTAACCTTCTCAGAACAGTACTGGCATTTGGAAAATCAATGTTGATAGCAGTGGGCCAGAATGGCTTGGCCCTCTTTTTGCTATGCAGCATTAGTTGGCAAGTCCAATTTATTATAGATAAACAGATTTTTTTTCTTAACCAAGAGATGTTGAAGTTTTCTGTGGTCCTCAGCATAAGAGCTCAATAAGACAGTCCATTTAAGTGAGTACCAAGCATCAGTCGATCCAGCACTTTGGAGGTATCAAGGCTGATATCCAGCCCTATGACAGGAGAAGTAGCCAATGTCATGTGTAACATTAATCAAGACTCTAGCCAGTAGTTTTCTTATTCCCTTTTCCTCTTCATTGAGCCAATACAGGGATAATTGTTTGTGAGGTAGAATGAAATGTCTCCTGTATACAATCGTATTTTATTTCTCCAGCTCTGTAGGGCCCTCCATTGTGGGTTCCCAGCCCCTTTGGTGTTTTATGGAAACTATGCCTAGGAAACTGCCACAGCACATCACATTCTTTGCAGCACATCCACCTCCTGAAGTGGGTGTGGTTGGGGGGTCATGGAGCCTAGTCATTTATAGAGCTGAGCCCATCATCCAAACTCATTTTCCACTCTCTGGTGACCTACTTTACAAAAAATGGAGATTTATCAGAAACCTAAAGCAACTGGCACATTTCAGCAATTTGGGAGACGCCTGCAATTTCAGCACAAACATTTCACTCCAGACTGGCTCCGCTGGCTGTTTTATAAGTGTTCAGTTCCCCCTCTGTTGCACGTTTGCAATTTGCCTTAATGAGAACTGCCCGTGTGCATCAAGTGGAATCGAGCGGGGTGGCCGCAGCTTTCAGAAAGGGCTAAATGGCTCTTTTTTAGATTTGTTTAATTTTCTTTTGCTTCTCTAATAGCTGCCCTTCATAGGGTTGTAATCCATTTTCCTTGCAGTAATGCCTTATGAAGCCATCTGCATCCCACTTAAATTTCTGCAGCCCATATATAGTCATATTTTGGGTCATTGAAAAATCAGAGTAAACTTTTCTCCACTTCTAGAAAACTGACTTCTCAGTCCCTGGAAGTTGGAAGTTTTGTTGTGGCGATTTGCTTGTGTTGTTTTTTAGTAATTCTGGACTGCAGGAAACAGGGGCTGTTGTGAAATCTGCTGTGGTTGGTTCTGATGCGCTTTCTAGTATGTTCTTTCTTTAGTGGAACCAACAGGGTTATAATACCTTCCTCTGAGTTGGAAGACAGGCACCTCTGACTCATTGCCAAGATGGGGTAACTGAGCTGCACTGCCTGTTTTTCCTCTTTCCCCCCACATATCTGTGCATACCTAAGGTGACCAACTAAAGACTGCATGATTTCTGGTGACCCAAGGATGAGCGTGGGATCGACAGTAATAGTGGGGGTGGTGATGTGGTCAGCTCTGCAATAGGTGAAAAAGCATACAAGAAAATATGCAGGGAAGGACTATGGGTGGGACTGGAGTCTCTTGATTGGCATAGGTTCTTATTGACAAAAGAAAAAGTGTGTCATGGTATATCCTAGGAAAAACATTTGAATTTAGCATGGGCTTTTTCATGAATGGTTCCTCAAAAATTTTCAAGACTGGAAGAGTACCAGTCCACTTCCTAACAAGTCTGCCCGTCCTCTTCCACGGATACAGGTGTGGCCCCTGCCTGAGTCGCTCCTGTATTGTCAGAGCACATAGACAAGGCAAAGTGTGCTTTTGGAATGGGTAAGGCAGAGTCTGGAGCCTTTATCTATTGCTAGGTTGGACTTAGAGCCCTTAAGCTTTGACCAGTGCAGTGTCCCAAGCATGCTGGGTAGAGTAGCTTCCAGAGGCACCCCTGCTGTGCATTTTCCATTGCCCCCCCCACCCCCAGGTGAATAACTCTTCCCTTATCCCCATCCCTGCAGATCCACCCACAAAGTGCCCAGGGAAGTGTTTCTGCAGAATTCCCCTTTCTCTTTCTAACTCCACTCCTCCTATCCTCTTTTCTCCTCTATACCTTCTGTAGTGTAACCTACCGTTTCAGCTTCTCAGAATCACCATTATGGGACAGTTCTGTTTCATCTTCGCTGGTTCTTTGTCTCTCAACACTCTTTTTGCTTTGCCACCAACAGGGATTGTACTTTCTTTCTCTGTTAGAAGACTCTTATTGGAATGTAAGCTTTAGGGGGTGAGTTGAGAAGTGTCTTCTTCATGCCTTAAATGGGATCGAGTATTCTAGGGAATGTAGAAGTCCTTCTTTTCCCTCTTAGTCCTAGTTGTGCATGCCCCCACTCTTGCTTTAGAAAGAAGGCAGTCCATCTAAGTGAGTACCAAGCATCAGCTGATCCAGCACTTTTACCCCCAGGGGAAAGCAGGATTTCATTTCAGGGACTGACAGTTTATCTACTAGATGTCTAGTTCCCACTCCGCTCTCAGAACCCAGGCAGCCAGGTGATGCTTGCCCAGACAAGAGATTGGAAGCACCTGACTGGACCAAGAGACCAGGCTGAAGATAAGAATATGACATCTGGGGTTCCCCAAGACAGCGCTTAGGAGATCAGCCACGAGTGAAGTCCACAAGCCCCTCCTGTGCTTAGAGAGCCCCCAGCCAACATTTAGCAACCGATTCTCAAATGCGAACGGATAGTCAAGTGTCACCATACCCAGTGTCCTAATAGGTAAGACAGAGGCCAACATCATAAGAACAGCCGTGGACTAGCAGACGCAGATATTGTACAGGAAGAAGAACCCCCTGCTCAAAATACTATCCAGTGAGCCTCAGGACTTTTTTTTTTTTTTTTTTTTTTTGCCTCCTTGAAGGAATAAGGTACTTAAAAAAGATGCATTTAGAAAACAAAAATAAACCCTGAAATTAAAAATATGGTATCAGAAATGTACAACTTAATAGACAGATTAGAAGGTAAAACTGAGACAATCTCACCAAAAAAAAACCAAAGTAATGGAAACTCGGGGACGGGAGATAAAAAAGTTAGAGGACCTGTCCAGGATGTCTACTGTTTGAACAGTGGGAGTTGAAAACAGCGTGAACAAGGGAAGTAAAAGGTAATTATTTGAAAAAATACCCCTGCACTGAGGAATGGGAGGTTCTGCACTGAAAGGGCCGGGCATGGTAGCTGCAAAGAGACACATCAAAGTCTTTAAGAGGTGAATCTTTTGGCCTCTCAGCAAAGGAAGTGGTAGGCACAGGTCTGCTCCTTGCTTCCTTAAACAAGCCCTGAAGAATATTCAGCTCTCAAACTATTGTATGTCTAACGATTTAAAAAGCAAAAGCTTTGGTAAGGTTAAAAAATGAAAGACATTAATAGATGTTCATAAAAGAGAAAATCCAAATGCCAATGAATCTGACAAAATCCAGAGGCTCTCTCTTAAAATGCGTTGTGACAAATTGAAAAAAAAAATATTTCGTTCTATATATAGTCCACTAGGATGTGTGGTGGGTGAGTTCCTGTAGGACTTGACCCCACCGACACAGTTGGTCGCCTTACTGCTCTGATGTTGTCTATGATTCATTCTACTCGTGCGTGAGAAATGGGGTGTGATACCTGTGGGTTTTGAAATATATGTATATTGTGGAGTGGCTAAATCCAACCAAGTAACATATGCATTACCTCAGATACTTATTTCCTTGTGATGAGTGCACTTAAGATTTACTCTTTTAGTGATTTCAAGAATACAATATATTATGGCTGGGTGCAGTGGCTCACGCCTATAATCCCAAGACTTTGGGAGGCCGAGGATGGAAGATCACTAGCCTGGGTGGCATGGCAAGACCCTGTCTGAAAAAAAAAAAAAAAAAAGAAAGAAAAAAAGGCATGGTGGCACATGCCTGTAGTTCCAGCTATGTGGGACCCCGAGATAGGAGGATTGTCTGAGCCCAGGAGGTGAAGGCTGCAGTGAGCCAAAATCGTGCCACTGCGCTCTACCCTGAGCAACAGTGAGACCCTGTTTAAAAAAAAAACAAAAAAACCCACGAATACATTTTTACTAAATATGCTGTGGTCACCATGAGATCTTGAACTTATTCCTCTTGTCTAACAAGTCTTTATTTCCTTTGACCATCATCTCCCCATTCCTGCCATTCCCCAGCCTCTGGTAACCATCAGTATACTCTCTGCTTCTATGAGTTCATTTTTTAGATTCCACATATAAGTGGAACCTGTGGTATTTGTCTTTCTGTATCTGGCTTATTTCATTTAGCATTATGTTCTCTAATTCCATGTGTATTGTGGCAAATGACAATTGTGTTTTGTTTTAAGGCTGAATGGTTCTTCCTTGTGTATATGTACCACATTTTCTTCATCCATTCGTCTATGGATGGACACTCAGGTTGATTCCATATCTTAGCTATTGTGAATAATGTTGCAGTGAACATGGGTCATCACAGGTCTCTCTTGTTGGTCTTACCCAGGACAATCATGGAAACTGTGTACACCTTGGCATTTTCTTTATGGGGATTTTCGTGAGGAACAGAATTGGAAGACAAGCAGTAATATACAGGTAGTCTTGTTTGTTTTTCTTTTTCACCTTGAGGGACTCCAATGTTAATGTAAATTAACATGTTAATTAAGGTTATCCAAATGAGTTAAGAGCCAAACTGGATTAGATTTGACCTTCCTCAGCTCATATAAAGTGAGCCCTCTGCAGGATTTAAGCAGTTAAATTCATCTCACTTTTTGTAGAAACCCTTTCCACCTGACTCCAGGAAATACATTGTTGAACCCTATTGAGTTAGAAGAGTGAAACTAAACTTCCTGAGTCTGGCTGGAAACTGACTCTCCAGTCAGTCATTAAATTTAAACACTTCTTTCCATTGTTCTGCATTCTGTGCCTCACCACCACATGTGCCAATAGAGTGCAAACTGATTTTTATGTGAACAAAAGGTAATTATTTTTAAAAACATGTTTTGAAAATGCAATCTATTATGATGAATTAGAGGGCTTTGGTACTTTTAATTATTTTGACACGTCAGTCCTCTTTTCCACTTATCAGGCCTGGTACCAGTATAGAGATGCAGACGTCTCCTGCTGCATTTCATGTCAGTATGCTTGCTTTGTATTGGTGCCCTGAAAAGCTGTTCTGGCTTTCATTTACAAGGCAACATGGCCTGTGATTGGAAGAACAGCTTTCTTGTATGTGTGTCTGATAGGCGGATCTGTGTATCCAGGGCACATGATCAAAGATAGCCCTTGGAGGCACGCATGGCCCACCTTCTGGAAGTGACTCTTGATTGGCTATATACTCTTTGGATCAGCAGCTACTGTAGGTCACTTTGAGACAGTTTTCTACCCAAAAGCTTCCTGATTGGCTTTTATTTTCCTAGATCCCCAATCTGCCATTGTTTTTTTGATATTCTCTTGCTCTCTGAATAGAGACATTTTTGAAGCAGGAATGACAAGAGAGATCTTTCAGGATATAAGATAAACTTTTGGACTTTTGGTCTTAGTGTCAGCTTCATATACCTGCCACAAAGTATGAATTTATTGAGGAAAATATGTAAATATGTGCAGAGTTGTAACTATAAATTTTTATACCCATTCAAAGCTATCCAGGCATTTTGGCCTACCAGTTCTCCATAGTTAAACTGATGTTTCAGTTTCTCTTTGAACCTACAGCAGAGAAGTAAACAAGTCGTGCACACTGGCTTTTGAAGTGAAATAGAAGAAAATTGCAATTTGGAAATTTTATGAGCATAAGCCACTCACAGGTTTTGCTTAGTTTCCTTAGGAACTGCTTCCAGACTTTTTCATTTATCTTGAAACCACTACAAGACAAGAATTCACATCTACTATAGTGTCATGTTAATTATACCACTAGCTGAAGTCATGTGGTGGGGCTCTGAGTATATCTAGGATTTCAGCAGTTGATTTGAAGGAATGAAGCCAGAAGAAACCAAATATCTCTTATCTCTAGAGACCTTCACTAAGGAGCATGTAGCTATGAGTCCACGTAGATGTAATCTGATAGAACTGTAGGTTGTGAAGCAAGCTGGGTGCAGCACTTGTAGAGAGTATTGCCCCAGCAGACGTACCTAAAAACATTTGTTACTGATACAAGGGAATGAGGACTGGAGGAAAGTCTGGGAACTACAGGTAAAGAACTCATCTATCCCTGAGGTACAGAGGAAATGTGCTAAGTCAGATACTTATTTGTGTCTGAATTGCCTCATTTTAAAAGCAGGAGCAAAAATAGAGAGTTGCCGTAGAGAGTTGTTGTAAGAATCGGAGTATACAGCTGAAAGGCAATATTATCGCTTTTTATTCTTCTAGCAAACATTTATTAAGTGCCCTGTGCCTGGTACTCAATTCAGTGCTTGGAACACAGAAATGAAGAAGGCAGAATCCCTGCACTGGATATGGGGCCTGTGGTCTACTTGGTCTCATTAGAGATCTCGTCACAGAAATAAAAATTATAATGCAACGTGGTGACCGGTAGAGGACCACAGCGGGCTCTTGTCTCCTGTGGGTAGTGGGGAATGAGGAAGGGATTCCTAGAGAAGGTGACTCCCAGAGCTGAGTCTCAAACTTGTTATCCAAACAGAGGATGGTGGAAGTATAATGAGCAGGTGCATATGAGTAAAAAAGCAGTGGCAGGGAATTATAGGTTGGGGCACCGGGTGAAGGGTAGGTAGTGGTTAAAGATGGTTAGAAACTGGTTCCAAGTAGGATGGGAAGCGGCGGCTTATCTTTCCCCATCTGGTGCTTATTTTCATTTCAGATAAGGTCTCCATGAAGACAGGAAAGGAAACACTCTGTGTGTGTGTATGTGCGTGTTAGATTCCAAAAGCGTAGTTATATTAAACAGTCCCTAGGAAACTGTGTGTGTGTGTGTGTGTTTGTATGTGTTAGATTCCAAAGCATAGGCACATTAAACATTCCCTAAGAAACTGTATGTGTGTGTGTGTGATCCCAAAAGTGTAGGCATATTAAACAGTCCTTAGGAAACTCTGTGTGTGTGTGTGTATGTGTGTGTGTGTGTGTGTGTGTGTGTGTGTGTGTGTGTGTGTATTAGATCCCAAAAGCATAGGCACATTAAACAGTCCCTAGTCATCTTTTCTTAGGTGGCATCATGAATCTGCAGTGCATATTAATACAGAATATGTGGATTCTTCTGTTTAGGTTCCCAGAAACACGTGACTTTTTAATAATATATGCTCCTCCATCACTAAAAAGTGGAGGTCATGGGAAATGTTTTGTTACTTTGGAAATGTGAAAAAAATGGGATGGGGGCAGCAAAAGTCCCTTGCAGATTCTCCTCATTGCTAGTCACAAAGAATACTATACTTTATAAACAGCAATATCTAGACATACTTTATGTAGAGTTTTTAGCTATCTGAATGGATACATGTTGCATTTTCTTTACTTTTCCCCTTTGAAAGAACATTACACTTAAAAATGGTTAAATCGTAATTTATAAAATGAGATCCGATAGCAACAAACAACCCTCCTATGGTGTATCATAAATGCCTGGAACATCTTTGGGTAAAACACAGTGACATTCCTTTTGACCAGGTGGAATGACATGGGGAATATCACTCATAACAAGTCGACCATTCTAGTGGAGCTCCTCAATAAAGAAGAGACTGCCCTCTTTCACACGGTAAGCAAAACAGACAAACAGAGGCAGGGGCTGACAAGACATTGGCTTTTGGACTTTTCAACTCCTCATGTCCTTTCCTGGCTCTCCTTATCTTGAGATAATAAATATTCTCTTGAAGAGATGCTCTCTAGTACTTGCTCAATGCTATCATTACTCATTTCAAAATAGTGGTGCTGAAATACCCATGTTTGAAATACCAGATTTCCGGCCAGGCATGGTGGCTCATGCCTGAAATCCCAACACTTTGGGAGGCCGAGGCCGGTGGATCACTTGAGGTCAGGAGTTCAAGACCAGCCTGGCCAATACGGTGAAACCCCATCCCTAATAAAAATACAAAAATTAGCCGAGCATGGTGGCGGGCACCTGTAGTACCAGGAGGCTGAGGCAGGAGAATCTCTTGAACCCCGGAGGCAGAAATTACAATGAGCCGAGATCATGCCACTACACTCCAGCCTGGGCAACAGAGCTAGACTCCATCTCAAAAAATAAAATACTAGGTTTCCAAGCTGACTTTTGACTCTAGGACCCCGGTCCCTCCACCTGCCTTATGTGTGATGGATCACGTTGTCTGGCACTCTAGTTACAGCCCTCCTCTAGTGACCCCTGATTCTATTGCATTGCATTTGCTTTTGCTGGCGGACCTGAGTTTTCTTTCCCATTGTGGCCCAAGCTTAATCTGAAGTAAGCTGAGCCATTGACCTTCTGTTGAGTGCCTCCTCAAGAGCCAAGGCATCTCACTGCCTCCAATTTAATGAGGTCTGATGTTTATTCTACGCTCTGCCTTGATTCAGTTATTTATTTTGAAAGCACTTGGTTGGGAATTACATAAAGGCATGCCGGTTCATCAGTGTAACCCCAGCACTCTGGACCTAGGGATTCCTTAGCAGACAGCGTGCTCCGCCACTCTTTGGTAGGCTTTGTACGCATAGCTGCTGCCGAAATTCAGCAGGCTGGTTGACTTGCTGGCCCATGTGTTGGTTTGTGCTTGAGATGAAGGTTGGAAGGGATGTGCCCCTCCTCAGAAGAATTTTAGTGAAATGTGTAATCCAACAAATGTTGATTTTCTTTTTTCTCTGTGTCTTCTTTTCCAAGGATGATATCGAAAATGCCAAGTACATTTCTCGGTTGTTTGCCACACGACACAAGTTTTACAAACAAAACAAAATCTGCACGGAGTAAGTAAACATTTAGTCCCCTGCCTGGATGGCTTTGTCACATTATATTCATGTCCTTTTGGGGTGTTGTGTATCGCTTTTCCTATTCACTCTTTTTCCTTGTTTCTCGTAGAAGCTAAAGAAGTAAGCTAAAGCCAGGGCAGGAGGGAAAACTTTAATGATGAAGACTGTCTGGTGTAGTGCATATGCCCAGAGAGCGAATAATTCACAAATTGACTGTGAATGCTTGGCTGCCTGGATGGGTTGGCCCACATTAGCGCCTTTCCAACCCTCTGCTAGGAGTTTGGAGGAGTGGAGCAGTTCCCAATTTGCCAGGGTGCCCCTTCGTGTCAGACGCGGAGTGTGTTCAGAAGTGGGTAACAGAGTGACGAGCTAGCTTGAAAGAGAAGACGCTCTGTCATCCTCAGCCCCGTGTCGCTTACACAGTTGGCTAACCCTGCGTGTGCTCCTGGGTCATGTCATCTGACTGTAAATGAGAGGCCAGGGTAATTAGAGGAAGATGTGGAAGACACTCATAGGTGTCCCAAATCCGTGTGTATTTTTTTAATTTAATTTGGAAATAAAGAGGAGTGTGATGAGGGCACTTAAATGCGGCCTGACCTCAGATGAAGCGTGCTGGGGCTCACTCTATCATTGTCTTTTTCTTGGTTACCTTCAAAAGACGTTCCTCAGCAGAATACATTCAGCGGTTTGAGCGCCCAATGTGTTTAATTTTGTTTCAAAGAGCATCAGGGTTAGAAATGCAAGAGAAGAACTGCTTTTCCACTCCCACAGTGGACACATCGAGAGTATGTAGAGTATTGTCCTAGACAGTTCCTGCGGAAGCACGTGGCTGCTTTATAGCTGGAGCTCCAGGTCATGGCAGACTTTTTTCTCCACACCGCGGAGGCTCTTTTAAGCCAGTCACTGCAATTGGTCACTGTCGGGGTCTGAAAGTATGTCTGATAGTATTAGGCCTACCAGCTTGGTTTGCAAATGTAAATCAGAAGAAGGCCTGATCCGGGAGTGGCAAGTGAAGCCGCCTTACGTTTCTTCTGGACACATTCCTGCATGTGCCCCACCGTATCATTCTCTTGAGCAGGTTCCCTATAGGTCACTTCTGTGTATTTCTACTCTGCTGTTGCCTTTGACTTGTGGGGCTGTCTTTGACATGAACAGGAATGCTATCCTTGTTCTTCTGTAAGGTGAATTTAAAAACTGAGAAGTGGATTTCACTCTTGTCTTCTGACCTAACCACAGCTCAGCAAATGGCTTTACTATAAAATTTATAGATTGTTTATTTTTGTTTGTGGTCTTTTCCTCCAGTATTAGTGAACGTCACATATTAGTCTGAAAACTAAGAAGAAATTCTGTTTCTCAGTTCTGTTTCTGCAATAACCACTCCTTTCCTCTTCCTAACCAGGTATAAGAAGTTCCTAACCTCTTAGCTGATTAAAATCTGGGGCATACTCTCAAAATGACACAAACACACACACACACACACACACACTCTCTCTCTCTCTCTCTCTCTCTCAAAATTACACACACGTGCATACGCGCACACACGCGCTCACGCGCGCGCGCGCGCACACACACACACAGTCTCTCTCTCCCTCTCTCCCTCCCTCCATGCATGCATAGCAGCATCCTTCTCCAGAGGGTGTTACTCTCTGACCTATAAAAGATCATTATTGACTTTTCTGCTCCTGCAGAGCTGCTGCATTGTCTTCTGGAGGTAATAACTCCCTTGAGTGGCTCCTTGATTTTTTGGCATAAGGAGAAAAATTAGGGGGGAGTATGTATAACATAGGTCTGATAATATGTTTAGCCAGTCATTAAAAAACCCGCTGCTGCTCTCTTATCTCCGTCATTTCATTAAAGATATTTTATCAGCAAAAAAGTAGGAAGGATGAAATCTCCAGAATAGAGAGAGTCCTTTAAATTGAAGAACTTAGCTTAATGAAAAACTGTACATGTCCTGGTTTTTGTTTTGTTTTATGGTAACACTGAGAACGAGGGAAAATGTTAGAGCATTTGGGACCCATTGCTTGAAGGCATCTTTGATTTCAACTCTCAAGAATTTGCTAATACTTCCAGTTCATTTTTTAATCACTACATTAAAAAATATGTTGGTTCTTAGTCTGGAAAATACCCGATTAGATAAATATTTGTAAAATGTATTATCTTAATAGAAAGTACCTTTATATGGTCACACTAAAAATATTGTATCTATTTTAGATTTCCATTTGACTGGAAGCATTTTTAAAATATTTTTTCTTGCATTTTTTAAAAACTGAAAGATTTTACATATATACAACCGTACAAAGAGTACAGTTTTAAAAAATCCACGTAATAATTGTGATATTTTTCAGTCTTGCTTATTTCCCTCAGTGTTTCTATAGAAATAAGCCCCCATCTGTTTAATATTACTTTGTAAAACTTATTCTAAAAGTATCCTATCCAAACATTTTGAAAATAAAAACAAAGGAAATCGAAATTGTTCTTAGTGTTACTGCCGAGAAATAAGCCATGTTTATGTTTTGATGTAATGATTACCAATCTTATTTATTTTCTTCCTCTCCTCTTGTCTATTATACTATCAGTAATAATAGCCATTCTCATTTTTTCGCCTCTTCATGTAGACAGTCAAATTCTCCACCTCCCATCAGACGCCAGCCCACCTGGAGCCGGTCCTCTCTGGTATGTAGAGAAGCTGCAGTGATCAAGTGATCTGACTGTTGAGCATTCTTTGTTGTTAACTTGAGGCGGGGGAAGATGAGGGCATCATGATGAGGTGAAATTTTGTGATAACACAGAGGCATCATTCTGTCAAGCAGGTGTGATGCACACCCATTTTATCCGCCTTGGAACCGTCCGTGCCCATCACTATTCTAAGCGTGGCTGAGGGTTTACCCTGTGAGTAGGTCTTATTCCAGGCCCATGGGACCATGTTCCCTCAGCATATAGCCCATGGTGTGTTTTCATCCCCTTGCTCATCTGTTCTAGTTGTTGTGTGAATACGCATCTTCAGTTGCAAGCTCCACAAATACGTTTGCGTTCACTGCCATGGAGAGAGTTTAATAAACTAGTGAGAAAATGCCTTCTAAATGAGCAAAAATTGGATGGATCTAGTGGATGGTCTCAGGCAGAGTATCTGATGGGGAAAGTTGATTGCATATTTCCTAAATTTAGGCTTTAAAAAAATCAGATTTCCAAAGCATTTCCATAATTTTAGGCATTAATTAGCCAACAGAGTTTGAATTGACCTAGCCTTGGCTGCTGCCCCCTTTTTTTGTTTGTTTTTAGTTTTTTTTAAGCTGCTGTCCTCATCATGTGAATAAGGAAACACAATTTCAATGCATGTGTTGTGTCTTAGGCTGTGTTTTATTTTGAGGATTACTCAAGGATAATAGAAAAAAGATGTTAAGAGTTGATTTCCTTTAATGTTTTCTGCTTGTTTTAACTCACAGTTCTTTAATTTTAGGTTATGATTTTTTTTTTTCACAAAATCAAAACTTATAGCCTTTTAACTTCTCTAGATCAACAATTCTTTCAAGTTGATAGAATGCAATTGAATTTTTCTTCATAGTCAGTGTATACCCTGTAGCATGTCTTTAACTTCTCTTTTGAAGGGACGCACAGTATCTCACATGTGGTCCCTTGCTCTGGAGATTTAAGGGATACCTTGGGCTTTCCCCTAAGTACCAACAGATTTGTTCATGGCACTGATTTCTTTATTATTCTCCTTTATGAATGTTATCTTCCTTTTTCCTTCTTTAGAGTATAGATGTCTTTATTAGCAAAATAATTTTTCATTTACGCCCTTGAAACCCCATGGGAGGCAAAGTGTTTTAAAGCTCTCTTGTGATCGTATCTTGTCCTCATTATCCAGAGAGGATGCTGAGGCTTACCTGTTTTATTTGGATGAAAACAGCTTACAGGAAGTCTGATCCAATTCATGGCTTCCTCCTTTCCCCTGTCCTTTAGGTTTAAACCATTTCACCAAGAGTTTCTTACGATGAGTGAGTAAGACCAGATGACGTTGTCTCTTGGCTTCCTTGCTGATAACTGTTTTTCGTCTGCCCTCTCCTATCTATATTTTGGCGTCGACTTTGTTTCTGTAGTAGCCTGTCTGGAAAGAAATGGAATAATGTATTAGAATATATAAAGAGATGAAATAAATACTTTAATCCTGAAATGATGTTTCGGGGATTAGCTATTATTGTCCTTTGACAATGCTGTTTATGAACTGGTATAAGTCTGCTCATTTATGTCAGTTCATAAACCATAACTTACTTATTAGATTATTTTAAATAAGGCAAGAAAAGACAGCAAACCAACTTTGTCTTGCCATGTATTTCTATTCCTTTGTACAAATCCCTCCCCACTGTGTTTCTCTTTAGAGCCTTAAAATGGCTGTGCTACCATGGAAAAATTGAGTTGAATTTTTATGTATTGCCAAGAAAAGGAAAAATATTTTTAAATTGCAACTCAAAAATCAGCCAAAGGGAGACTTGGGAATGTAGCACCTTTTCTTTTGTCACCCAAACTGCTTTCTTAGATGTATTTAATTTCAGTTCTTCATTTCTTCTGTCTTGATTCCTTTTAATTCTTAGATCCCTTTTTTAATTACCCCTTTGATGATCAAGCATTGTTTGTGGCAGAGGAAATGATAGGTGAGTTATTCACCCAGGTTCAAGCTCTTGGCCAGTGTATTTCTTCCATTGAGAGATGCTGAGAAAGTGTGACCCCTGCTGGATTTGGGTTTTTTGGTTTGAGCTCAGATTCTTCTCTTTTAAAATAGTAACCTTTGAAATACATCTGTAAGGCTAACAGAAATATAAGAGATTGGCTGGGCACGGTGGCTCATACCTGTGAACCCAGCACTTTGGGAGACCAAGGCGAGTGGATCACCTGAGGTCAAGAGTTCAAGACCAGCCTGGCCAACACGGTGAAACCCCATCTCTACAAAAAATACAAAAACTAGCTAGCCATGGTGGCGCAGTGCCTCTAATCCCAGTTACTTGAGAGGGTGAGAAATGAGAATCACTTGGACCCAGGAGGCAGAGGTTGCAGTGATCTGAGATTGTGCCACTGCACTCCAGTCTGGACAACAAGAGTGAGACTCTATCTCAAAAAAAAAAAAAAAAAAAAAGAAATATAAGAGATTATCTTTTTTGGTGACTCATAAACTTAAGTGTTTTGAGGGTTTTTTTTCCACAGATCCAAATTCTTATTTCAAACAAATTCTTACCTGGAACCTTGATATGTAAATAACATGGATAATGCTTGAGGTAGGGGGAGAGGGGAACTTGATTTGACTGATAGGAAACTAAGACTGGCTGAGGTTGAATGACTTGCTCTATATTATATTAGTGCATAACCATCTCTCCTTTGTTGGCTAACCAAATATTTAATCCACTGAAGTATTTTTTATTCTTCTAAAAGCTTGTCCCTCTTCCACAGCATGAAGTTATTCAGGTTCAATCTAAAGAGCCATTTTTAAGACAGTGTGGAAAAGATTCTGCACTGAGGTAGGGGGCAGACAGGGCCCTTTCCATACTTAGTTCTGCAGTGGGGAAGGTCAGCAAGTGATCTTGAGAGCCACACACTCACTGTTGTGGGCCACATTTTAGATATTTAAGTAGATTCATTTTAGATGATATTTAAGTAGATTCACCCCGGGCTCGACTTAACACTAACCCTGTTCCTATTTAAGGTCGATGTGTTCTCAGGCATAACTATGCTGATGTGTAGGAGCTTATGAATGGAATTTTGAAAAGAATGAAACAGGTGTCCCCGTGTTCTCATTTCTGACATGGATTATAATAATTTACTTTTTTTTTTTTTTTTTTCTGGAGACAGTTTCTCTCTGTCTCCCAGGCTGGAGTGCAGTGGCGTGATATTGGCTCACTGCAACCTCTGCCTCCTGGGCTCAATGACTCTCACACCTCAACCTCCCAAGTAGCTGGGACAACAGGTGCATACCACCACGCCTGGCTAAGTTTTTTGTATTTTAGTAGAGATGGGGTTTCACCACATTGCCCAGGTTGTTTTTGAACTCCCGAGCTCAGTCAATCCTCCCACCTTGAATAATTTACCTTTTCTAAGTTTCTTGTGAAAAAAGGCACAGAGAACTTGGCAAGTGTATTAGAACATAGATACTAAATTGTTACATTCCATCTTTGATGGTAACTTCTTTCTCTTTCTGATCTTGAACCAACTTCATTTCTCCCTTACCGTTTCTCTAGTCGCAAACTTAGTGATGAGATGAGAGTGTAGATGGGTAGAAGAAGGCTGGGTCAAAGGGGTGACAGGGACAGCGGCTGCCATGAGCCTCCCTGACGACATGGCGGGAGTGCTGTGTGCCCGGGCCGGGCGTGTGAGTTGTTGGCCGGGTCTGGCCAGGCCTCCCCACCTCCTCTGTGTTCTCTGTTTCAGCCCAGGCAGCAGCCGTACATCCTGCCTCCCGTTCACGTGCAGTGTGGTGAGCACTACTCGGAAACGCATACCTCGCAAGGTAACACTGGCTTGCCATTCTCCCTTCTTAAGACAAAAAGTTGAATACCAGTAAGCAGTAAAGAAGACTTTTAAAAAAAAGAAGACAGGGATGCCTTCTTTTTAACTTTGTCATTGTCTGAATGATAGTATCTAACGGCTTCAATTTGCAGAAGGCTTAAACTATCAGTTACCTCTGATCAAAAACTTTCCCCGGTATTGGCTGCTCTGGGAGTCGGGGTCAAGGCAGCAAGCAAGTTCTTTCTTCTCCCTTTCCTAAGTGAGCTTAGAGAAGAGAGTGTGATAGCTCAGCTCAAGTGAATGCACTTCACCTTCATTGCCAGTATCAGAAAGCTCCCGGCAGTCATTCTGCTTTTCATGGTGACAGAACACGGGCATGCAGAATAATTGGAAGAAATACACAAAGTCAGCCTTTTCTCTTAGCTGTTTTTCGCACCTCTTTCTCCAGCCCCTTTCTTGGTACACTTGCTTTTTTCTTTTCAGAGTAAAGTAAATCCGTTTTATTCCTCTCTTTCTCCCAAAATTTCTCCCATGCAAAATGTGTGAAAAAGCTTCTTCTACTAGTAATGACTTTATGGTAACAACTAACATTCATAGAGTAATTATGGTACTGCTCTAAGTACTTGGTATATATTGTTTCATGTGATCCTTCAAATAAACCTATAGGTACTATTATTATTTCTGTTTTCCAGATAGACATATTGGGGTACAGAGAGATTAATGATGGAACTTAGATATGAAAATCGGTAACTCATAATCATTATGCTAACTGCATTTGAAAAAAGGAGATGGTAGAAAACCTTGGATGTTGGAAATATAGTAAATGGTTAATTCATTCTATGTTATCAACTCATGGTCATTTTGAATCCTCTTCTGTATGAAAGTGTGAGCATGAAAACCAAGACAATCGAGACTATTTAATTTAATAAAATAGTACTTTTTACAAGGAGACTAGCAAAGTTACCACATTTCTATGGGACAAATCCCATGGGAGGTGGCTAAATTGCAGCACATTTGTCTCTGTGTCCCCTTGTTTGTCCTGCCTGTCTCATCTGATCAGATCTCTGTCCATGCACCTCCTCTTCAGTTGACTATTTTCAGTCACCTTTTCTGTTTTTCACCTTCTCTGAGTTTGCCTTTCTCTGTTTTGCTCATGCTTAAATCTGTAGTGTGAAAATGAATATATCTTGGCTACAGAAAGGCAAGAGATTGCCTTCCTGGGGGCGTGTGTGTGTAAGAGAACACCAGACACCTAGAATGGGCCTGATTTTAGAAATCTGCTTTTTATCTCTTTAGGTACCTCTTTAAACTATAATTTTTACTTGAATTGACCTAAGTGATGAAATAGATCTAGAGGGGATTTTAGGAATTGCCGAAAAGAACTCTTGATTCTAATTGTGCCCTCTGTTGCTGCTCAGGACCAACTAGCTGTGCTGACACCCTGGCTACATCATTTGTTTTGTGTCTTTAGAATGCCCAGCAGTCCCCTGGGTGAAGGGGCCTTTTCCATTGCCATCAGGAAGAGCAGTTCTAAGTCCTTAGTAACTGAAATCTATTGCCCTATTAAAGTTCTTGACTTCCTGGTCTAAATATTCAGTCCTGTTGCTGGGCCCTGCACAAGAGGACAGGTCTCCCCAGTTGGAGGGCCATTGTTGGTGCCTGATTTCAAAGCTCATGACAAAACTGAGAACTTCCCCAAGCGACACTTACTCCAAATGTGTGCATGCCTTCTTTGATTAGGTTTGCTTTTTCCTTTCAGTATGCTTTAAGGTGTTCTTTCTGTATGTTGGCATTTCATCCAAGATAGTATTTTTTATTCTGTAGAGTATGTTGGTGGAGACCATGGGATTTCATTTTTTATGACTTATTTAAATTAAAAGTTACCTCATGAGTATAGGATGTACATTGTTGCGGCAGAATGGCGTGGAGGTTCACGTGCCTTTGCTTGACTTCTTGTAGACAGCATTTTTCATGGGAATGAAGAAGCCCTGTATTGCAACTCTCACAACAGCCTGGACTTAAATTATTTAAATGGCACCGTCACCAATGGCAGCGTGTGTAGCGTTCACAGCGTCAACTCCCTCAACTGCTCGCAAAGTTTCATCCAGGCCTCCCCCGTGTCCTCCAACCTCAGTATCCCTGGGAGTGACATCATGCGGGCCGACTACATCCCGAGCCACCGGCACAGCGCCATCATCGTGCCCTCCTACAGGCCGACCCCCGATTATGAGACAGTCATGCGGCAGATGAAGAGGGGGATCCTGCATACAGACAGCCAGAGCCAGTCTCTGAGAAACCTCAACATCATCAACACCCATGCCTACAACCAGCCAGAGGATCTGGTGTACAGCCAACCCGAGATGCGGGAGAGACACCCCTACACTGTCCCTTATGGGCCACAGGGGGGCTACAGCAACAAACTTTTCAGTCCATCCGACCAGATGAACCCAAAGAATCACGTGGTGCCGAGCAAGCCGGGAGCAAGCGCCATCTTGCACACGGTGAGCACCCCGGAGCTGGCCAACATGCAGCTGCAGGGCACCCATAACTACAGCACCACCCACATGCTCAAGAACTACCTCTTCAGGCCGCCGCCCCCCTACCCACGGCCACGCCCTGCCACCAGCACTCCAGACCTGGCCAGCCACCGCCATAAGTACGTCAGCGGCAGCAGCCCCGACCTGGTGACCCGGAAGGTGCAGCTCTCGGTGAAGACCTTCCAAGAGGACAGCTCTCCGGTGGTGCATCAGTCTCTCCAGGAGGTGAGCGAGCCCCTCACGGCCACCAAGCACCACGGCCCGGTGAACAAGCGCCACAGCCTGGAGGTGATGAACAGCATGGTGCGGGGCATGGAGGCCATGACGCTCAAGTCGCTCCACCTCCCCATGGCGCGCCGCAACACGCTCCGGGAGCAGGGGCCCCCCGAGGAGGGGCCGGGCAGCCACGAGGTCCCCCAGCTCCCTCAGTATCACCACAAGAAGACCTTCTCTGATGCCACCATGCTGATCCACAGCAGCGAGAGCGAGGAGGAGGAGGAGGAGGCTCCGGAATCGGTGCCCCAGATCCCCGTGCTCCGGGAGAAGATAGAGTACAGCGCCCAGCTGCAGGCGGCCCTGGCCCGCATCCCCAACAAGCCCCCGCCTGAGTACCCCGGCCCGAGGAAGAGTGTGAGCAATGGGGCGCTGAGGCAGGACCAAGCCGGCCTTCCTCCCGCCATGGCCAGAGCCAGGGTGCTGAGGCACGGGCCGGCCAAGGCCATCAGCGTGTCCCGGGCCGACCCGTCGGCTGTCAACGGGGCCTCTCTCGGTCCATCCATCTCTGAACCCGACCTGACGAGCGTGAAGGAGCGGGTCAAAAAAGAGCCCGTGAAGGAGAGACCCGTGTCTGAAATGTTCTCCCTGGAGGACAGCATTATAGAGAGAGAGATGATGATCAGGGTGAGTGTCCTCCTCTCCCGGGCGTTTTCCAGAAAGCACAGGCTTCAGGCACTGAGCACGGGGCAAGGCTTATGCGGGGAATGCGGTCGGTTTTTAAGGAATCATTGAGCATTTAATCAGGTAGTACTTTATT
Organism: Sapajus apella; assembly: GCF_009761245.1. Classification (NCBI taxonomy): domain Eukaryota; kingdom Metazoa; phylum Chordata; class Mammalia; order Primates; family Cebidae; genus Sapajus; species Sapajus apella. The sequence goes on along the minus strand of NW_022436962.1, from coordinate 17,347,365 downwards.
ACACAAAACATTGGGGTTTTGCCCTTTCAGATAAGTCTTCCTATCTTATTTGTGACTTCTAACAAGATGTACTTGGTACGTTGTTATGGCCAGTGCCTCAGCCAGCATTTTGCTGTTTATTCAAGGCTCAGACTTCAATTGTGTGAGCTGCTATTATGGAAGCTCACCTTTCTATGTCTTTTAGTGTTTCGTTTTCTTGAAGGAAAGCTGTCCTCCACCCCCAGTTAGTTATTAAAAAGCAACATCCCCATACTGCCTTCTGTATAGATCTGTAAGTCAAGACAGCTCACCAGTATTATCTGGACTGTAATATGTCTAGCTTTATATTCAGATTTTCTTTCAATAGATGTTTCATACAGATTCAAGAAAATTATAGTAATTGGATATATAATTTTCCATTGAACTTTGTCTGTTTAAAACTTGTACTTTATGTTTCTCAAATATTTTTACTTAGGCTTTTTGTCATTATCCACAGTGTTTCTTTTTTTAAAGCCTGAGCCACTTTGTGGTTTTAGCCTCAATATAATAATCATTCCCTTACTCTTAGAATTCCTTTTCCTCTGTCACTTCGCCTTTGTAGTTTGTAAAAATGAGGACCTTAGAAAATCAACGTTTCCTGTGAACTCAAGAGACTATATGAGCAGTGCCCAAATCAGTAGGATTAGGCAGGTAAAACCAGTTGGATGGCAGATATGTTATGCTCTCTTGGGCAAAGGTATAGTTGTGTGCATGTCTGCGAGGTCATGGTGATTCTCCATTAGCATAAAGATCATGTGACCAGGGTGACCTAGGAATATCCACGGGACTGTGTAAATTATGGTAGGGGAGGCAGTATACAATATTCATGAATCAAACACCCAGCTAACTGCTTTCCTGAAAAATGGTCTGCGTTGTAAAAGATCTAGGTTTTTTGTGTTTTTTTTTTCTTTAACTTATGAAGATTCAAGTCACTAATATGTTACTTGCTCTGTTTTAAAATGAAAGCAACTGGCTATGGTAAGGTAGAGAAAATGGGTGAATTGTATCAGAATATTTAAGACTTAAGTTCTGAGTTACCTCACCTTATAAAAATATGTCAATATACTAAGTACTCAACAAAGATCCAGGATATGGGATATTTAAAAATACATTTCTCTTGGATCAGCATCAAAAATATCAGTTTCTGTACAACCCATGTCAAGTTTTTAAGTATACACACATTGAAATTATTTCTGATAAAAATCACAAACTCCACAGAAATCACTAAAGATATATGCAGACAACTTTCAAATACATTTTGACGTCAAAGTCAGGCAGTTCACTTGGAAGAAGTTATAACCAGTACCCCTGAATTTTTGTAGTAAGATGTTTGACGTCAACTTTGATTATGGGAATTCTTTACATCTCACACAAAGGAGGCACTGGTGCTTAGAAACTTAAGAAAATTACTAGAACTATTAAGACTGAGGTGAAGAATTTGTACAGCTTTCCACAATTTCAAAGAGGTTGTGATAGATACTTGTCCTCCTGGCAATATCAAATGCACTTTCTTCCAAGTTGATTTTCAGCCCTGGTTTGATATAACGCTTCATCAGGAGGAGTTCTAGGGTATCCTTGCTGTCTCTGTTCCCAGTAGCAAGATACAAGGGGGTCAAGAGGACTTTTGTTCGGGCATTGACATCTGCATCATACTGCAGTCAGAAAGAAGCCACTCTGGTATTATTCCACTTAAAAGCACTGTGCAGGGGCGTCCAGCCATCCACAGTCACTGCATGAACATCTGCCCCCTGTGCAGTGAGCTCTCGGCCAATATCTAAGTGTCCACTGTAGGCTGTGCGATGAAGAATGGTACACTCCTATTCATCCCTGGTGTTCACCTGAGTGGCCTTTTCAGAAAGTAGTCTCCGCACTGTAATAAGCTGATTTTTTTTCAGCAGCCCAAAGAAGCAATTCGCTGGGTCTTTTTGCATTTTTTGTCTTGCAGTTCATACCACTCTTCCTTTTTTTCATCTTGCTCCTCGTCTGCATGAGAATTGCGTGCCCAAAGGCTTTGAGTACTGGTAGGAATAAGGTGTCCATGTGTTTCCAACAATTCAAGTTGGTTAAAGTGTTCAGAAAAGTCCAAGGAATTCTCTTGGTCTGGTATTCCATCATTATTTCCTTTTTCTTTTTCCATTTTTACTACTATTCTAAATAAAAAGCATTTTGAGCCGGGCGCGGTGGCTCACGCCTGTAATCCCAGCACTTTGGGAGGCCGAGGCGGGTGGATCACGAGGTCAAGAGATCGAGACCATCCTGGTCAACATGGTGAAACCCCGTCTCTACTAAAAATACAAAAAATTAGCTGGGCATGGTGGCGCGTGCCTGTAATCCCAGCTACTCAGGAGGCTGAGGCAGAAGAATTGCCTGAACCCGGGAGCGGAGGTTGCGGTGAGCCGAGATCGCGCCATTGCACTCCACCCTGGGTAGCATGAGTGAAACTCCGTCTCAAAAAAAAAAAAAAAAAAAAAAAAGCATTTTGAATGCCAGTGTATAAACAGTCTTTCTAGAAATGAATTATGACTGCTTTATTCATCAAGATCTAACAGAAGGGAAAATTGCCACCAACAAACTTAACTCTATCAAAAATTCACACGTGTATGTAAATAAACACATACATATGTATATATACATCCATATTACCATTTGAAGATCCATTCTAGTGTTAGACGTGAATAGCTCTTCTTCAGAATATGTAGAGCCAGGTATAGTGGTGAACACCTCTAGTCCCAGCTACTTGGGAGGCTGAGGTAGGAAGATCACTTGAAGCCAGGATTATGAAACCAGCCTGGGCAATATAATGATATCTCATCTCTACAAAAAACAAAAGACCCAGCCAGGCATGATGGCAGGAGCCTCTAGTCCTAGCTAATCAGGAGGCTGAGGTGGGAGGATCACTTGAACCTAGGAATTCAAGGCTTCGGTGAGTTGTGATTGTGCCATGGATGGCAGAACTAGACCTCGTCGCTTAAAAAAAATTGTACAGTCTGGGGAGACAGTTATGTTGTCAGAACAGGACTATGCGGGTGCATGCAGAACAATGAAGTGCATTTGCTCTTACTAATGAGAAAATGTTTGGATTATTGCTACTTTAAAAAATCTCCATTGCTGCTTCCCATGAACATTTTCACTCTCTTAAACCAATTAATTAGAAATAATCAAAGCCAGATTGACTTCGCTTCGTTCACCACTGTTGCACTATAAGGTAGCCAAGCCAAATTTTAGGAACTCCAGAACAGCTGTAACTTAAAATTTGCTTTGATGGTCCATTAGACCACCTTCATTTCCAGGTCTTCCTAGCCCATCATTAGGATTCAACCTGAAAAGAACAATCAAGGCCCAAAGATTTCAGGAAGCCAAGTTGCTGGGGTCAGAAATGGAATCTGTAGCAACCTTGTTACTTTTGGAAAACCTTAAGAAAATTCTCAATTTGGCCAGCCCTGCTAGAGTGGTGCTAAGAGTTTTTTATACAGACACGACTTTTTGCAAACCTAGAAGGAAAATGTGCAAGGTGTACCTTTGTCTCTAGCAAAGAAAACCTTTGGCTTGGAATGGAAGAAATGTGTGGGTGGGTGCCGTTGGGAGAGATCTTTACCAGTGTGGAAGAAAGTAATTCATTGGTAGAAATGGATTTTCAATACTTCTTCCAGACCACTTAAAAGCAATATTAGCATCAAGAACCTAGCAGCCTAAGCATTTAATTTAGCTATTTCCCCTGCCAGCTCGATACTTACTGATGTCCACATGGTCTCATAACCTCATTTTGGCTGTACCCATCCCCTTCTCTTGTTGTTCATATTAAACAAATAGTCTGTGGCCAGAATCTTGGCACTGGTCTCCTCCTTGGAGCTCCTTGCATTGTCATAAAAGAACAAGGGGTTTTTTCACTATCTTTTTTCTCCAGATGCTTTTCCATTCCATTCATGTGGGTAATAATGACTTGCAAATTTTATCAATTAACCTTTACTTCAAGAAATAATTACCCCATTTCTACTTCATTTTCCCTGTTGAAATATTTTTTTTCCAAATCTGCTACACTCAGGAGCTCAAGGACACCAGCAGACCTTAGAGGAGGATTAGGAGCTTCTTCAGTAAGCCAGAAGGCCAGGCAAGGGTGACAATGCCAGTGGCTCTGAGCCCAAGATGAGTCTCCATCTGTTTTGTTTGTAATGCGGAAACTCACTCATAACCTAAGCAGCATCCCCACCGGTCAGATACTTCTCTGCTCTCCTCACAATAGGCAGCTTTTGCCAGCTTGTTGGGAATCCCTGAGAGGCGAGGGCCATTCTAAGGGCCCTCTTGATAGAACACAATAAGAAACTTTTAGCAAAAGAAAACTAGGGGGCTGGTGGGGGTGTGCAGGTGCAGGTGTGGTGAGAATTTGCCCTCTGGGCAGCCCTCCTGGAGCTGCTTGTCTATTTGATGGATGGTTCCCCGCTTTTGTGGCTCCTACTGCTTCCTTGAAGGCACTTCCCTGCTTTGGAATCCCTTAGCCAGAAGTTGATACACTAAGAAAAGGCCAGATCAAATCTTTTGAATTATTATTATTTTGTATGTCTGGTAACAAGCTGATAGGGTGAGTGAGAAGGAGCAAAGAGACATAGTTTATCACTGAGTCATAATACCTTTTCAAGAAGGACTAATTCATTAATTTTTGTCTTAGACCCGGTTAGGGTCGCCTTACAGTGCAAAGTGGAAAGAAAGCAGGACTGCTGAGAGGAGCTCAGGACCCATTTTCCAGAACTATAGCTTTCTCAAAACTTTGGAGAGCAGTGAAATAGATTCCCAAGTGAAAGGGGTGACAGAAGTGAAAAAAAGAAAAACTCTTTCTCCTCAAAACTAGAAGAAAACAAAGCCCTAAAATTTTTTTTTTATTTTTTTTTTTGAGACGGAGTTTCGCTCGTTACCCAGGCTGGAGTGCAATGGCGCGATCTCGGCTCACCGCAACCTCCGCCTCCTGGGTTCAGGCAATTCTCCTGCCTCAGCCTCCTGAGCAGCTGGGACTACAGGCACGCGCCACCATGCCCAGCTAATTTTTTGTATTTTTAGTAGAGACGGGGTTTCACCATGTTGACCAGGATGGTCTCGATCTCTTGACCTCGTGATCCACCCGCCTCGGCCTCCCAAAGTGCTGGGATTACAGGTTTGAGCCACCGCGCCCGGCCCAGCCCTAAAAATTTTAATCCAGAATCTTCCCCCAGGGGGTTCCCAAGCATTGAGAGACCAGGGCCGTTTGAAAGAATATTGCATCTTTTGGTGGTAAGTCCCTGAGTACTGTAAACCCAGAAAATCTGAGACAGTCTCAGTTAACGTAGAAAGTTTACTTTGCCAAGGTTGAGGGTATACACTTGTGGCACAGCCTGAGGAGGTCCTGATGGTTGGGGCACAGCGTGGTTTTATACATTTTAGGGAGACATGAGACATGAGTCAATGTAAGAAGTACGTTGGTTTGGTCTGGAATGGCGGGACACCTTAGACTTGAAGTAGGGAGGGGGCTTCCCGGTCACAAGTAGGTGAGAGACAAATAGTTGCATTCTTTTGTTTCAGATTTGCCTTTCCAAAGGAGGAAATCAGATATGCATATATCTCAGTGAGCAGAGGGGTGACTTTGAATAGAATGGGAGGCAGGTTTGCCTAACAGTTCCCAGCTTGAGTTTTCCTTTTAGCTTAGCGAATTGGGGCCCAAGGTATTTTCCTTTCACAGCACTTCTCTCACTTTCTCCCAGTAACCTCCTCTGAGATGCTTCTTTGGTTTGTCTGATGGGTTGGCCATCACCAGTACAAGCCTCCTGTTGTCAGTGTCACTAACACAGGCTTCATTCAGATTGTAGGTGACACTGTAGAGAGACACATGGAAGAGTGTAATGCAGTTCCCCGCCACCCACAATTAGAACAATTCATAACCCTGTGTGATGACTCCATCAAGACGTCTTCTTGGGGAGTGAATTTATAGTTCAGAGAATAAGGAAAAAAGTCTCCCAAGGCTTGAAAAGAAACCAGGGATTCAATGGCTCTTCATCTGTGGCAATCAAATGAATCTGCAAATTCGTTGTCCTTCAGTGTGAATCAAAATCTTAAACTCTGCAAAACTCATCTACTTCTATGAGAAGTGCCTGTGTTCTTCCCTTAACTTCTAAGACACAGTTACTTTTAGGAAAGGCCCTTCATGGCTTGCTTCAAGTGAGTGTAAAGAGAGCTTTTTCATACTCAGTCAGTTTCAAGGACCTGAAGAAGCACAGCAGGAAGCTAAAAACCAGGCCTGACCGATCCAGTTTCAGTGTAGAGGCGAGGGCAGAGAGGATGGAAATCAAAAAGCCACAAACCGGGGCCAGGTGTGAACATCAAAACTTTTCCCTAAGTGGTCTGTCAGTTCCTGAGCCCATGTTCCCCCATAGCTCAGCAGCATGCGGTGATGTCCCACCATCTGCTCTGGGAGTCACAGCCTCTGTTATTGTGGGCCCTCTGCGTGAAGCTGAAGGGTAATGCCTGGTGGATCGTCTTAAATGACCCCAGCCAGGCTTTGGTGTTAGTGAGCTCGCTAAACTACATCAGCTTTCAGTTCTGGGAATGACACCACTCAGAGGTACTCCAAGGACCAGAGATTAAATATAGAATTAACATCCTCAGCGTTAGCCCCTTAAGACAGAAACTTAGGAAGATTTTTCTCTATAAAATATATGTGTATGGATCTCTCGATCAACAGCAACAAACCGTTTTACAAGTTTTGCTCCATTCCATCTATGCAAAATGGCCATCGCTGTGATTGGATTCGATGATTCGGATAAACCTGTTTCTGTATTCCTTCTCCTGTTGTCTTCAGCCCTTATCTTTCTAAAGTGCCTGCACGTAACCTATTTTTTTTTTTTTTAGCCCTATGGCAGGGTGTATTTTTAGGGAGTCTTTTTTTCTTATTTATTGATCTATCTAGCTAAGGAGTTAATTAAGAATAAAAGCTCAGGAGTCCTGTAGGAACTGGCTTCCGGGGGCCTAGTGGGAATAGTGGGAAGGTTGTGTTTGAATTCGCCCTACTAATGGTGATTGTCTGCATTCCTTGGCTGAGGAGTTACAGATTTGGGGAGATTAAAACACATTCCAACATTCTACTAGTATTATAAACAATGAGAACATGCCTTTTCTTGCCGCAAGAATCTGGAGAAGCAGAAGATGGCAGGCCTGGAGGCACAGAAGAGGCCGCTGATGTTGGCAGCGTTGAATGGGCTCTCGGTGGCTCGAGTCTCAGGGCGAGAAGAGAATCGAGTTGATGCCACCCGGGTTCCCATGGATGAGAGGGTAAGTGGCAGGCTTGTCAAACGTGATTCATTCTCTGCGGTCGTAGGATCCCAAAACACCCTCCTTGCCCAGACGTGCCAGCACTGAGGTTTGTGTGATGCTTTCGTTCTTCAGTCTGAGATTAGGAAGATCAGGTATAACTGCGTTGCATTAAATCAGTCCCTTCCAGCATCTCATGTTTCTCTGCTCCGGTCTTCCTGCTTTGTCAGGTTGGCGGATCAATGGTTGCCTAAAACCAGCAGCCCCTAACATGCCGTGTGACTTGGTCAAGTCACTCAATTTCTTTAAGCCTGCTTCCTTTTTTGTAAAATGCACAAGTTAACCACTTGCAGTAGCTCTCAATTTCTGTGATTTTTGTGAGCGATTGCCATTTCTTAGGAAGTGATTATTTTATCCAAGCATTTATTTTTATTCTTAATTTTTAAAAAACTTTTATTTTCTTTTTGGGGGCACATGTGAACGTTTAGGACACAGGTATGTCACAGGGGTTTGTTGTATGTATTATTTCATCAGCCAGGTATTAAGCCCAGTACCCCATAGTTATCTTTTCTGCTCCTCTCCCTCCTCCCACCCTCCATCCTCAAGTACCCCAGTATCTGTTGTTTCCTTCTTTGTGTTCATAAGTTCTTATCATTTAGGTCCCACTTATGAGTGAGAACATGCAGTATTTGGTCTGTTCCTGTGCTAGTTTGCTAAGGATAATAGCATCCAGCTCCATCCATGTTTCCCCTCAAAAGACATGACCCTCGTATCCAAGCATTTATAGAGTTCTTTAAAAGTGCTGTCCCCTCATATGACCATAAAATGAGGCTGATTTATAATTGTCTGGATAACACATTGTGAGAACACTGGTTTTGAAAAGCAGAAAACAGCTGCATGGTAGTGTTTTAGACGTGAAGAAAGGTGTATCCTTAGTTCCTGAACTTGCTGTCAGAAGGTTAAGAAACAGGTTGTATAAACATAATAGAGTACTAATAACATTAGGGCGTTAGATTTCTGCTAGTATGTATCCAGAATTAGGATGTTTTTAGACCCAGAAGGGACTTTAGAGGAATCATTTAACCCAATTAATAGCATGTTACTATTACTAGTAGTTTGGCGAGTGAGGAGGAAAAAAGAGATTTAATTTTCAGAGCTATAGAATTGTGGATCAGTATCATCTAAAAACAGCTACATATGTGGAGAAAAGGATGTTGGATAATTAAGCTTAACAGTCTCTTTATCATTAGGACTTTGAACAGAGCATTATTGGCAAAAATTTTGTTTTATAAATTTCAACTCTTGCTAGTTCTTGCAGATTTGTTCTACTTGTAGTATGAGTAAGAAGGAAAATGGTTGTTAGATGAGGGAAACTATCAATATGGCTAATAATGAGACAAACTAACCAAGTATTGATTATACAACTTGAAATCTCATATTAACACAATCACTGTAAATATTTAAAGAAATTTGGTTGTTACCGGGCGCAGTGGCTCACGCCTGTAATCCCAGCACTTTGGGAGGCCGAGGCAAGTGAATCCCCTGAAGTCGGGAGTTCGAGACCAGCCTGACCAACATGGAGAAACCCCATCTCTACTAAAAATACAAAAAATTATCCAGGCGTGGTGGTGCATGCCTGTAATCCCAGCTACTGGGGAGGCTGAGGCAGGAGAATCACTTGAACCTGGGAGGCGGAGGCTGCAGTGAGCTGAGGCCCTACCATTACACTCCAGCCCGGGCGACAAGAGTGAAACTTTGTCTCAAAAAAAAAAAAAAAAAAGAAAAGAAATTTGGTTGTTTCATTGAGTTTTTGGATCAGATAATTTAGAGAGCTGAAGACCAATTTCTGTTGCAGTTCAGAACCCTGAAGAAGAAACTAGAAGAGGGAATGGTGTTCACAGAATATGAGCAAATTCCAAAGAAAAAAGCGAATGGCATTTTCAGCACAGCGGCTCTGCCAGAAAATGCCGAGCGCAGCCGAATCCGCGAAGTTGTCCCCTATGAGGAGAATCGAGTAGAGCTGATACCAACCAAAGAAAATAACACAGGATACATTAACGCCTCCCACATCAAGGTAAGAAGGCAGCCTGTTAGAAGGTTTCTTAAAGATAGCTGGGTTAAAGGTAAAAATGCAGGGAGAAGAAAGCGTGTGGGCTGTAACTGTGCCTTTTGGCTTGTCCCCAGACCCTCAGGGAGTGTTTTTGAACTCCTGTGCTTTTCTTAGTCAAGTGGAAGGGCATGTCTATCACTGCAGAGAGAAGGAAGTCTAGCAGCCTTAGGAAAAACCTCAGGTCAGCGATTTCTGAAGCCTGCTCATTACAGAGGCTTTAACTTTTCCTTCTCTCTGTGGGCTATAACTCTCTGTACTCACAGGAAAAACTGAAGATTATCCTTTTCAGTTTGTAATTAGCAAGTGATGGAGACTTTGGAAGTAACAGATATTGCATTACTGACATTAACCTTTTATGTTCAATAACAACAGAAACTATTGTTCCTCCCTTATAATATACGGTTATGCATTTTATAGCACAAATCTTATTATTGCATGATATTTAAAAGAGTGGAGTGATTTTCACCTAAACTATAAAAATGTGGTTAATATTGAATCTTGAAAGATTTGCCACATTAGTCAATTAATTTGTGTTACTAAATTTTTGTTATTTCAAATACTTCAAACCTTTATATGTCAGTATTACATAATTTATCAGTTCTGCAGTTAAAAGTTTGAGTTATGGAGCCAGGCATGGTGGTTCACGCCTGTAATCCTAGCACTTTGGGAGGCTGAGGTGGGTGGATCACCTGAGGTGAGGAGTTCAAGACCAGCCTAGCCATCATGGTGAAACCCCATCTTTAAAAAAAAAAAAAAAAACAACAACAACAACAACAACTTTGAGTTATGGATATGTGTGTACGTATAGTTAAATATTTCCTAAATAGCTTACCTTCCTCAGTATCTCTATTCACAGAGGACACTTGTTTCAAATGTCACCATTTGCTCTGAACTCTTAAGTAGGAGAATTTATTCATCTATTAATGTTAAAACCATTGTTATAGGATATTGTTGATTAACACAAGGTTCAATTAATAGTTGTTAGGTTCCTTTGAACTTCTAAAGGCTAGTTAGGTATCTAGTTTGTATGTCAGTTATAACTAGTTTTGATATGGAATGTGAAAAGTGTAGCGTGGTTGGGCATATAGTATTTTTTATTAATATACACAGATAACCATATTTTTTAATAATTAGTACTGTCAAAAGAAGAGCAACTATCATAGATCATATTGCTAATTTTTAGTCTGGTTTTTTGAGAGTGAGAAATAAAAATTGGACTCTAGGAAACTCTTAAATAAACTGGTAATGGTGTGTTTCATGGGCTTAGTTTAGATTATGAAAGAGTGACCAAAGTAACATATTCAAAGAAAGATGCAGATCACACAGCTGCTTCTTGATGGAGTGTCTATGAAAATCTTGCATAGCAACAGTGTATTATCTTCTTCTTTTGGCCAGATCTCTTCCACCATTTTCCATCTGCTCTCTGAAAAAAGCCGTCACTTTGTATAAACTGTGCCCATTGGGTATCATTATCCGAGAAGCATTCCCTTCTTGGTTATTCCCTGCGGCCCACATTTCATCCTGTGAATCCAGGTTAGACATGGGTGCATTTAATAGACTCATGAACTTGCAAGAACTTGCCCCAGTGTTTTGGAATAGAGTTGTATATTTTGCCAATGTTTTCCCCCCTGGGTTCCAAGCAGCCATTAAAACAGAACAGAGATTTATTTGCTCCAGAGGTGGAATCACATCTGTGAAATCTACCTCAGTAGCACTGCTTGTTGTGTTTTTAATGCAGTTTTTAATACCCTCCTGTCAATACTTGGAATATGCTGAAAGGCCCCAGGCAGCAACATTCTCTGGAAGTATTTATGGTTCCTATATGTTGGGTGCCAGAGAGGCTAATGTTTAAAATCACAATTCCACAGATAAACCAAACTCCTAGCCAGCAAATATATGAATGTTATCTCCCACCAGTATTTGGAAAATGGATTTTTCTTGCCAGCTTTGACCTAAACATGTCTTGTGTAATGAGACAATAGCTTACATTGTTTTTGTTTGAATTAAGTTAGCATACAGTTTTATAAAATAAATGAGGGAAAAAAGTTTCAAACAGTGATCACTTCATTGCTTTTTGAACTCTCCAGAGGTCTGCATTGCATAGATGTAGAAGGAGGCTGACTTTGCAATATTAAGGCACAGAGCTGGAAGGGAGAACAGAAAGAATTCCTCCAGAGGCCACCATTTCACCTTGACAGCATGACCTTTAACACTTTGAGTACAACTTCCTATTTACGGTTCTCTGCAGCTACTGTTTATAGCTGTAGAATTATCTTCTCCTGATCAACCTGAGCTGCATGGGGTAATAATTTTATTATCTGAAGTCATCTCATGACTCTGTAGTTCAGTTGGATGCTGTGGTACTACCAAGGTGAAGTTATTGATGAAATATGTGCTGTTGACAAGGGCATTCGTAGCATCTCTGCTGTGCGTGGCACCACAGAGCACCAGCGACAGCAGAGGTTTATGATACACTTCATATCAGATCCGCAGGAGAAAGATAGTGCTCCAAAAGGGACGCTGTTCCGTAGTCGTTTTTTGGGTTTTTTGTTTGTTTGTTTGTGTGTAATTGGATGCCATGGAGTACTGTTTTTCAAACTGGGTCGTAACACGGTGGTAGAATGTGAAATCAGTTTAGTGGTCATGACCAGGTGTGTGTGTGTATGTGTGTCTGTGTGTGTTAATGAAATAGACTAGACTAGAGGAGAGAAAAGAACAGAAAGTGTCAAAGTACATTGCACATAGTAAGCATAACTATTATTTCTGTAACAAATCCTAAGTTATACATGTTCATATAGATGCGTATATACATGTATCTATGTGTATGTGTTTTTAATAGGCACTAGTTTGTATGTACTGTGATTTGCAAACCAAGATCAAGTTAAGGCCAGATGTGGTGGCTCACTCCAGCCCTCCCAGCACTTTGGGAGGCTGAGGAGGGTGGATCATCTGAGGTCAGGAGTTCAAGAACAGCCTGGCCAACATGGTGAAACCCTGTCTCTACTAAAAATACAAAATTTAGCTGGGCATGATGGCAGGTGTCTGTAATCCCAGCTCCTTGAGAGGCTGAGGAAGGAGAATCACTTGAACTCGGGAGGCAGAGGTTGCAGTGAGCCGAGATCATGCCACTGCACTCCTGCCTGGGCGACAGAGTGAGACCCCATCACACAAAAAAAGATCAGGTAGATATTTTAATAGACATAAGTGGCAAAAAGTCTTTTCATGTGAGGCTGTGTCACTAGTCTCTATAATCTCAGGGTTTCTATTAATTGAACGAATTCATTTGGCCAAAAAAATATCCAGGGTTTTAAGGTGTATACAGATGAACAGGTGGTCAGTACGCAATGCTGTCCCGGACTTGGGGTTTATTTACTGATGCTTCCCTTGGTTTTCAGGTGGTGGTTGGCGGGGCAGAATGGCACTACATAGCCACCCAGGGACCCCTGCCACACACGTGCCACGACTTCTGGCAGATGGTGTGGGAGCAGGGAGTGAATGTGATTGCCATGGTCACCGCAGAGGAGGTAAGGGAAACGGCCTACTCCACGTCCTTTTCCCCAGGGCAAAGGTTAGCCAGAAGATGGGCTTTGTACTGGCGATTCTGTTACCCTCTCCTTCCTGCAGTGCTGTTTCTCTGCAAATGCTTTTCTCTTTGGTATATATCTATTTTCTCTTCTTACTTCCAGATAGATATTGTTGTAGCTTTTCCTCCTCTCATTTTCATCTGGCTTTTAACTCTTTTCCTTGGATTGACACACACTAAACTGAAAATAAAACAACAGAACACCAAGAAATGACCAGACTTTAGTTCAACCCGCTAACTTTGTGCCAAACGAAACAGTGAGCTTTCCACTGGAATGGGAGAGTCTCAGGCTGCTCAGGGCAAATCCACGTAGATGTCCAACTCCAGGCCCCAGCTCCACATGCACCATGCTTATCAGCTGAAAAGAGACCAGAAACTTGTTCCTGGAGAGGCCTCTGTTCTCTGGGGAGAGAAAATTATATCTTTTTGTTCTTTTGCCAAGCCAAACATAGTTTTCTGCTGTAACTAGAGAACTCTATGTGATGTCATAAAAAACCAGCCTACACTGCCGGTCAGTCCAGTCGGTGTTCAGCTTGCTGTCTTTGCGGGGAGAACTGTTGTTTCTTCTCTTGTCACATTCTCCTTCTTTCATTTCTTTCATTAAATTCCAGTTTATGTTTTGAAATCATTCAAGGGACTAGTTTAATGTGTGTTTACCAGTATCCATGGTATTGCAGTGGCCTTTCCTAGCTATGTTAAAGGGGTCAGGAACAAAGAAAATTGGGGAGGAAAAAGTCATATTTTCCTTCATTGACTGTTCTGAGTGTTTGCTTTTCAGCACAGTCCATTAGAAGAAAATAATGAAAGGGACTTCAAGCTCTTTAAAGCCAGTTGTACTTCCTTGGGCTGACCTGTTTGACCTTCCCACAAAGAGAATGAATCCTCAAAGTTTCTAGAATAGATTTATCATCTCATCAGATCACATCATTGCAAGGCATTCATTCACTTAAATACAGCGTACCATCTGTGCTAACTTCAGGAGTACATGGTAAATGAGACAGGCACCATCCCTGTCCCCATAGAGCTTGTGTCCTAGTGGGAGGGACATTCAAAAGTGAATAAATAAATTCAAGTAGCAGTAAGTGCGGTGGCAAAAATGGAAAACTGCAGTCCAAAGAGGGTCTGGGTAGGTAGGTACAGAGGTGGGTCCTCCTGTCTCTTCCCTCTTCCTCTTTGTGTGGGTTTCAGCCGCAAAACTGCCGTTCACACTAGGGCACTCCTACTAAAGGGTAGCTTCGGGATGTGCAACCCTGAGCTCCAGGCTCTGTATCATGTCTCACACTTGCTGGAAGGCTGGAAGTGAAAACCTTATTAATAGGAGCCTAAATTCAAGGGAGAAAAAAATTTTTTAAATGGAACAAAAGGTTAAGAGAGCGTGACTAGGGGATACTTTAGATCCGAGGAAGTGGTATTGCAGGTGAGACAGGAGTGACAAGGGGCCAGCCTTGCCAAGACAAATAGCATCTAGTGATCTGTGGGAGAGCTGGGAACTCATAGTTTTTAAAAATCCATAACTGATTTATACACTCAGCAGAAATATAAATTTGAGGTAAATGTGCTTTCACATGATTAGCAAATAAAAGAGCAAGATATGCTTCCAACTTAAGGAGACTCAGTTAAACCAAATGAAGCCAGGCAAGGTAATTTGTATTCCCCAAAGACATGTTGCTTTACAAGTAGGCTAGACATTAGGGTTCCTCTAAACAGCCATCAGGGTTCCCAGAGCCTGTCACCACTGCAGCACCGTGTTCAGTGTTCCCTCTCTCTCACCACCTACTCTTGCCCTGAATCTCCTCAGCTACCACCTCCTCCACACTCCGCCTCTTCTTCAGGGATTTTAAACTGTGCAAAACTTAAACATAGACCTTGTGTAGATGGTTGAGAGTACATAGTCTCAGAAAAGATAAAATCAAGGGAGAAAGAACAGTGATGTGACCAGCTCTTCTCAGTTCTAGTTGTCGATTGAACTGAAACAAATTGGTCAGGCTGAAAAAAATGTGAGATCGACACTAGCTAAAGACAGCATCCGTAGTCATTGTGCTGTCACAGAAAGAGCTCTGGGCTGAACATCGGTGAGGAGTAGCCTGACCTAGAGCGATTGCTGGAACCTCTTGCTCCCTTGTTTAAAACCTTTGAGTGACTTCCCATTGCCCATGGAGTGAAATCCCAACTTTCCACCATGGACTGTGAGGCCTTTCCAGTGTCCTCTCCTACTGACTGCCCCTCACATGTCACACTCCAGCCACCTGGAAGACCTTTGTTTCTTGAATGCACCAAGCTTGTTCTTGCTTCTAGATTTTGCACTTGCACCTCTGTCTAACATTAAACTGCACCTCAGTTGTGAATCTTTTATCTTTTCCACTGATGCAGCTGTCATTGTAAAGACCATAGTTTTTGGTCTTAATTAGCACATATAGGATCTACCCTGTGGTAGACACTGCAGAGTGCTACTGAGCCTAACGATTTAGAAGCTATGTGCATTTTCTTCTGTCTTCACATCTTAGGATTAAGAGGGTGGGAGCTTCCTTTGAGCTATTTCCAATTTTGCTTTTATGTGTGATTTAGGAGGGCGGACGAACCAAAAGCCACCGATACTGGCCCAAACTGGGTTCCAAGCACAGCTCAGCCACCTATGGCAAATTCAAGGTCACCACAAAGTTTCGAACTGATTCTGTTTGCTATGCAACCACGGGCTTGAAGGTCAAGCACCTTTTATCTGGGCAAGAAAGGACAGTGTGGCATTTACAGTATACTGACTGGCCAGATCACGGCTGCCCAGAGGACGTCCAAGGGTTTTTATGTAAGTTTTTTTCTTTCGAGTCTGTGTGTTCCCTGACTGACTGTTACAAACTGTGTCAATAATCCATCCGTTAGAGATGGAATAGAAAAAAAAGATGCTTTCTCTTAAGTGGCAAAAGTGTCATAACATTGAAATATATGTTCCTTTGTTACTATGTAGAACAGAGAAGAATAATACATGTCACTTATTCTGTTTACCTTTCATGCACATAAGCTAAGACTGTGGTCAACAAATTGGCTGTACCTTGATTCAGACCTTCAGCTACTCATTTAATCAGTAATTATTCTGACACACGCTACAACAAGGACCTTGAGGAATGATACTGTGTGGAAATAATCCAGTCACAAAAGGACAGAAGTTGCGATTCCGTTTACATGAGGTACCTAGAATAGGCAAAGTCAGAGAGAGAAACTAGGTGAGAGGTTCCAGCGGCTGAGGCAAAGGGGGATTACAATTTTTTTTTTTTTTTTTGAGGTGGAGTCTCACTCTGTCACCCAGGCTGGAGTGCAGTGGTGCGATCTCGGCTCACTGCAACCTCTGCCTCCCAGGTTCACGCATTTCTCCTGCCTCAGCCTCCCAAGTAGGTGGGACTACAGGCACAGCCACCACACCTGGCTAATTTTTGTATTTTTAGTAGACACGGGGTTTCACCCTGTTGGCCAGGATGATCTCGAACTCCTGCCTCAAGTGATCTGCCCTCCTCAGCCTCCCAAAGTGCAGGGATTATAGGCACGAGCCACCGTACCCAGCCGGGAATTACTATTTGATGGTGCGAGATTTGTGTTTGGGACAGTGAAAAAGTACTGGACGTGGGTGGTGGTGATGGTTGCACAACTGTGAATATGCTTGATGCCACTGATCTGTACGTTTAAAAATGGTTAAACTGGTAAATTTTATGTTGTGTTCACTTTAGCACATTAAAAAAAAGAGAAGAGAAATGAAATTTAAAAATAGGCCAGGCGTGATGGCTTATGTTGTAATCCCAGCACTTTGGGAGGCTAAGTGGGGCAGATCACCTGAGGTGAGGCGTTTGAGACCAGCCTGGCCAACATGGTGAAAACCCATCTCTCCTGAAAATACAAAATTAGCCAAGCATGGTGGTGCACTCCTGTAATCCCAGCTACTGGGGAGGCTGAGGCAGGAGAATTGCATGAACCTGGGAGGCGGAGGTTGCACTGAGCCGAGATTGCAACATTGCACTCCAATCTGGGCAACAAGAGTGAAACTCTTATCTAAAAAAAAAAAATTTAAAAATAAGTGAATAAATAAAATTTCTCATGAAGGTTTGCATTCTCACAAGCCCTATATTTCCCTACAATGGTAAACCTCAGTACTTTCTCAAGCTTTTTCATATTTTTATGAAAACACTAAGAAGTATCGAAACCCTCTTATAGTTTTCGAAATGAAATTTGCTTAAAGACTAATTTATTAAATTCTATATATGTGTATTTTTAGAACGTGCTTATATTAGAAACTAATTCACCAGATTATGTGCCGTATTTTATTTGAAAGGCCAAAAATTGGGCAGGTACTCACTACATGCCAGGCACTGGATGGGGCAGAGATGACACTGAGTTCACAGTCTTTGCTTTCAAGGTATTCCCAGTCTAAAGGGAAAGACAGGCCAGTCGTCATGGTCCAAAGATGAGATCTGATACCCTCCTCTGCTTTTCAGTGGTGGCTGCAGCTCTCTCTCCTTTTCCACATGCTCACCTGACTGTCCTGTGTTTGTCGGGAAACCCCATTCCTTACCTAGCTAGAAAGGAGCCCTGGATGCTCCCTGTAGCCTTGTGCCTGATCTATTGTTGACTCTCCAGCTAGAGGAGGACCTGTGACCACCACGGAGGGACCATCATCCAGATGCTGGATAATGTCAAAACCTTGAGTTTATTTTGGTATTCATTTAGAATGGGAGAAGAAAGAAAGGAGAGAGAGAACAGGTTTTGAAGAGCTAAAAATACTGATTTACAGGTTTTAACAAATATTCTGATGTGTACTTATCCAGCGATAAAAGCATTTCATTTACGTGAAAGTGACAATGGTACTTGAGGGTTTGGCACTGAAAGCAGAGAAGGATGACTGGAGTCAGAGGATCTTGAGTAAGATCCAGAGAGGATTCATGATTTGCCTGAGGTCAAATGGGTCATTATCTGTAGCTTAAAATACTAATAAGAACTTCCCTTCCTCCTAACAGTGCTCGTTATATTTCTTTCAGCTGATCACTTGCTAACTGACTTACTAAAATTTTCTCCAAGAAGCAGAAAATGGAAATAATATAAATAGATCAGTTTGTTGATTAGCTGACAACTCTGATGAAAGAGTGAGTGTAAAAGACACTTTAAAATATAGTCTTTTGCTGGGTGCAGTGGGAGACCAAGGCAGGTGGATCACGAGGAGATTGAGACCATCCTGGCTAACACTGTGAAATCCTGTCTCTACCAAAACAAAAAATTAGCCAGTTGTTCTGGCAGGTGTCTGTAATCCCAGCTACTCAGGAGGCTGAAGCAGGAGAGCCACTTGAACCCAGGAGGTGGAGGTTGCAGTGAGCCGAGATTGCATCACTGCACTCCAGCCTGGGCTTCAGAGCAAGACTCTGCCTCTAAATAAATATATAAATAGATAGATACATACATACATACATAGAAAGAAAGAATAGTCTTTTAAATCAGAACCAATTAAGGAAACCCTGTCTATATTACCAAAGAATACATAGTATTTTTAAATAATGTGAATGTAAGTATTATATTTTTAGAAAACTCAATACACTTATACCATGCCAGGCATTAGAAATGTTGAATTGGGTCTCCTAGGTTTTAAAAGGGTTTTGCCTGTGTTGAAATTAGATTACCTGGATGCCGGGTACCTAAGCCAAATTGTTTACTGCCCTCTAGAAGTCTTTACTGAGTTACAGCATAAGGAACTTTATTAATATGATTGATGGAGGAAACATCCATTGAATCGACCTTCCCTCCACTACAGGAAAAGCTCTATTTGAAAGTGTCATTACCCAACATTCCTTTTGTTTTTCTTCTTAAATTTAGCTCAAGTAAAGCTTTGTCTCTGGTATGTAAATACTGTCTTTGGTCAGACAGAATACTCAGTTGCCTCATGTCTTTTCCCACTTGCAGAAACATTGTAAAGAAGATTCCATGCACAATATTAGCTTGTATTTGGTGCCTAAATAACTACTCCCTCTATGCATCTCATGGCATCTTCTTTCTTTCTTGTTTTGTCCTGTCTTATTTTACTACCAGTAGTACTGCTGTGACTAGCACTAACACAGTTATTACCAATCATCATCGTAGTAGTGGTAATAATAATAGTTTGCTTATTTGGTAAACCACTTCAGATTATTTAATAATTAGGTAAGTATATAAAGGAAAGTATGGGTTCTTTATATATGTCTGTAAACAGATGCTTTTAAATTATTTGAATGGTTCAAACCTACTTTTTTCTCTTCAACAGTGTAGACATTTCCCCTAGAGTCTTGTTTATGCTTTTGCCTCAGGATGAGGCTCACTGAGTGTCAAGAACCTTTAAACCTGTTTCTTTCCTCAGCTACTGACCTAAATTATTAATTAATTTGGGGGGGTTTTGGGAATGTCTGAGGATTACATTTCTATACTTTTCTCTTTTGTCATGGTTGTGAAAAAAGTCATTAAGGCTTGGAATCCTGTAATTTTTCTTTTGTGCCTAATTGGAGTCATGAAAACACCCCTCCCTACACAGCCCTGCTGAGCCAGACAGATGCTGGAAGGCATGGGGGGTATCATGACCTCTCCACCTCATACACATGTTGCCTCCAGAAAGGGGGTTCATCTTGGGCTGTTCTCATAGCCCCATGGAATCCATGCTGGAAAGCAGACTCCCCAAAGTCTACTTTAAAATCCAAAAATGAAGTCAAGCCTCAGTTGACATTCACTCATCAGTGAGGGGAAGGAAGAAGGGGCAGATGGATGCTCTCTCTCCACCAGAAATTGGCTCTGACAGGCGGGCGTTTCAAGGGGACTTAGCAGTTGTTCTGATCCCAGTCTGTTAATAGCAGGAATTGCTGTAAGTAATGTCTAGAATCATCTGCTTGGGGGACTTAGGGATTTGCAGAGGGGAAAACAGAATTTAATTTTTAAAAAAGAACTATTTAATTTAAAGAACAAATTCTCCCGTGAACTAATTGACTCCCAGCTGGTCCTTTCTGGATCCAGGACTGTACAGTGGGTACCAGCCAAATAATTAGTGTCTTGTAAGAACTGTAAATTATTGTCACTTAAAAAAAAAAGAAAAACACATTCACCATCAGTTCTCTTCCGCTCCCCCTCCCCAACTTATATACAAAGCCATGGAGGACTTTGGTGACAGGATTTGCGTTTCGTCCTGCAGCCTACTTGGAGGAGATCCAGTCGGTCCGTCGCCATACCAACAGCATGCTGGAAGGCAACAAGAACCGGCACCCGCCCATCGTGGTCCACTGTAGTGCTGGGGTGGGAAGGACCGGCGTGGTCATTCTTTCTGAGCTGATGATCTACTGCTTGGAGCATAACGAAGTGAGTCATTCTGGGCTTCTCTCTGAATACTCCACCTTGGGGACAAGTCTACACCCTGGCCAGACCTTTGCTGGGCCCTTGCATTTTCAGTGGTGAATTTCCTCTCTCCTGACATTAATAGGCCACCTTATCTTTTTGGCCTCCCACTACTCCATGTAGATACCCAGATAAAAGAGGAGAAATGAGAGTGTGCAATAGAAAACACTTAGAAAATGTGATCTTAGTCAGCGTCTACTTTCAGAAGTCTACAGCATTTTGGTTTTATTGTGTAATTTTCCATGGTGAGCTATTTGACCCCATATCGTTTAGATGCGTCTTGCATTTCTAGGATGTGTTCTGGCCTAAATCCTAGGTGAAAATGTGTCTACTTGGAAAATGTTTTTCATTCTTCAGAGTGAGGTTTGGGGGGTCATTTGCTTGTCTAGTCTGGCAGTTGCATGGTGTCTTGGAGCAGAGTAGATACTTTGAGCACACAAACATCCCCGTCTTTGCATCTGCTGGCCTCCCTGCCCCTTCTCCTTGCAGAAGTGGGCTGCCGCAGAGCCTGTGCACACAAGGTGTATTGCATTCCTTTGCTGCTGGAGGACTAGGGAGTTACACCGAGATGCTTTTGATTTTGTGTAGGTGAGATGAACAGCAGTCAAAGCTAAGGAATAGTTCTTCTTCCTTCTGATTACATGGGACACTAGAATTTTTAAGGGGCTTTTATCTGCTATATCAGCCAAGTAAAGGAGCCATGTACATGTTACTCATCCTGTTTGACAGAAGAGGAAACTGAGGCCCAGAAATAATTACGTGATTTGTCTAGTGCTATGCGGCTCTTATGCAGTGGAACCGAGGCAAGAGGCAAGGTCTTCTCTGTCTGTGTCCAGAGTTATTTCCTGTCTCCACACGCTGAATAAGATTTGGTTCTTCTCAGTTTTCAAAGTATATGGCTTGAAAAATTAAAGGAACCTTGTGGTTTGGTAGTCCTTAAATTACAGAATGATTTGTTGCAATTCTGTGGAGGAATTTATGATGATACACCTATGTATTCAATAGCATGAATTGTTTGAAAATCAGATTAAATATTGCTGCATGAAGTTTGTCACATTGAAACATCCAGAAAAACAACAAACGTTAAACATGTTCAAAGGATTTTTAAACGCTCTGCCTATGAAAAGGTAATTTTGAGAAACTTCTGGTCTGCCCGTGGGAGTGTTTGTGCTGGTAAAAATTGGAAGAGGGGCAATCCTAACTGTAGCCTAATGTTAGAAAAACATAAAACAAAGCTTGAGCGAAATGCTCATCATGGAATCAGTTGAGACTACATAACAGAAATGCCATTGCCCTCTGAGTTTTTACCATTTTGTCCCACATAGGATTTTTTGATTGTTTGCTTCTCTATTCCTGTCAATATTAGACATCTCTAGAAATCTCTAGAACAATGAGTAACCTGCCACTGAGTCTTCATCCATCCATTGCTAGGAAGACAAAATAAGATGAGGTGGAATCAGTATGTGCATTACCTCATCATCACCTCCCCCATCTAATTGTCCTTCCCTTTCCCTCATATCATTTTTGTCACCAAACTCCCCCCTTGTTTTCTTTCTTTTTTTTTGAGACAGGGTGTTACTATGTTGCCCAGGCTGGTCTCAAACTCCGGGGCTCAAGCAATCCTCCCATCTTGGTCTCCCGAATTGTTGGGATTATGGTGTGAGCCACAAGGCTTGGCCACTCCCCTTCTTTCCCCGTTCTCTGTGCTCCGCTCCCCATTTCCCCTTTTCAACTCAAGAAGCCATTCTGTCTTGTCTAACATGAAAGACTGTTCTGTTCTGAGCTCTTTGGAGACCCATCAAAGGCTGAGCCTCAGTGAGGTGATGACA
This sequence comes from Sapajus apella, assembly GCF_009761245.1. Classification (NCBI taxonomy): domain Eukaryota; kingdom Metazoa; phylum Chordata; class Mammalia; order Primates; family Cebidae; genus Sapajus; species Sapajus apella. The sequence continues at coordinate 17,325,179 of NW_022436962.1, read as the reverse complement.
TGGGGGCCCGCTGAACACCAGATGTTATTGGTCCGGCAGAACACAGACAAGGCACATCAAAGCCAGAACAGTTTGGAGTGAGGGATTTGGACTGTGTGGCCTCCTGTGGACTTGGTGAAGGCGTGGGGTGGTTAAATGCTCTATGGTGTGTCCAAACATAGCGGATTTCCTCAGTGCCCAACTGCATGCCAGAACATTCTTTGCTGGAACGTGGTCAATCCAAAAAGAACTTCTGTTCCCATTGATATTCAAAGATAGCAAGATGACTCATATTTTTCACTTCACTTCCCCTAGCACAAATACAGCTGGTCTTATCTGTCCTATTTCCCATGATTGCTGTTGGTAGATGGTTAGTGGGAAATGCTCTACTTTTGTTCTGATACTGTTTCAGGCCTGGCTAGTAAGATCCAAGCCCCTATTTCAGGAGAAGAGTAGACCATGTTTAGTTTATTTTGTTTGTTTTTCAAGCAAAGATTTTAACAAACAAATAAATATTAAACCGTGGATCCCATTTTTCTCCTGTCCAAACTCGACTGCGTTCTTTCCACAGCTTCTGGATGTAGCATACTTTATATTTCAGTCTGTAATTCATGCAGTTTTAATTCTGTCAGTGAAATGGCCTTCCTTTTTTTGACTTTTCCCTCTCAGTCTCATTTTAAACGCAGAAAATTTGAGCAGAAACAATGAAACGCAGACACTTGCAGTGAGGTTGGTAGCTGTGTGGTGGGGCGTGGGGACAGCTGCCCCAGGCTGCTCTGGGAAGCCTCCCTGTATCCCAGTTCTTTTGGTCACTGAGGTGTTAGCTGAGACATTTTAAGATGCATAAAATTTTTCAGAAAGCACTCATTCTATGGTCTGCAGTACATTCTCAGTCCCCTGGATGTAGCTGTCTGTTCTAGCTACAGCTAATTACAAATGGTCAGGATCTCAGTAGCTGAAGGGCAGATGCCTTGATCTTGCTGCTTTTCTGAATAAGTTACACCTCCATCATAAAGTGAGGAGGAGAAAATGTCTTCTAGACAAGACTGAGCAAGCGTCAACTGCTTTGTGCTTCCCTGGCTTGGGGGCAGTTATCAGCGTAGCCTGTGGGAGTGAATCTTTAAGCCAGCCAGGACCCTTTCGTTGAAGACCAGGAGAACTTGCTTTGTCGTGTCCCCAGACTTCTCCATATCAGACAATATACTGTCATTTAGGCTCAGTCCTACAGGTAATTGAGATGGGAATGATGGTAGAGGAGGAGGAGGATGTGGCAGTGGAGGAGATGACAATACCGAAAACAATATAATAACAGCTAGCTTGTGTCTAGTGCTTACCATGTATACGCACTATTCTAAGAGCCTGATAGTATTTTTTTTTTTTGAGACGGAGTTTCACTCTTGTTACCCAGGCTGGAGTGCAATGGCGCAATCTCGGCTCACCGCAACCTCCGCCTCCCGGGTTCAGGCAATTCTCCTGCCTCAGCCTCCTGAGTAGCTGGGATTACAGGCACGCGCCACCATGCCCAGCTAATTTTTTGTAGTTTTAGTAGAGACGAGGTTTCACCATGTTGACCAGGATGGTCTCGATCTCTTGACCTCGTGATCCACCCGCCTCGTCCTCCCAAAGTGCTGGGATTACAGGCTTGAGCCACCGCGCCCGGCCGAGCCTGATAGTATTAACGCAAATAGCCTTTGCAGTGACACTGTAAGGTTAGTCCTGTTAGTACCTGTGTTAGTCCATTCTCGCTCTGCTATAAAGAACTACCTGAGACTGGGTAATTTATAAAGGAAAGCGATTTAATTGATTCACAGTTCTGCAGGCTGTAGAGGAAGCATGGCTGCAGGCCTCAGGAAACTTACAATCATGGCAGAAGGGCCAAGGGAAAGTAAGCAGGTCTTCAACGTGGCAGCAGGAGAGAGCGAGCAAAGGGGGAAATGCAACATACTTTTAAACAACCAAATCTCATGAGAATTCACTATTACAAGAACTGTAAGAAGGAAATCTGCCCCCATGTTCCAGTCACCTCCCACCAGTTTCCTCCCTCAACACTCATCTTGATTACCATTCAAGATGAGCTGTCAGTGGAGACACAGAGTCAGACCATATCAGTATCCTTACATAACAGAAGAGAAACTGAGTCATAGGTAAATGATGTAATGTGCCCACATCCCACAGTCAAGAAGTGGTAGAGTTGAGATTCAGCAGATGAAGCCTGACTCAGAACCTGTGCCCTGAACATCAGTGTGATCCTGCTTCCTGGCTAAAGCCTTTGGTGGATAGGGGCGAGTAGCAGGCTTATTCCCTCTATTCTTGTATCTTCAGTGCTCAACCACAGAGTAATGCTCATCAGACATGAAATTAAGTTCATTATTAGGTGGCTGTAGGTCACATCTCATTATACTGGTCACTTTGCAATATAATTCAGGCAGAGACCTGCTTGTTACCAACAGAAGCTTGTAACATAGGCTCTTTATTTTGATTCATCATTCAAAGATTCACATGCCTTTTTGTTTTCTTTTCTTATTATGCAGGGACTTGACTTTGTCCCTTTGCACCACTGTGATTGCACCACTGCACTCTAGCCCAGGCAACATCACAAGTCTGCGTGGCCATTCCTCAGTTGGTGTTGGACAAGAGTGACTGATGGCATGTGTCATCTTATAACTATACACAGTTTGGAAATAACTGAAATTATATTTCAAGGTTCAAAGGTTTCAATGTCAGACATACAGCTGAGTTTTTATTATTTTCTTTTAAACACTTGCTTAGCCCTTGAAAACTTCATGGGTCATTTGCCCTGTAAGAGTTCCCAGAGCAGAGTGAATGTGCTGGGGCCACCATGGCCGCCACAGCTCAGGGGTGCTCCAGCCGTGCGTGTCCTGGCTGGTCCAGGAGGATGCACATGTTGAAGGTAAACAGAGAGGACACTGTGACAGCCACTGGTCTGCCCAAGTACCCATTACACTGTTTTAATTTCCTTCCATTAATGATAGTATATATCATTGTGTATATTCTCAAAGAATTCACACATAGGCAATCTCATTTAATACTCACAATGTTCTCATTTAAGACTCAAGGCCAGGCACAGTTGCTCTCACCCAAAATTCTAAGACTTTTAGAGGCCAAGGCTGGAGGATTGCTTGAGCTCAGGAGTTTGAGACCAGCCTGGGCAACACAATCAGACCTTGTTTCTACACAAAATTTTTAAAATTAGCCAGGCGTGGTAGTAGTCCCAGCTATTCAGGAGGCTGAAGTGGGAGGATTGCTTGAGCCTAGGAGGTTGATGTTGCAATGAGTTATGATCGCACCACTGTACTCCAGCCTGGGCGACAGAGCGAGACCCTGTCTCAGAAAAGGTGTTCTCAGTTAAAGACTTTTACTCCAAGTAGGACTGGTGTTCAGAGACAGTACTTTGACATTTTAAAGGTTCACACTTAAATTATCTCACTTGATCACAACCACAATCCTGTGAGATTATAATTGCATTAATAACATATATTAATGTTAATAAAGGAATATTGAGGCCAGGCACAGTGGCTCACACCTGTAATCCCAGAATTTGGGGAGGCCAAGGCAGGCAGATCACCTGAGGTCGGGAGTTCAAGACCAGCCTGGCCAACACAATGAAACCCCATCTCTACTAAAAATACAGAAAATTAGCTGGGCATGGTGGCACATGCCTGTAATCCCAGCTACTCCAGAGCTGAGGCAGGAGAATCTCTTGAACCTGGGAGGCCGAGGTTACAGTGAGCCGAGATCACACCACTGCACTCAGCCTGGGCAATAAGAGTGAAACTCTCTCTCAAAAAATTTTTTAAAAAGGGGCCAGGTGAGGTGGCTAACGCCTGTAATCCAAGTACTTTGGAGGCCAAGGCGGGCAGATCACCTGAGGTCGGGAGTTCAAGACCTGCTTGACCAACATGGTGAAACCCCATCTTTAAATAAATAAATAAATAAATAAAAATTTAAAAAATTTTTAAAAATATTTTTAAAAAGGAATAATGAATAATATTTATTAAGCACTCACTGTGCACTAAATGCTTGATATGTGTTTCATCATTTGATCCTGTGAGGTGGATGTTATTTTATACGCCATGTTATTGCTGAGAAAATGTCTAGGACAGGGCCACAATGCTGTTAGAGGAAAGGATTATTATCCTGATTTTACAGATGAGGAAACTAAGACCCCTGAGCTGGCTTAAATCCTGTCATTGGGTTGTGGTGGAGTTAAGAGTACCAGCCAGCTCTAGTCAGGTCTAACTCCAGCCTTTATCTTATATCCAGCAGACTAGTCTGTATTTAAAATAATACACCAGCACAGGTGTGGTGGCTCACGCCTGTAACACTAGCGCTTGGGGAGACTCAAGTATGAGGATTGCTTGAGCCCAGGAGTTCAAGGCTGCAGCGAGCTATGACTGTGCCACTGCACTCCAGCCTCGGTGACACAGCAAGACCCTCTCTCAGAAAATTTTAAATTAATTAAAAATGAAATATCCCACCAGTGACACATGATGGCCAGGTTCTCCAGTTGCTGGTATAAACTGATGCATAAAACCCAGCTGGGCCAGAGTCCCTTGCTTTCTCTTGTACCTGGGCATGGGCAGTGGGTGAGTGCTTCCTGAAATGAGGGAATGAGGAATGCTCTAAGGGAAGCCTCCTGTCTCAGGACCTTGTGCTTTCTCTCTTTTCTTGCAGAAGGTGGAAGTGCCCATGATGCTGAGGCTCCTCAGGGAGCAGAGGATGTTCATGATCCAGACCATCGCTCAATACAAGTTTGTCTACCAAGTCCTCATCCAGTTCCTCCAAAGCTCCAGACTCATTTAATCCCCTAATCCAGCTCCTGGAGGAGGGACTCAGCTCCATCCCACAGGAGGAGAGTCACCTCCAGACAACATCTGCTCCCGCCACAGGGGTGCAGGTGGCTGGCAGCAAGCAGGCTCTCTGAAGACAGGAGCCAAGATTATTCACACATACCATGTATTATTTTATATGAGATAATTTATTTTTTCCTCTTTGGAATAACTTTTGTGAATTATTATAATGCAGTTTTCCTCATAATAGAGAACTTTTCATTTCAACCACATCTTGACTGATCTGCATTGTATTAGGAAATGTTTCCTGGTGAATCATTTTGGGGACAGAGGCATGAGGGAGCACATCTCTTGTGAAGTTGCAGCCAGATTTGTAACCAACCCTGAAATTCATCAGCTTAATTCATTCATCAGCTTAATTAATTCATCATGCATTGTTTATGTCCAAAGCAAAGATGGCAAGAAAATAAATTCATCCTGAAATATAAAGAAAAGGATCTGAAGGAACAAACACGATTCTCTTATATTTTGGGGCTCATGAGCCTTGATGGACAATTTTCCCTCTTCTCTTCTGCCCTTATCCTCAGCAATCTCCTCTCCCCGACACCCTACCCAGCATCCCCCCCACCCCATGCTTGATTTAAAGGTAGAACAGCTAAAAGACAGCATTGCCTTTACGGTGCAATAATTGCTGCCTTTAGGGCTGAAACAGAAGCTCTGTGTTGTGCTTTTCTTGACCACCCCTTATTCTGGGCTCTGGAGCTTGTCCCCTGCTAGTGACTGCACCCTGGGTATTTGCTGCTACCTCTCCTGTTTGCTCAGTAGGGCCCTGTCTGGTGGCATTGAGGCCATATGTGCAGTTAAGGCTCTTCCCTGATTGAGAGAGGATAGCAGACCAGAGTAGAAAGAGAAAGGAGTTGGGCAGAGCCTTGAGGATTATATTTTTCAGGCAGGGCCTTGATGATCAGTGCTTTTTGTTTAAATAAGATGCGTATGCTGGACAGAGACGAGAAAGTTGAGGTGCTGGCTGTGTTCCATCTTTCCATCAGTCACTAAGTCATTGGAAAGGTCATCAGGGAAACAGTTGGGGAAGCTGATTTATGGGAGCGGTTTGGCATTTAGCTACGTGGCAGGGGTCCTGGCCAGGAAACACATCAAATGTGGCCCCCCACTGTACTGATGTTATCTTTAGGCTTTGGCCTGCAAGAGCAGAATTAATCCCACTCAGGACCCCATAGTCCAAATTTTGGGCCACTTGATGAATGATGGTAGAATTTCTCATTCACAAAACCCTTTGCTTCTTTCCTTTTCTCCATAAAATCTACTCTCTGGTCAGTTATGGTATTAACTACCTTCAGTTTGAATCCCAGTTCTTAGTTTCTTCCTGTGGCTTCATTGGTCAGTGTGTATTTTTGAATTTCTTAGGTTAATACACAATAAATCATGTTTTGCACATTTTTCCTCTTCATTTTGGGGGATTTATCATTCTATGTCTACTTTTTCTTGAGTACAGCTTTGATATGCACCCATTGGCACATGGCAATGGGAAGTCACAGGGCATGCTCTTTCTGGTTGATTTGATGCCACAACTTCCTTGTCTTTTCAGCTCGGGGAAAAGGCAGCAGCGGAGGGAGGCATATGGAACACCCACAGTGGTCAGTTCCAGGAACAAACCTGCAATTTAAAAATGAGCCAGCCAGTTGTGGTGGCTCACACCTGTAATCCCAGCACTTTGAAAGGCCAAGGCGGGCAGATTGCTTGAGCTCAGGAGTTCGAGATGAGCCTGGGCAACATGGTGAAACCCTGTCTCTACAAAAAGTACAAAAGTACAAAAACTAGCCAGGCATGATGGCATGCACCTGTAGTCCCAGCTGCTCAGGAGGCTGAGACAGGAGGATAAGAATTGAAGACTGCAGTGAGCTGTGATCTTGCCACTGCAGTCCGGCCTGGGCTACAGAGAGACCCTGTCTCTAAAAAATAAATCAATAAAAAGGTTGTCAAGGAAAACTAGATGTAATAGAAAGGAAAATTTAATTGCAGTTTTTTTTTCTTAGAATTGACTGCTGTGAGAGTTCTATATGCCTTTCTTCATTGCTGCTTTTTCCCCCGGGCTGAAGAGATGAAGGAGGGGCACCAAATCAACCAGAAAAAGTAGACCTTTGTGACATCTCATCACCACATGCTAACAGGTGCGCATTCCCCATTAAGTTCTTTGGAATATGAATCCTCTCAGTTTCAGCTTGGCCAGGTGTTGTGGTGGCTGTACTCTGTATTTAGAATATCGGGGGATGGAGGGCTTCCTCTCTGTCCTCTGCTTCAAGGTCTGAAGACTCGGTGAAGGAGTATAATCTGAGCTTTGTAGATTCTGGAGTTTTGTTGTATGTCCTGGAAAGAAAACCATTCATATTACATGTATTTTCAGTGGAATAGAGCTTATAACCCTTATTATAAGAAGCTCCTCAATAGGCACAAAGGTATTTGTTTCCTTTCCTTGGGGGTTTTTCCATCCTTGGTATATTCCACTGTTAGGGATGTTTTAGCAAGTGGTCTCAGTTACTGTTTTATTGCATGATGACCAACATCAGTATTTATCTTTTATCTCTAAGCTCCAAGGTGGGCACTGTTAGAACATCTCATGTGGGCAGCATATAGATCTGGTGTCTCTTTGAGGTCATCAGAGCTCATGGGCTTCCTTGAAATTCATCCATTGTTCCTGCCGTATGCTACAGGAATATTCCTTAGTACACAAATGCAGGGAGGAAGTGGGTTTAATATTCAACTTTCCTAGCCAGAGTTTATATTGAAACTCAAAAGAAAACATTTAAAAGTTGTTTCACATATTTCACTGTTAAAAACAAATGCCTTTGGTTCTTTAGCACATTTTGCATTCCTTTTCACATCTCGGGTAAATGCCAACATATCTCCTGTTAAGTTAGCAGCAGCCATTTAAAGTCCTTTCAGCGGCATCTGCATAATAATTGCCCAGAGATGCTTTATATCTGGGAAGCAAGCCAAGGAATAAACCTTGAAGCAAAGTGTATTAAATTAGTTATCTAGTTAGAGCTTTTGGAATGATTTCCTGATGATGTATCCGGTCTGAAGCTAGAGCTGTCAGTATCTATTGCTGCAGTTTGGATTTGAAGAGAGAAAATTAAAAATGGAGAAAAAAAAAAGTCATTGTCCCACAACAAAGCCATCAAACATTTTCCAGCCCCTGCTTTTGAAGTTTTCCAATTGGAATGTTTGGTTTCTTTCATCCACACTCATTTGGATACATTGACCCAAGGTATTCATCCTTGTTTACTGTGGTCCCTGGATCACGGGGGAACTGAATTTGATGTCTTAATCCTTGAGATGAGATGAGCCCGCTGGCTAAGCTGAGGAATGTCCTGCTGAGGTTTATTTGGTTTCCTTGGGTTCTAAGGATATACCAGATATACCACCTTTTAGCAAGAGTCTCTGGTAGCCTTTATAGATAGCATAGACATTGATACACACTTCTTTCCCCAGACAGGAAGTAAGGGAGGATTTAGTTGCATGAAAAAGGGATGTTAAACACTGATTTCCTTACATAGGAGTAAAGGAATGAGCTTCTCTATTCAGTCGGAGCTGAACAACCAGATCAGGGAAGGTAAAAACACCTGTATGGAATATTTTGAATCATAAGCTTTTGAGGAGCTTAAATTGAGAGAATTTTACTTTTAATTTTGTAGATTGAAAAGAGGAACTAGTTTTTTTAAAATTATAATTAAACTGCCATTGTTTTCCTAAGAGTCACTTGGCTGTCTCTGGCCACCTCTTTCATCAGCCTGAAGAAGGGATCTTTGTAGATTGCCAGGGGTGGGCCTTGTAGGACTTGACCATGGCTTACACCTACCTTTATCCTGCCTTCTTTCAGCTTATGCTTTTCAGTTGTAAACTCCATGGGGTCCAGCAGGCTGGCCTTTTCATCCAGCTGATTATTTTTCCAGCTTAATATAGACTGACCTATATGAAATTTCCAATAGTGGACCATATTTTCTGCGCACAGAGAATGTTCGCATGGATCACCTATTTCTTCCCCCTGACACAGTGTGGATCCCAACACCAGATGTCATTTCTCTTAAGTGTTGCTTATGAACACAAAAGGTGTTCCCCAGGTGGCCCAGCTGCCTTTGTGAGCCTGCTGCCTTGCTCTTAGTGATCCTTGCCTCACTTGGTGAATGGGCCATTTCCTCGGACATGGATGTCTCAGAGGTGATAGTGCACTGCAGCTTCTCGTAGGCCGGATTGGCCATCAGGCACCTCACTTTGGGGTTTTTAGCTGCTGTCCTTTCCTGATGTACAGCCTATGTTAGCTGACCTCAGCCTACTTGTTACGTGATGTACAGGTCACAAAGGTATTCTTGTCCAAAAGCAGAATGTGACTTCTAGTCTCTCCCCGTCTAATGGTGTATTTGATGGTGAAGATGAGTACAGTTAACTCCCCATTTGTGGGTCCAACATCCCTATATTCAGTCAAGTACAGATTGAAAATATTTGGAGAAGAGGGGAAACCCGCAAAGTTCCTAAAAGCAAAAGTTGAATTTGCCACATGCTGAATATTACATTGAATTTATGCAAAAGAAGTGATTTGTAGGCATTGAGTTAGGTATTGTAAGTAATCTAGAGATGATTTAAAGTATATAAGAGATGTGCATAGGTTATATGTAAATACTATACCATTTTATGTAAAAGACTGGAGCATCCATGGATAATGGTATTTGCAGAGGGTCCTAGATTGCCCCCTTTGGTAAAGGACAGCTGTATAGTTACTGGTTTTCATTTGGGGAAGATATGTCAATCCCTTGAGGTGGGGTTTGGTGGGTAGAGAGTACAGAGTATTCTAGCATGTGTGCCAGGGAGCACAGATTCAAGGGATGGGATTTGGGTCAGACCTATGTTCTTCCTCAATGTCAGAAATAACTCTTTGGAGCTCCTAGAGTAAGACATTTCTAGAAGCACCACATAATTACTGTTGGACTCTTACAGTAGCCCTTTGTGGGAATTTAGCATTACCACCGTTTTACCAACAATGATTCTGCCGCTGTGTTTTATTGTAGTGCCAGTGGGTTTTGAGACACTCATCATGCTCTTATTTAGTGATATCTTTTCAGGAGCAGAGCAGCAGCTCATCCAGCATGGTTTCCAAATGGAGAAATTTGGGTCTTCCATAGAAACGGCACGGATTTTCCAGTGGCCTACATACAGCTTTATGGTTGGCAAACTAGCTGGCTCTATAGGGTGCAAAGAAAGCTGTAAGATGTTAACCTGCTTTTTTTTTTTTTTTTTTTTTTTTTTTGAGACAGAGTTTTGCTCTTGTTACCCAGGCTGGAGTGCAATGGCACGATCTCGGCTCACCGCAACCTCCGCCTCCTGGGTTCAGGCAATTCTCCTGCCTCAGCCTCCTGAGTAGCTGGGATTACAGGCACGTGCCACCATGCCCAGCTAATGTTTTGTATTTTTAGTAGAGACGGGGTTTCACCATGTTGACCAGGATGGTCTTGATCTCTTGACCTCGTGATCCACCCGCCTCGGCCTCCCAAAGTGCTGGGATTATAGGCGTGAGCCACCGCGCCCGGCCTTGTTAACCTGCATTTAACACTTCTCTTGAACTCTGAGCAAGGAAGCAAAATAGTTCTTGTCTTTACTTAAGCTTCTAAGACATTTGGGGGCAAAGGACCTTACAGATGGCATCTGTTGAAAGTAACAGCAACAGGCAAATTCTGCCACCTCTAATGCATTGTCCAGAAGTCAGTGTTACTCAGGGAGCCCTGTGGAACGTGACCACCAGCTTGCCCAGTCAGCATTCAACCTTTATCCTGCCTGCTCTCAGCTTTTGTGTTTCTTTCAGAAACTCAGGTAAGTATTTTTATTCAGCAGACTACCTTTCTTAGCTTTCCAGCTTAATATAACTGCCCCTTCTTTCTCAAGGTGAAACTAAGATAGTCCCTGTTAAAATGTCCATGAGCCTAGCATTGAGTGTCTGGCATCAGTCAATTTCATAGACTGGAAAATGATTGTTATTTGGTGCAGCAAAGAGGAGGATGTGCATCAGTTCCTACTGTTTGGAGCTTTGTTTAGCCTTCCCATTTTAAAAATAAATTCAAGGACATTGAGTTATAAGGCAGGAGGGCCGGAGCTACTGGGCAGCCTGAATATGTGTAGAAAGTCATTGCTTCTTCTGCCACACTTTGGGCCATCAGGATCTTTCTTTCCCAAAAGTGCCATAAACTTGCCCAAGAGGTTCTGTAAATGGGAAGAGGGAGAGGAAGGATTTTTGGATCAGTCCTGAAGTTGCTATCCAAAGTTTTTTGTTTCACAGATAATTTTCTGAACCCTGGAGTGCCTCTCCTACTCTCTGCCCCCCTTTCTGTAATGTCAGAGTGATGGAAACCACCAAGTGGCATGTTAGGGAAAGCCTGCAGCAGTGTTGGAATCTATTTCACCCTAGCTCATCGTTTTAAACTGTCTTCACTGTTGAGGTAGAGCTTGATGAATGTCATCGATTATGACGCATGGTTTATCATGTTTGCCTGGATTTGCTGCTCAAAAGCACCATCTTCTCGCGCCTGCCACTGGCAGCCTTTCCTTGCCTGGCTTGTTAGCAGAGCATTCTGCTTACCCATGTGGCTTCCAGAGTTAGCAGCCCCGGCTCCTGCATGTCTTGATTCTTCTCCACTGTGATCTCAGAGGTGTGGCAGAGCAAGTCATGTTTATATTCAGGCCACAAAACTGGGATGTACATCCAGTGACTTTGGTGTTCCTTCGTCTTGGTCAGGGGAACGGGTGGGACTGGTGTGTGTAGTCACCTTCTTCATTCCATGAGCACCTTGTTCACTTAGGGCTCTGCTGCCTCTTCATATTTCTCTATCTGCTTTATGGATCACCTCTTAACAATACACTTTTTCTTTCCTGTACCTCTTCTGTGAGTGCAACCCCAACAAAAGAGTTAAACCTTGTCAGAGAATCACTGCCTTAAACCTCTCCAAAATATGTAATTAGAAAATCTAATTTTAATTTTTAAAAAACCGCTTGTATAGTTTCAAAGAATAAGATCTGGCAAATGGCCAGACACAGTGGCTCATGCTTACAATCAAAGCAGCACTTTGGGAGGCCAAGGCAGACAGATCACCTGAGGTCAGGAGTTCGAGACCAGTCTGGCCAATATGATGAAATCTCGTCTCTACTGAAAATACAAAAATTAGCCGAGCATCGTGGCGGGCTCCTATAACCCCAGCCACTTGGAGGCTGAGGCAGGAGAATTGCTTGAACCTGGAGGTGGAGGCTGCAGTGAGCCAAGATCATGCACTTCCCTCCAGCCTGGGTGACAGAGGGAGACTTCGTTTCAGAAAAAAAAAAAAGATCTAGCAGATGAAAAATAAATAGAATGAAAATAGCCAAAAACTTCAGCAAGCAGGAAGCTCCCTTTCCCACCCTTTTGCTCCCTTGCTGATAATCACTTAGTATTATAAGAAATGAAAGGAAAGACAGTATTAGCTCTATTTAATACAATGACTACAGCAGTACTTAATATTTTTTTCAAGGTTAACATATGGATTGAGAGAGGCTACATTTGGCAGAGTGATGTGTAGGCAGACCCCTTTGTCTCTACCTTCTCCCTGCTGGACCATGCTTTCTTCATCATAGTCTCTTTACACAGACTGGCATTCTAGTGAAACAGGTGGTAAACCTTTGGGCTGCCCAGAAACATGTACAGTTTTATTTGATCCGTTTTCACTTACCTAGGAAGGGATAAGATTAGCTGGTCCTCCAAAATCTGTATGTAAGCTATCTTCTTTTTCTTCCGCAACCTTCTCCTTCTGGGAAACACAAAAGCCGTCTCACCTGACAAAAGATTGTAGAGGATATAGCTGAAAAGATTGGATTGGGATCTTTTTGTGGCGTGGGGTAGAGCCTTTTGCTAAAATCTCAAGAATGCTGCTTTGAGTTTAGCTAGGGTGGCTCTCAGAGCTCCTTGCTCTTGAGCATAGAACTGAATGCTGTAATTCAGAGCCTTTTTTCTTTCCAACTTGAACATTGTACAATTTTACTGCAGTTTCGTTTGAACTTTCTTGCCACTGTGTGGAATCTTAAAAATTCGTTAGCTTTCTTCTTTCTGACATAAAGTTGCTCTTCATAAGAGATTAGTTCTTTGTTCCTTCAATAGCTAATTAATGTGCTTGAGGATACTTCAATGGAAAAAAAGGTTTAAATATGCAGATTACTATTAAACGCGTACCCTTATGTAACTTGTGTTACAACAGATAACAAGCTCATGTAGTTTGTTTCACTGGACTGCACTTGTGGTCCTTACTTCAGTATTTTGATGCTTTCCTTTTGATTCATAAAATGTTGTGAATTTTGGTATCATTCAAAACAAATTATTAGGTTTCACTTTGAAACGATGTACAGACAAGTCCCCAACTTAGAAACCGGTTTGTTCTTAAGGTTCTTAGGTCAGCCTATAGAAGCCCAGTGACCTCCACCACAGCCCAAATGAAGGGCTGTGTCAGCCAGATCTGGGTGGCTTCTGTGGACTGACCTGGACATTTAATCACCATCTCTTATGTTGTTGCCGTTAGAAATGCATTCCAGGTTGGGCCTTGGGATCCTGAGAGCACATTCTCCCCGTGGCGGCCACTTGCTACCTTGCAAGGTGGAAGCCCAGTCTCCTTACTACCAAGCTGTAGTTCTAAGCAGAGAGAGGGGTGAGATGTTTATAGGACATTCCCTAAGCTGGGGAGTGACTTTTATCCATATTCATGTTAACTGTACTTTGGTATAGACTCCCTATCAATTTAATAATATGAAAAGCCTTAAATAAAACTATGCATGCCATTCTATGTGCTATTTTATATCAGTAAATAAGCTTATGCTTGCCAGTTGTATACACAGTTATAAGGTGTATAGAACTGACTTTGACAGTATTTTTTGCACTGTTTCCTATCTGTTTTTACAAAGTCTTATTTAGATATTGGTCCTTGTTTATGTTCTCACTGCCCTTGTGCTTGCTATTAAATGTTTCATACGTGCCTTTACAAATGTGAGATCTTTATTCTAACCCTTTTTTGTAAAAGATATCTATTGATTTCCATATGCAATAAACCTTTTTTTCAGAGAAAACACTTTACATCTTCTCTTTTCTATAATGTATATGTTTGTATTAGTTGAAAGTGCCTGGGAAAACCTGTTTGCTTTGTTTTCTAAGGCCCGTTTATTGCTACCCACTTTTTAGTCCTGCATAAGCTGATCATTCTGAAGATTTACTTTGAAATTCCCAAGGTTGTCACTATTAGAAGAAACCTGAAAGGGCTGCTGATCAGTAGGTAAGTGGAGTGAAGAATACATAGAAATGGGCCTTTCTCATAAATGCAGCGATAAGCCTCATAAAGCTCCAAGCCCCTCCTCACTCCTCCTCCACTATCATTTACCCAGGTACCAAACTGTTGATGTGGAAAAGGCAGGCACCAACCAGGCTGCTGTAAAAATCCAAATTCTTTTGTCTTTCAGATTTATCATAGCTCAGTATGTCTCTAGGTTAAAAGGTGGCTGTCCTGTCCCAGACTTTTAGCCAATAACTGCCATCGCACATACACGGTGAACCCCTCCCTTGTATGCGGATAGATGCTTTATGTATCTTCGGTAAGTAACAGAGAAATATAACCACTTCTCCCAGTAACGTATTGACAATGCCCATGGCTATACAAGGGGTCACTGAATGACCAGAGATCCCAACTAGTTTCACATAAAAAAAAATGAGAATATGGTAAGCCACTCTGGGGTGAGAGGATATGGGAAGCAAATCTTTGCTTTGTTGCCAAAGTCACACATAATTCTCTATGGTGACTTTGGCAACAAAGCAATTATAATGATTGAAAGAAAGGCTACATAATGTTAAAAAAGATGATAACAGACAAAATAGCCCAGTGGCAATGGAGGTAAATTGGGTAGAATGGCAAGACAACGGATACACTATTTTCTCTTTTGTGAGCTGAGCAAATAGAACCAGTTTCTTTTCTTTCATTAATAAACAGAAAAAGTAGAGGTTTATTACGTAATTGAGAGAGAAAACAGTAACCTCATAGACGTATTTGTCTCCAAGTATACTCTTAGCAGAGCTGGGGAAAATTTTTTTTAAAAAGAAATAAACAGCATAAATCCCCGCAAATCTAAAGATAAATATAAGAAACAGCAGTGCGCACACACAAATATGCAATACGATGACAAAACCAGAATCAAATATGTCTATTTTATGTGATTTTACCTCTTATTTTCTTTAATAAAAATAAATGGGAAAAACTCACCAGATTTACTAGTTGAGAAACGTAATGGGGGAAAAAACTCAGCTAAAGAAAACAAAAATCTAACAAAAAGAATAAATGAGACTAGTATAAACACAGCAAAACTCCTTCTGAGGCAAAACTTACACAAATTGATAAATTTACCACATTCTTGAATAGGAAGACTCATGAAGAGGCCAGTTCTCTGCATATCACTGACTCCAGTCCAAGTCCAGTAAAAAAATCACAACAGCACCAGAAAAATTCAAGGAAACCCAGAAGGATTAGCCCTAGTATACACTAAAAGTTTTACAGTGCAACAGTATAAAAGAGTATTTTACTGGCATAAGAATAGATCAGTGGAATGAAATACTGCAGAAATAAACCAAAGTCTTAGAGAAATGATAATGGCACCCTTCCAAGTCTCCATGGGAAAGTAATAATTCATTCAATAAGTAATTCAATAAATGAAAATTAAATTAATTGAGGAGTACCATGGGACATTTTGTTGTTATTTATTTGAGACTGGGTCTCGCTCTGTTGCCCAGTCTGGAGTACAGTGGCACAATCTTGACTCACTATACCCTGTGTCTCCTGGGCACAGATGATCCTCCCACCTCAGTCTCCAGAATAGCTGGGAGTAGAGGCATGCACCACCATTCCTGGCAAATTTTTGTATTTTTTGTAGAGATGGCGTTTTGCCATGTTGCACAGGCTTATCCTGAATGCCTGGGCTCAAGCGATCAGCCTACCTCAGGCTCCCAAAGTGCTGTGATTACAGGTTGCTGTGATTACAGGCATGAGCCACTGTGGTTGGCCTGGATAAACAATTCTACATAGATCAAAGATTTAAGTAGAAATTAATACTACTTTTTTTTTCTTAAGACAGAGTCTCACTCTGTCACCCAGGCTGGAGTGCAGTGGCACCATCTCGGCTCACTGCAACCTCTGCCTCCCAGGTTCAAGCAAGCAATTCTCCTGCCTCAGCATCCGGATTAGCTGGGACTAGAGGCACGCACAACCTTGCCTGGCTAAACAATTAATATTACCTTTTATAATAAACTAGTAATAGTTTATTCACTTAAATATGAAAACAGTCTGCCTTTGTACAGCAAGTGTCATTAATAAAGTTAATGGACAACCAGAGTAAAAATATTTTTAATATATGACAAGGAACAAATACTCCAATATATACTGAGCTCATAGGTTATTATGAAAGACATTAACAAATAGCAAAACAAGCAATGGCCATTGTGGTATCATAGAAAAATTTGGAACTTTATAATAAGGGTGATAGGAGCCTCTTCTGTTTTAATAAGACAACTCTTAGTGGGCCCCTGGATAGCTTCAGGATGGGGATGGGTCTTCAGAAAGACTAAGAGTTGATTAGGAGCTTAGAACTTTCCACCCTATCCCCAACCTCTGGAAAGAA
Organism: Sapajus apella; assembly: GCF_009761245.1. Taxonomy (NCBI): domain Eukaryota; kingdom Metazoa; phylum Chordata; class Mammalia; order Primates; family Cebidae; genus Sapajus; species Sapajus apella. The sequence continues at coordinate 17,308,656 of NW_022436962.1, read as the reverse complement.
AGAGATCCTAGAGATTGAGTCCATTTCAATGGTTAATTAATCAATCATGCCTATGTGATGGAACTGCCATAAAACCCCCTGACCAATAGCGTTCAGAGAGCTTCTGAGTTGGTGAATGCCAGCAGGGTGGCATACCACAGCTCCATGAGAACGGAAGCTTCTGTGCTCAGGATCCTTCCAGACTTTACCCAATATACCTCTTCACTGGCCTATTCATTTGTATTTTTTATAATAAACCGGTAATAGAAAGTAGTGTTTTCTAGAGTTTTGTAAGCCATTGTAGCAAATTAATGAACATAAAGTAAGGGAGGAGATGTTGTGGGAACCCCTTGACTTTGTAGCCTAGTCAGACAGAAGTATGGTTAACCTGCGAACCTGATGCTTGTTGACTGGCATTTGAAATGAGGGCAGTCTTGTGGGATTGAGCCCTTAAACCACTGTTATCTGACACTAACTCTGGGTAGTTAGTGTCAGAGTTCAATTGAATTGTAGGACACACAGTTGGTGTCTCAAGAATTAGAGAATGGCTGGTGTGAGGCACAAAAACAAACCCACACATTTGGTTTCAGAACTGTTGTGAGTCAAAACAGCTCATATTGGTGTCAGAAGTGGGATTAGAAGGATCCTGATTATTTAGTATCAGAAAATTTAGGATTCATTAGAATGTTCCTAGCTATTGGAAAAGTGGTTTGGGGAGAAAAAGGATGAAAGGGTGGGAGACACAGAACATTTGATTCCTGGGTAGTCACCCATGATATGGACCAGCATGACAGCTATCAGTGACTAAAAGTAAGTTACTAATGGAATTTGGAGTAGGCTTTAACTCCTGAGGAATTGGTTCACTGGATGCATAAGGAAATGCAAATGAGTAAGAAAAAAGCAGAATATATAATTCCTTGGTTTTTGTTGTATCTGTAATAGCTAAAGTGAAATTAAAAGAGTGTTGACTGAGCTGGGCGCGGTGGTTCACGCCTGTACTCCCAGCACTTTGGGAGGCTGAGGTGGGTGGATCACGAGGTCAGGAGTTCAAAACCAGCCTGGCCAGTACGGTGAAACCCTATCTCTACAAAAAATACAAAAATTAGCTGGCGTGGTGGCATACGCCTGTAGTCTCAGCTGCTCAGGAGGCGAGGGAATGGCTTGGTGGAGTTCGATGCTAAACCATGCTCAGATTTCAGACAGTCTGACCTTTGGCCACTAGCCTTGAAGCTGCCCTCAAAGGGTAGAATTGTGCAGAGACAACAGAGGGTACCTCGAAGACCTCTGGTCACTAAGAAGGTGGTGTGTCGGCAGGGTGGGGAGAGGCCCCAGGAGGGGTAGTGTGGAAGAGTAGTCTCATGTGTAGATCAGTATCATCAGCTTCCTGAAAACCCCTTACTAAAATGGATTCCGAGAGTAACTAATTTAGAGACAGTATCTTTGGTTTTGAATGCTGCAGGATGGAAGAACATGTTTGGGTTGATAGAGGACCCACTGCTCACTGTGGAACAATGGCAGATGGCTATATCTGACACAGACACACAGCAGGTTCTTCCTGAAGGAACAACCAGCCTGGTGGACTGGATAAAAGGCACTCTGAGGTATGTTTACTCCGAGAAGTGAGGCTGTCCAACTCCCCTGTAAACGTTAAAAGAAACACTCTGATGAAGTAGCTGATAAACTGTGTATGGAAGTCATGTGGGACTGGCTTTTTGGTAATTGGGACATTCACCCATTGAATATGCCCATTGCCAAGGCTATGATTAAGAGGCATGGACACCTTTTGCATGGGTGTCCCATGTAATTTTACTGCTGCAAAATTGAGCAACGCTCTTAGAGACCCTATCAAATTTGCTATCTCTGCTTCCTCTCATGGTTCTCACTGATGCTAATTAAAACACTAGATTAATTCACAGAAAAATATGAATTAAGCAGAGGGCCTAGGTGTGAAAGGCAGAGCAATGAGTCCAGGTATTCATCCTACGAGGGTGGACATGTTTAAATGGTTAAGAAATGGAGTGAACAAAGAAAACAATGATAGTGGCGAAACAGAAAGCAAAAAGAAAGGGAAAGAGTCAAGAGACTTGTCCCAGCAGGGTGAAAATCTTGAATGGTTGTTTAAAAATGGGATGAGGCTGGGTGCGGTGGCTCAGGCCTGTAAGCCCAGCACTTTGGGAGGCTGAGGTGGGTGGATCACCTGAGGTCAGGAGTTGGAGACCAGCCTGGCGAACATGGTGAAACCCCATCTCTACTAAAAATAAAAAAATTAGCCAGGCGTGATGTCACACACCTGTAATCCCAGCTACTTGGGAGGCTAAGGCAGGAGAATCACTTGAACCCAGGAGGTAGAAATTGCAGTGAGCCAAGATCCTGCCATTGTACTCCAGCCTGGGTGACAGAACAAGACTCCATCTCAAAAAAAAAAAAAAAAAAAAAAGGGTGAATGAGACACAATGATGGGGTTAAAACATTGCCCCAGCCCACACTGTAGACTAAAAGCTGGAGTGCTGATATATGCAAAATCTCTGTGGGATAGTTCTTTGTGGAGCACAGAGTGGGACTTATGGCAGAAGCCTGTGAGCACCTCCCAGCAATGACTACTGGGACTTTGGACTAGAAAATTTCCATTTGAGAAGCAAGTCATCTCATCAGACATTAATTGAAAATACTCCTCTGACTGAAGGACATAAAATAATCTTGAAACCTGAAATACCTATGATGCCTTAGATGATGCTGGAGAAACACTCTAATGTGGCTGGCAGTGCCCAGAAAAGTTCCATCAGAAAATGAAATGGTTTATACAGGATCTTGTTACCTGAGGAATGCAAGGAGATATTCACAAACGGGAACCTGTTTTGTCCTAGGACTGACTGGTACTGCATGAGAAGCTGTCAGATTCTATTGTCACCTGGAAAGTGCCCAGAAACAGCTCTTCACTAACCAACAAAGAACTGCTTGGTTTATGGACCACAGTTCCAAAGTGAATGGACATCTTGTTTGGAAGGTCACTACTCTGATCAAAGAAGGGTAAAAGCTCAGTGGACTGAACTGCTTGTTTTGGTTTTTACCAGCTCATTGGTGCTGGTGAATATGGCCAGGCAGAAGGGCAATGGAAAACTGGCCCATTAAAGGGAGGGGCCACACAGATGGAAACCACCAAGGGAATTTGAAGAATGCATTAAAGTAGGATGTATCAATGCCCTTCAAAAGAAAACCCTTTCAGCATCAGAAGGTAAATGGAATCAACAGCAGATACTCTCATGTGCTCACCTAGGAGGCCACCTACGTCCATGAAATGAGTGGACGTGGTGGGGACAGGCTGCATTGCAGAGATGGACTCAATCTAGACATATTCCTGTTGTGCCCTCTGAGAAACAAAATGCCAGTTAAGAGCTGTTCGCCAACCAAAGAGATAAAAGATGGCTACCTGGCAGATTCCCTGGAGTGGGGACCCTGAACATAGCTGGCAAGTCAGGCTAATGCCAGCAGGCCCACAAGGCCACTACTGGATCTTGAGAGAAATACACACTGCCTCTAGACTGGGTTTTGCTTACCCAGTGATAGATACAAGTATGCTCAGAGTGCTCTAAAATAATCAGAAGAGCCGGGTGTGAAGCCTGTAATCCCAGCACTTTGGGAGGCCGAGGTGGGCAGATCACCAGGTCAGGAGATCAAGACCATCCCAACATGGTGAAACTCCATTTCTACTCAAAATATAAAAATTAGCCGGGCGTGGTGGCATGCACCTGTAGTCCCAGCAACTCAGGAGGCTGAGGCAGGATCTTGGCTGAGCCAAGATCGTGACACTGCACTCCAGCCTGGCGACAGAGCGAGACTCTTCTCATAAAAAAACAAACAAACAAACAAAACAAAACAAAACAAAAACTGGAAGCTACTGCACCCATTCCAGACCAAGGGACACACTTTGCAGCCCACTACGTCCTCCAGTGCAAATGGGCACATTATGCTGCATATTATCCTCAGAGAAATGGCTTAATAGAGAATTGGAACAGGCAGTTGAAATACTCTCTAAAATAGGGGGAGATAAAGGCCGGAAGGGCTGGCTTCCATGCCTTCACAAGTGTGTGCTCACATAAAAAAAGGGGGGCCTAAGGGAGTGTCCCCACTGGAGAGAGTCCTGTTTTTCTGGTGAACCCGGGGAAGAGGGGTTGGGAAAGGATGCTGGTATGATCACACTTTTTTTCTCCTTCCCTACATCACCTCAATTTTCTTTTTCCAATCTGATGCAGTGGTCCCAGGACCAGGGCTGCAACTACCAGCAAGCAACTGGAACTGTGTTTCTAAACCTTTATGTCAGAATTCCTAAGGTCCTGATGGGGCAGGTGAGGCCTTCATCCTGTTTGGCAAAATTGGGGTTACAAGTGACTGCAGTTCTATTGCCTAGCGGCAGAAATAGCCCACTAGCTCTATACGATGTAATCCTACCCTATCTGAAGGGACCGGACTGAAGTGGAGGGATTTGTTAGACTAGTATTGCTGCCTGCAACCTAGACCAGCACAGAGGGGGAACCTAATTTCTCTTCCAAAGGTGAAGAAAGTTAGGGGATAAATGGAGGGAAATCACAGCTGAGGGCGAAGGAATGCCTAAGTGAATTATGTAATAGGGGAAATCCAGTATCGTACTGACATCTTAAAAAAGGCTCAGAACAAGAGATGGTCATTCTCTTAGCTCAATTATACCAGAGGACTGAAAGCGTGAGGACGTACTGCCTAGATCACTTTCGCCTGTGGAACCTGACAAGATCAACCGGAAGCCTGCACGCCTGAGTGGCCTCAGCTAGGGAGGCATTTTCATGCAATAGGATGATAGACTGGATTAATCATCAGTGACTACATGGGAAGCTAGAAATGTGCCAGTAAACATAATCCTTTTTTAGAAGAAATTTGTGGTCAGAGACCAAAGGGTGTCCTTTACTATCACAGAAAGATATTTGGTCACTGTCCTCAGTTCCTGGCCCACAGCTCCTAAAACCCTTGGAATTTCCTAAGTGATAAAGGTGATAGAAGTCTTCTTTGTTCCAGTACGGCAACTCCTGGTGGGCCTTTAGATAGCTTCAGGATGAGGAGTAACCTCCAGAAGACCAAGCCTTGATTAGAAGTTTGTAATGTTCAGCCTCAACTTCCCAACCTGTGGGGAAGATAGAAGGGCTGGAGACAGAGTTAATCATCATTGGCCAATGATTTCATTCAATGACTAATGATCCTTTACGTCATTAAAGGATCAGTGATTTAAAACCCCCACAGTGGGGTTTGGAGGGCTTCCGAGTTGGCGAACACATCCATGTGTCAGGAAGGCGTCACATCTGCTCCATGAGGATGGACGCTCCTGTGCTCCAGACCCTTCCAGACCTTGCCCTATGTACCTTTCATTTGCCAGTTCATTTGTACCTTTTCTAATAAACCAGTAATAGGAAGTAAAATGTTTTCCGGACTTTGATAAGCCTTTCTAGCAAATTATCAAACATGAAGGGGAGGGGATTGTGGGAACCCCCTGACTTTGTGGCCAAGTCAGATAGAAACTGGGTAACCTGGGAGCCAGGCAAGGTGGTTCATGCCTGTAATTCCAGCACTTTAAAAAGCTGAGGGGAGAGAATCCCTTTAGGCCATGAGTTTGAGACCAGCATGGGCAGGACAGCAAGACCCCACCTCTAAAAACACACAAAAAATTATGCCACTGCACTCCAGCCTGGGTGACAGAGTAAGATCCTTCCAACTGGCATCTTACTCTGTGAGGGAAGTCTTGTGGGATGGAGTCTTTAAACCTATGAAGTCTGACGCTAACTCCAGGGCAGTATCAGAATAGAACTGAATTGTAGGACACACAGTTGGTGTCCAAAGAGTTAGAGAATAGCTGGTGTGAGATAAAACCTCAAACATTTGGTGTCAGAAAGTGTTGTGCTAAAAATGGCTCAGCCATGCATGTCAATTCACCGAAGAAAATAATTCCTATATGAAAAACATCCTATCTCACTAATGTATATAAAACAAAACGTTTCAAACATTAGATTGCCAAAAACATTTTATTGATAATACAATGTTATGAGGGAGAGAAAAGCAAATATTATTGAGATGGAGTCTCACTCTGTCACCAGGCTGGAGTGCAGTAACACGATCCCGGCTCACTACAATCTCTGCCTTCCAGGTTCAAGGGATTCTCCTGCCTCAACCTCCCAAGTAGCTGGGACTACAGGTACACGCCACCATGCCCAGCTAATTTTCATATTTTTAGTAGAGACAAGGTTTCACCATGTTGGCCAGAATGGTCTCCAACTCCTGACCTCATGATCCACCCGCCTCAGCCTCCCAAAGTGCTGGGATTGTGGGAGTGAGCCACCCATGCCTGGCCACAAATACTATTATATCTTATTGGTATCTGATGCAGTTTTTTTTTTACAAAAGAAAATGTGGCTATATTTATTCAAATTTTAAAAAGGTTCCCACTATTGGATCTTAAAATTACACTTCTAGTAGGAATCTATTCCCCAAAATGCTACCACATGACAGCAAAGTTTTATGTTTTTATGTTTCAGACCATTCATTGTGGCATCGCTTGTAATAGCAGCAAACTGGGAAAAGCCTCATGTCCATAAATAGAAGCACTGAGTCCACGATGACATGCATCCAACACAATATTCTGCCTCTAAATAGAATGAGGCAAATCTGTAAGTGCTGAAATGCAAAGAGATCCATTTTGTTGATTCAGAGAAGCAGGTTACAAAATCCTGTCAGCAGTATCCTGTCTTTGTTCTTTTAGATCTAAATCTCTTTATACAGATACATCATCCAGCAATGGAAAAACCTGGAACCACATAAAGCAAACCGTTTATAGCAGGTAGTTGCACGCAGTGGGACTGGTGAGGAACAAAGTTTACTTTTTTCATATACATTTCTATTACTTGAGTTTATTGAGAAAGGATTACTTTTGCAAATTTTATAAAACCTGTGGCAATGGTAGGCCAAGCTTATTTTAGGTTTTGTTAGAGAATATATAGTAAATGAGCATTCTTAAAACACTAAGTTCCACTGATCTGGGACCATGCCTTAGTCTTCTCTCTGCACCTAGAGAGCTATTCAGAGCATTTTGCATAGACAGTACCAGGTGTTCAATAAATGTCTTATTGTTCTACACAGGACAAGAGAATGCATCCTGTCTGCTAAATCCCACTGTGTGCAGTAAACTGCGTGCGAAAGACGGGCATGTGTGTGAAGACGCGGGTGCGTGTAGATGAGGAGGGGAGGAAAATGTACCAGATTTACGGCCGTTCTGTTTTCAGACCATGACTATGAAGGTAATTGATGTGTAAATTTCAACAGGCTTTACTTATTAACCAATGGGGAAGTTACTCTCTTTGGACGGCAAGATACTTTTCTAACAGTAAAACCCCTGCACTCAGGAATGTGCGCTGGGTCCTTCTGTGCAATGGTTGCTAACAAACAACTTCCCAGGTTGCTGCCATCAAGGCTGTGGGGCTGTGGAAAGCTGGATTCCTGTTGTCTGTGTGTGTAGGGATCAGTGTTTACTCAACAACACAGGGTTGGTTGGTAAGGAAAAAAGTTTTTTTCCTTCCCAAGCATACCCTGGAGTCTTTCCAAAGAAGGAGAGTACTGCACAGAACAATCAACAGAATGAGATGGCAAATCTGCTTTCAGACAGATGGGGACATAAAAGCCAAGAAAGCAATGCACACACTAAGCACCTTTCCACACTGAAGGAATACCAGGCACCAGAGAACAGATTCGAACCTCTCGCCTGCCGGAGGGCACTTGGGTCACTTGACTGTTCTCCACCACAGATACTTTTCTTTCCTCTTGTACCTTTTCTCTTTCTTCCTGTTTTCTTCCTCCACAGCCGCAGTACCATGAAAGCAACTGCAGAATAAAGAGGCTGCCCAACCCCAGTCGCAGGGAGGAGACTTGAGCTTGCTGAATTATGGACAGCAGGTGTCACTTCCACTACAAGACTGGGCTCCCACCACCACGGAGGAATCCTCCCCACAGATGGAAGAAAACACAAGCCTCGAATACTGGTATCTCTTTTATTTTCTTTCATCATTCAAGTTTGTTCAGAACATTACAAGAGGCATGAAAGGAAAAATAATTGGATTTTCAAAACTCGGTCTGTCTAAAGTAAATGAAACCATGCCATTACCTCTTGGAAACAAAAGCATTCAAAATTAATTTGATATTAACGTTCAAGATTAAGACTAATCTCAAAGGATGGCATGTGCATTAAGTGCAAGAAGTATTTTCATTCCAATTATTTTACAGAAATGCTGGAGTGATGTGTGCGCTTTGCAATATTCAAGTCCTTTAAGGTTTCTGAACTAAGCATTAAATGAAAACTGAAATGTTGTATAGTTTCAGTGGCTCTCAATTTCCTGTTTGATCTCAGAAATATACGGATGATCTTTGCCGTGAGCTACTTCCATGATTGCAATGGCCTAGGAAAGAGCGAGACAGACAAACGGTGAGGGCCTGGGAGCCAATCCCCCACACCTCCGCCGGGGTAACTTTTACGTTGGATCTCTCTGCTTTCAGGCGCGGGATGCAAACTGGCTATTAGAGCCTCTGTTCTCCTCCAGGACCAGGCTTTTTTTAAAAAGGAGACAAGACCATCTGGTAGCCAGCTCATCCAGCGTCTACTGCTAGGTCAAACATTCTGCGAAAATAATTCAGGTAGCAGCTGGAGAAACGATGTCGTGAAACTGATTTCATGATATTCTCTTGCCCCAAGAGTCAAGATATTTCAGTAAAAAATGCTTTAAGGACTACATTTGTTGATTATGTTCAACCCAGAAAATAGGTGATGCTGGCACAGAAAGTCCATAGTTAATTTTATATCACAACTATTTTGATTTTTAGCTGACATTACTGATCGGCAAGACATGGTTAAACCATTTTCCCCTTTCAAAAAGCACACTCTTTCAATACATACTTTAAAAATTTAAAGAAAGGTAGAAAGTTTCACTGGGGGATGCTAGAGAGAATGTACTTAATAAGGTTTCTTTATAGTAGGGCAATGTAAAGTGGTCAAGTTTCCAGTGGTTTAATCATTTCCTAGCTGTGTGGCCTTAGGTAATTTACTTAACTACTCTGTGCCTCATTTTCCCCAACTGTAAAGCTGGAAATAATACCTACCTCTTAGGGTTAATTCAGATACTGTGTTTTGAACAGTCCCTGGCATATAGGAAGTTTGTATCAAATGTCATCTCTAAGAACATATTTGCTCTTTTGTATTCAGCCAAATTACTCAGAGAAAAAAATATTCCCCCTAAGAATTTCTGATGACCTGTGACTCTGACAGGCACTCCTATCTATTACCTATTCTCCTCCTAGTCTCAAGCCAAGAGGAGGCAGGCCAGGTAACAGTGCAAGCCTTCGGAAATCACGGGTTTCAGGGGCTGCCCCTGCGCCTGCATTCATTTCAAGACTGACATTCCTTGATCAGATCTATTACTGAATTACCTGACACACTTTGCAACTGTGACCTAAATGGCCAATTTTCCCTCGACCTCACTAACACAATACATATGTTATCTCAGGACAAATTCCGTGGTTTAAAACAGAAAACATTGTTTCACGCTCCCTTCCAGCCTGGCTGTGCCCTGACCCTTCTCTTTGGGATGTGGGCCTCACTCCATCTTCCCAAATAGTCTACTGGGAAGCTTTGGAGAATGTGAAGGATTAGGTTTGCAGGCCTTGTCCACAGCCCCAACATTTTATAAAGTCTTTTACAGGAGTAAATGGACTATCCCCCAAATTACACTGTATTGACTGTTAATTCCACATCACAAACAATGGGAATCAAGACTCAGGATAATTGACTCTGAGCTCCTGTGATGTGAGGGCCAGGGCCTGGCCACCAGGCAGCACAAGGCAGCCATCAAACCAAAGGCGAATGCTGTCCCGGGGCCTGGCACCTACCAGTTTCCTCACAGCTTGAGTGGGAGAAACTGAAGCTTTACAACTTAGAAAGACCCTCATTTGAATGAAATCCCCACCATGTAACCTAGGCTATTACTCACTTAACCTGCTTGAACTTCACTTTCTTCATTAGGAAAGCCTCTCATTTCTGTGATAATTCAAAGAAAAAGCATGCAACAGTTTTCGTATGTAACTGGTTCTCGATGAACTAAGAGGATGATTAAGTGCATTTTAGAAACAGCCAATGTGCAATCCTAACACCCTAACCCTAACTCTCCATATCCCACCTCCTTGACTTCACCACAGTTAAGGATCATCATTCTGAAAATCCTAGCAATTTCTGAAAACGGAGAATTCCTCCAGGCACAGGCTGGGCCTGTGATCACAGCCAGTCCTCTTGATGTGCGCACCCCTTCCCTTCGAGGAAGGCCTGGGCACAAACACAGCAGAAGTTATTGCTCACTCCACGCTCACCTGCGGGACTCACCCCAGCTGCTCCAGCGGCCAGAGGGTGGGTGAGAGCTGCTCACCCTCCACTCCAGCCCCTCAGCTTGGTGAGGCATGAAGGAGGTGCACTGAGGCCATCCGGCCACTGGGAATCCTAAGGCTGAGTTACAGACATACCTTCTTCAGGGCTTTCTCCCCGGCAGCTTTGTGTTCCAGGCCCATGTAGAGTCTCCCTAGCTTCAACCACATGGAGGCCACGTTGAGCGAGTACAAAGGATAGTGTTTACTGCAACAAGAGAAGGCAACAGGCCACCGTGTCAGAGGCTGCTGAGCCGCCCCACAGGCTAGGTGCAGTTAGCCAGAGGCCGCTGTGCTCAGGGCCAACCTCTCCCCACCAGGAACCTCTCCAAGCCCCGCCAGGGTCTGGGTGGAGCGTGTGGATGCTGCAGTCCTGCCCAATCATTGCAGACACTGTTCATTATTTGCAGTTTGTGTTTTCTGAAAAGCTACGTAACAACTGCAGGAGAAATCCCTATTCAAAAGCATCTGTAAATACAACCTTCAATCCCAGTCCAGAGTTTTCTCTTTCAGATAGAGCCAAAGGAAGACCCTGGGAAAACAGCTTTTAAATAAGTGCCCCATTTATGAAGGCACATTTACTTAAAAGCTGTTTTTATGATAGTCTATCACCTCACATTAGGACAGTGCACTCAGACAGACAAGACACACACACATATACACACCCTGATGTGTCTTAATACCCCAGCTCCTTGTGACACTATGATATGGATTGCTTTAGCAAAACTGTAAGTGCTCTGAAGTCAGAACACTTCCTATGTCTTCTGGATTTTCTTTCCCTATTGTCCAGCAGGGGCTTTAGATACAGCAGGTGTTGTTTTTTGGTTGTATCTGAAGGTTGACTGATGGAGTCTGCCTGGGAAACAGCCATTTTCCTCATAACAGGGCCCAGAGGCAGCTGGTGGGTGAGCCTGTGTGTTTGTTTACATGTGTGTAAGAGGTGTGTATTTAATGGTTAGGCTGTTCCACTCTGTCTCCCCTAAAAGTCGGCCTAAAAAAGACAAGTTCTAGCTGCATTCCTGGGCAGGAGGCAGTTCTGGGACCCATGGCCCCCCAGAAGACCAGAGCTGGGCCTCCGGGAGGGGCTTGTGTAGGTAAAGATGGGTGTAGCACAGCAAGGCCCTGCTGGGAGAGCCCCAGGGCTGGGATGCTGTCTGTCTGTCTGCCTCTCCCTCCCTACAGATCTCACAGAGACAGCAGTGCATGAGGCCAGTGGACCTCCTCCCCCAACTCCAGGAGAAATGGAAAGATTGAGTTTATCCCCAATTTAACAACGTGTTTTCAAGAGCAGATTTGAGGAGCTGGCTTCCTTTGGGCTCCCCCTGCTGGCTAATGAGGGCACAGTGGGGTAAGTAGAGGGTGGAGTGGGCAGTGGACATTCAAACCAGACACAACCTTCAGAGACCCTAATCTCAGAACTGGAAGGGGACTGAGGGCCTCTCAAACTCCTGAGAAACACCTAGGATGCTTCCAGAACACAAATTTCTGGGTCTAAGTCCAGCAACCGTGAATCATGTAGCCCGCTTGGTGTTGGATGTACCCTGTAAATGCTAACATCAGTGCCTTTACAAAGAGCTTCAGTGATGCCAGCGAGGCCATCCAGCCCTGAAGTGTCTCGCAGAGCTAGACGACAAGCCCACAGCTTCCGCCTGTCACCCACTTCTAGGTTTAGTCTCTCAGGCAGAAAATCTCTCCATGGCGAATATTCACTATTACTACAAATTAAAAAGCAATTTGCTTTTTTTTTCAAACCTGGGGTGGGGAGATTAGATAACCGCGGTCAACCCACTGGTGCCAGAGCTTCCCCATTTGCAAACTGGGACCGCAATTTGAAAAAGCAAAAGAAGGGGATGGCGCGAGTAATGATGAAAAGCAGGATTTCTAAGACTACCGCTTAGCAACTAAACTTGGCCATTGAACTTGGAAGTGGTGGGTGGGAAAAGAAGCAAACTGGTGGCTTCTCAAAATTAGCCTGAGTTGACTGCTATGGATACGGCCCTGGATGGACCTGAGAAGGATCTTGCCCCAGTACCCACTGCAGAACCTCAACCTGTCTCCTCGGGACGGTGGCGAGAAGAGGCCTGACTTGGGAGCAGCGCCCTGCACCAGCACCTCCAGATGTGGGTGCAGAGAAGAGGCAGCTGTGCTAGTCAAGTCTCAGCAATGGGCAGGAAGATGACACTATTGTATACATTCTAAATGACCAAATCACCTGTAGGGCTTAATGATTTTCTGTCCGTATTGCAGGGCTCCTTCCCAGTCCTGCATGTACAAGCAGACACCCATGGCCTGGTACATCATGTGTAACATGTACACGTTACTGTCCTCAAACACGGAGCTCATCTTCTCCTGGCTGAGCTCGCATATCTCCAGCAGCTCACTAGGGGGTGCTGTGGAGTCAAGGAAACAGCCGTCCGGGCCCATGCCGCCTGGAGACTTCCCCAGGGTTCAAGTTCTTTCTCCCCTCCACTCTCACCCTCACCCCAGGAAAGAGTAACTTACAGAAAGCGAAGCAAAAGTGAAAGGAATTACATTTCTCTAGAAGAAACAAAGGAAGAAAACCTGAAGATCTGAACTGCTCAACAAAGAATTTTAGCCGCAGGGTCCAGACCCTTAGTTTTGATGTAAACAGCGTCGATTAGACTCACAATTCTAATCAAATTCAAGTCCTCACCCAAGTTGGAACCCTGAGGATGACTCCCACTATGGCACAGTTCTTTCTTATGCTGAGAAACGACATGCCTTTCTCTAATTTCCTCTCCCTGGTTTTAAATTCTACCCTTTAGGGTACAAATCTAATCCCTTTTCAACTCCCACGAAAATGCTACAATACCATCGTTAAGAATATGGATTCTGATAGTTACAGCTGGGACAAAATCCTAGGTCAACCACCTAGGACCATCAGCTGTGTCCCCTTGGGTAAACTTAATATCTATCAATCAGCCTGTTTCCTCATCCGCTGCATGGGAATGAGGGAAGTCTCTGCTCAGAGTATGCCTGTGAGGAGAGCTGAAACAAGCGAGGCCCTTGCCCGAAGTAAAATACCCAGCGCACAAGGCCATCAAAAGTCTGTCCTTCACGGTCCTCCACCAGATGCAGTGCCCAGCCAAACTAGCCAAATAAGGGGAAATACGGCCATACCACTCTGATAGGATGGACACCACATCGTGAGTGGTCAGAACATCTATACACATTTACCAGGAGACATTCCTCCTTTCATTTTCAGAATCTGAGGCCCATCCTTCTATTGCTCCCGCTTCCCAGCTTCCCACCCTGTCTTGCTGGTGAGGGATCATGAACTATCAGGCAGTTGTAAAGGATATATTTGTAGTGCTTGGCCCTCCGGAACTCTTCGATGACGTTGCGAGCGTATCTGACCATGTCTCGGATGGCTTCCGCCTTTGGGGGATCACTGAGCTTACGGATTTCCACCTTGGCCTTATCCTGAAAGAAATGTCCACAAGGGCAAGGTGTTACCTCCCATGGAAACCACACCGATGGGGAGACCTCTCATATAATACATGTTCCCATACAGAGGTAGATACTGGCCCATTCCAAGGTTACAAAAGAATGAGAGGAAATCAGGCAGTGCATCTAAAGAAATTCAGTATTCCATTACCTTTTAACAGAAACAAAACTAATAGATTATTTTCTAGACACTCCTTATCTAGAATGTGTTGGCTATGGGCAGATATACATGTCCACACATCTACAAATCAAGAGACTAGACCAAGGAAGGCAGGCATTGACAGAACAACAATTTGGAACTTCCACGTACTCTGGTGGACGGGCTGGAAAGCCTAAAGATGATACTCATGTGCTTTTCTCTTTCCTCCCATGAGCAGTTGTTTCAAGAAAGAGCAGTTTGGCAGATCCTTTGCTTAGGTGTACAGCATAATGGAAATGTTTTCTTTAACTACTGGGAGCAGGTCTGAACGGAGACCTGGTCTAACTGGATTCCCTCTGGCTGGCTTTGTAAGGAGGGTTTAAAGGGTCAAAAAGATCCTAGAGGAGACCTACCAAGTCAGACAAGCTCTTCCACAGAGACGTTCTAAGATCAGGGTGCAATCAGTGCTCTTGCCCCATGAACGGCCTTACCTTGTCCTTGGTGGTACACTCCTGGCACTCACAGGTAAAGAAATAAGAATCTCTTAGCCGGTCATTCCTATCTTCTGTTGGGTACAGGAGATCAATATAGCTGGTAAAAACCTATGGGGTCCAAAAAGGTAAAGCTTCAGTCTGCTACAGGTAAACTCATTCCCATGCCTTTGCACTCAGCTGTGGCGGCATCCATGCAGGGATAGAGGATCAGGCGGGCTGCAGCGGAGGAGTCCGCTCTTTACTTTAAGGCACTGACTTCCTACACTGAGCAGCCACCGGACGCTGGCTTTCTCCGGAAGGTGTTCACTAGTCCACAGATGAACTGGGAGCTGAAGCCAAGATGCAGATTAGTGGAAAGAGTCTGTAGAATCAAGGAACCCTTAAAACAAGGACCTGGAGGGTGCAGGGATCCCTGCTGCCTTGGCTGCCTCTGCCTGGCCTTCATGTAGTCTCACATTTCACTACCTGGGATGGTTCGAATGCTTTGTTGCCATCATCACCGGGTGTGTGCAGGGGAGGACATGAGCGCACACACATGCAGCTGAGTTCCTCTTCTCCTCACATCAGCTGGCAACGGAGCGGGAGGCTCCGCTCGGCGGGCTGGGACCCACAGCCCTAGGTGGCCCAGAGACCAGTGGAGGGGGAACACAACTTCTAGGTCACCAGAATGCTGCGGCCTGGCGGGGCGGGCAGCTCCTTATCCTGCAGAACTGGGAGCTTGGAAAGTTCTTACCTTCGGTTCATGGGGCTCCACTGTCCTCGCCTTTTCCTAACGGGGTCTGTAACTAAGACGTGGAGCATATGGAGGACACCAGCATTTAGATGTCCATTATCTACTCACTGGGACAGCACTGGCTGCCCATCCCACACAATCAGGCAAATGTCTGACTGAACAGATGGATCTCACAAAGCTGCCAGTGTGCCAGTGACCGCGGGCACCGCCAGGCAGGCAGGGGAGGACACGCATGGGGCTGGGTGCTACAGGGGCAGCCAAGCTCTCCCCAGCCCACAGGGCAGTACTGGACACGTTGCAGGTCACCCTGAAACCCTGGGGAATGGAGTTTCTCCTCCTCTGAAGGGTAAGTAACCCCCAAAGCACTGACTTCCCAAAAATGGAGTCACTGTGTTTCAGATCTGGGAGAACATGATGGCAAAAGGAAACCGCAGCCAGCCCTGCCCTGCCTCACACCGCAAGAGCCTGTCCCATTATCTCTGAAATAACCGACACACAGTGCAACACACGGAAGGTTCCAGAAGATGGCGACAAAGGCCACTCCAGTACCACTGCTCACGGTCAGACTGAGCCAGCCTAGGTGACAACCCGCTCATCTCTGCAGTCAGCCCACAGGCGGGATGGAGCCAGGTCATTACATTCTGACTGGCTGCAATGATCTGTTTCAAGAAAGCCTTCAGGGCAGTCTCCACAAGACATTCAGAAACTCAAGACACCCCAGCCGAAAAGGGACACACCCTCATCACGATAGTTTTAGCTGAGGGTGGAAGGGCCAACCTGTGCCTTGGGCCTCAGCTCCCAGTACCACTGTGGATGAGTGAGCGCCTTCCAGAGAAAGCAAAGCATTTCTCACTCAGCACACTGACAGTCACACTTCACACTTCTAATACCCAGATGTGCACCGTAGAATAGCATTACAAATTGCTAAACTGAAATTTAACCTAAGTGTGTGATTACAAGTCCCCAAAAATTCCTGTCTTGCTGGGGATTTACTTAAGAACAGAGCATACTATAGCAATCCACCAGGCCAGCCCTTCCCAGGTGAGATGTCCCATGAGGTAGTCAGGAATCAAACATGGGAAGGGGACAGGGAATCATGGAGCAGGTGATGGGGCAGCTGGCTGGTTCTTTCCACATCCCAAAGCTGAGGAGGGAAGCCAGTGTGCCTCTTGGCCACAGACTGCCTCGATTTCTCCTATGACTGCATATACCTGGGCATTTGAATCACGTTCCTAAAAAGTGAACTGCGACCTGAAGTTCACATGTGGAACTGACAGAGCACGAAATGCTGATGTGTCATTTGCAGGGCCACTTCTTTAGCTATTGCTGCGTCACTTGCTTGCTTTCACTTCGGACCTTGGGGGGATGGTGGGCAACAAGCAAGAATTCACCAAAAATTAATAAGGCTCAAACTCCATTGTTTGGCAGCAGGGATAGAGAGACTCTAAAGAAAATCAAGTTTCACTGTGGTCATTTTGGTAGTAAATGTCTTCTTTCTCTGTAAATATAAAGCTTTGTGAGGAATTTAAGTCAAATTTATTATGTTTTTGTTTTTCTTAACCACTGATGGAAAAGGTAAGCACTAAACAGAAGCCCCAAAGTGTGGGAATCTAAGCTACAGGTCACAAATCTGATCACCGACTCCAGGGGAGCCTGAGGATGGACTCAGCTGAACTGCTGGAAGCATTCACGGCTCACACTTCAAATAACACTGCACAGATCTGTCCACATTGCCTTTTAAAAGAGCAGGTTCCAGCCCCCTGCTGCAGCCACCCATAGCCATGAACTCACCTCCTCTCCCGGGCTGATTTCCTGTACAGCTCTGACTTCTGCCAGGGTCCCTTTGTAGGTCACAATGACATTGGGGCAACAGCTATGATTCATCAATGCAACACTGTCAATCGGAAGAGAAAACCCAGTTTTTAAAATGAGACAGGGAGGCTGTTTAGTCTCCTTGACTACTTACTTGCTAAGTCAAAGGAACTGAATCTTTACAAGACATTGTTAAAAAATCTAATAGTTGGCTATCATATTCTAAGAAGTTGTTCTGCATGCATTGATAATCCTAGCTACCATCTAAGACTTTTACCATATTAAAAATGGAAATCCACAATTCATGTAATATCTAAGCCAAAACCAAAAAACACACAACAACAAAAACAAATGCCACAAATATTCCGTCCTGATAGAATGCGGCTCTCAGAACCCAGTACCCACAGCTAACTGCTACTGCACTATACAATGTCAAAGACAGATGCGTTGCCATTTTCAAGCACCTTTTTGTATTAGTGGATTATTTCTCACGTTTTTTTTTTCAGATGTTGAGAAATGCCAGCTTCCTAAGGAGGGAAGGGTGTGTGATCCCCCGAGAGACCCGGAGACGCCCGTCTGAGTTTCTCTGCACCTCAATTTCCTCATCTGGAAAATTGGGACATTACTGCTCCTGCTGCTCACTGTCTGCTTTTCAGGGACAGCGAGAAGGAGAGAGAGATTCGCCTATGCGAGGTGCTTTGAGCTTTCTGATTATATCAAGGTCAAAGTTCTGAGAACAGAAATTTCTAAACTACAGGGAAAAAGTGCTTGATCTCTGAAAATGCTGCCTTTGAAATCACAATGCCGATATGATTTCAGCCCAAAGGGATTTTTTTCCCCCAATTAAAACTGCCCGGAAACTGGGGCTCATGCTCCTATGGGCACTCACAGCCATGTGTGTCATTGCTCTGGTGGCCAATGTCACCTCCCTGACCCTTCAGAGACCACAGCCCCTCTCCTGCTTGCTCCGAGAATACAAAGAGGGAAAGGGGTTTCGAAGCCTGATGAGGATGAGCTGCCCCAGGCTGGCCATGGCCAAGTGCACTCCCCCACCTCCCGGTTGCTAAAGGCCTAAACAAAGTGTGTGGTTGGCCGGGTGCCTGGGACAAACATGTAGCAACTTCCTGGTCCTGACCTTGGGGAGGACCACCTCTGCTCTACACCAAGGCCCACCTGGCTTCCTGGAAGGCGATGCCCAAGGAATCTGGCTCTAGGAAATCGGATAAACAAATGCATCGAAAGAGTAGTTGTTTTAAAATAAAAGCACATTTCTAAAACCACCTTGCAGAACTATTAGTTCAAGACAGACTTGGTATCTTTTTAATGAAGGTGGGGGAAATATATGAAGGCAAAGACCCTGAAACAATTCATATTCTGGGTAAATTCTATTGGTAGCCACGCAAGGTGGGAAATCCCTCAAAGTCCTTTTTTTTTTTTTTTTTTTTTTTTTTGAGATGGAGAGCCCAGGTTGGAATGCAGTGGCGTGATCTTCGCTCACTGCTCGGCTCACTGCAACCTCCACCTCCTGGGTTCAAGTGATTCTCCTGCCTCAGCCTCCTAAGTAGCTGGGATTACAGGAGCATGCCACCATGCCCAGCTAATCTTTGTACTTTTAGTAGAGACGGGGTTTCACCATGTTGGTCAGGCTGGTCTTGAACTCCTGACCTCGTGATCTACCCGCCTTGGCCTGCCAAAGTGCTGAGATTAGAGGTGTGAACCACTGTGTGAGGGAGCACCTCACTCTTAATCTTTTGGTCTTTAAGATATCGAGAACAGAGACATTTCATAGTTCATTTCAGTTCTAAAGGTGTCAGTATGCGCCTTCTTCAGTGAATCCAATGCCCTCTTTTTCTCCTGCCTTTCCCAGGGGCCAAAGTTAAAAAAAAAAAAAATGCTTCTTTCCTCACTACTAGAATTGCAACTGCAGATGACACCATTTTGGCCCCAAGGACAGTAATATGAGGTGAATAAACTTTTTGGTCTGTCTGGTTCAAGTAAGCCTGTGATAGCTGCTCATGAGACACAGACCTGTATGGATTCTTCTCTTTCTGACCTACACCTGTGGCTGATGCACATAGCTAAGGGCAGGCACATCATTCAGGGCAAATGCATGAGTGCTAAGGGTTTCCCACGTATGTGGCAACCTACAGCCAAAGGCCCCTG
The DNA here is from genome assembly GCF_009761245.1 of Sapajus apella. Taxonomy (NCBI): domain Eukaryota; kingdom Metazoa; phylum Chordata; class Mammalia; order Primates; family Cebidae; genus Sapajus; species Sapajus apella. The sequence continues at coordinate 17,289,398 of NW_022436962.1, read as the reverse complement.
TAGTATATGTTAAGCAACCTCCCCCTAGATGGAAGTCATCGACAAGGTGTATTGATTTGGAGCGGGGAGATGCACAAATTCCGTGGCTCTATCTGTGAAGCAGGGTTTAATTTCAGGGACTGAAGCATTTTGGAAATTCTCATTCCATGAGACAGACTGTAAGGCCGGTTGCCTCCCCGGGAGCTGAATGGACACACCCATACCTCTCCACGCCTGATAACTATGTCATCATTCCAAGCCATTACTCAGCATCTGGCCTCCCCAAGTGGCTTCCCCACACCCACCTCTGCATAATACACCCAAGTATACACTCAACACCAAACTATGCACTCAGCCTCCCGCCCGCCGTTGGAAGACCCCGCCACAAAATTTAAAGAAGCCCCGCCAAACCCTGCCCAATAGCAGTCTGCCCCATATGCCCCTGGCCAGCCCGCTTACCCAAAGCCCCGCCCGCCAACCAACAACAGCCCGCCCCGTGCACATCCTGTTTCCCTATAACCAATAAAGTTGCCTTCGCTTTGTTTCCCCAATAACCAAGCAATTGCCTCCACTCCCTATAAAAACCCATGCCCAGAGAGGTAGAGCGCGACTTCTCTGGCCCCTTTCCCGGACCATAGAACCTCTCCCGGCCTCATTTCCTCATTTAACTTGGCAACAGACCTTACACAGACAAAGGCAAAATCATTCTTGGCAATCCATTAAAGTCAGATCTATAAAGATCTCCATTTGTCAACTGGCTATCCTTTGCTGAATTACTCAAGTATTCTTCAAGTCGAGAGAAAATCCTATAGTTCTTCGAAATTTTTCCCAGCTCACTACTTCAGCATATTCTCCCTCCAAATTGTGCTGTTTCTTTACTGGTATTTATCAAAAGGGACAGATGGAGAAGAAGCTCATATATTCTGTACTCAAGCCTGTGGCCAATTCTTGGCTGGCAATTAATGTTTCACTTTGAGCATAAGAAATGCAAAGATTTCCAGAACCACAGATAGGCAGAAAGCTAATTTCTCAGCAGGGCATGGGCTGTTCCTTCTATGCACACTATAAAATATTCTTTAACAGCAGCTCTCTGCTTAGCAGGACTTAACAAGCAACTGTTCTCTTAACTACTACCTTTGCAGCCTTAAGTGTAGGGGAAATATTTTGAAACCTAGCAGATTAAAAACCTGTTTTAATTCACTTGGAGTTTCATGTCTGCCACACGCAGTTAGGTGGCTTATTTAAAAATGAAAAAAAAAGAAAAAAATCAAATTAGTGTTAAGTAAGTAAAAAGAAAAGGAAAGAAGTCAAACTCAGCCTACTCAGGAAATATCGCTGATCCCAAATGAGAAAGTTCTTCATCTTCAATTGTGAAGCCATTGCAGTTAACCTGCAGTGAGAAAAAGGGAGAAAGAAAAAAAAATGAGATGAACCTTCTCTCTGGGTAGAGCTCATTCTTTAAAATTGTGACCTTTAACAAATCAGGAAGATGTTTTGGGTTAGTGGTTTTAAAAACCTTTCTTTTGGCCATGCTATCATTCAAACAAATTTGCTTATCAGTTCTATGCGATCACAAATAAGCAGAACTGTGATGCCTCCCGTAGCATAGCCCACCTACCATCTAAATACAGTGGCCCAAGCATGCCCAAGAATCCTAAGGCTCCGAGGACGACGTTTGCACACTTGCATGGGGGTGAAGATACCTGGCGTCTAATCTCAATTATGCTACAGCTTTGTTGTATGATCATGAGCCTGTCACTGAGTCACTGTGTCTTTAAAGAAAGGAATCAATCCAATGCCTATCTCATAAGGTGAGGTGGTAAATATGAAGCCCTTATTCATCTAATCTAATTGCCATCCCCCACTCTGTGTGAGAGGCAGAGGGATTGAGGGATTGAAGCTAAGGGACTGAGACCTTGCTTTTCAAGTCTCAGCCAAATCAACTATGAGCCATGTTCTTATCCCTTAAAAGAAACATTGTACAGGGCACAGTAGCTCACACCTGTGAGAGGCCAAGGCGGGCAGATCACCTGAGGTCAGGAGTTCAAGACCAGTCTGGCCAAGACAGTGAAACCCCGTCTCTACTAAAAATACAAAAATTAGCTGGGCCTGGTGGTGTGCACCTGTAATCCCAGCTACTCCACCTACTCGGGAGGCTGAGGCAGAAAGATCACTTGAACCTGGGAAGCGGAGGTTGCAGTGAGCTGAGATTACACCACTGCACTCCAGCCTGGGTGACAGCATAAGACACCATCTCGAAAAAAAAAATGTTGCATAGAAAAATACCAAGGGCAACTTTGACTACTCTGGAAGCCTAACTTAGAACAAGCAGGCTGAAAACGAGGACTACATATGGCGAATTTCTGTCCTGCTCTAATTCTTTCCACAGATATGTACTGAGAGCCCTTACGTGCTGGGCACTGTACACAGAAAGACAAACAGGCTGAAAATCTGTGCCCTCAAAGAACACCAGACTATTGGGAGACAATTCAGTGGGTGTTCTTCATGTTTCTAAAATTTCAGTGCTGGAAGAAAACTCAGAGTCTACTTTTTAGAGGACGAACTAAAGTCGGAGATGAACACTGACTTGTCCACAGTCACAAAGCCACTTGGTAACAAAGTCCTTGCTTGTCCCACGCTGCTATGAAGGCTCTGTCTGAGAGGCATGCACACTGAACGATTCCACCCCACTCTCTTCCGCACTTAGAGACACTGCACTGCTACGACTCAGGCCACCAGATGGGCTTTGTGAAACTAGCATCTTCTGAGCACTCACACTGGGCCAGGCACTGTGCTAGGAACTGCAGATTTACTGTCTCATAAATCTGCAATATCACTATAGCATTACTACAGCAACTCATTTTACAGATGTGAAAATTAAGGCTCAGGAAGGTTGAGGGATTAAGTGACTTGCTCAAGGACATGTAAGTGGTAAGTGGCAGAGCAGGAGTCAGAATTCAGACTAGGCATTCTGACGGTGACTCTGGTTTCTTCACTCTGTACCATGTTCCTTCTAAAATTGATCTGATCTATTAAATTTAATGTGGTTATTTTACTTAACATGAAAGGGCCGAATGCAGGGTCTTGGAATACAAAGCAGTAAGAGCTATGATGGGTTTGACTGGCAGTATTTACAATTCAACATAAAAAGCAGAAAATGGGAGGGAACTGTGGGTTAGTAAAATAATACACAGCCTTTGAAATCCTGAGGGGTTGGGCAACTAAGTAAAAAACTATATTTTGAGCCAACTCCAAGTACCCTCACCAATTCTGTCATACAGACGTTGACTAACAACCATTAACCAATGACCATCAACCAACATTAGGTAAGAGTAAATCAGGCCAGGCGCGGTGGCTCATGCCTATAATCCCAGCACTTTGGGAGGCCGAGGCAGGCGGATGACCTGAGGTCAAGAGTTCAAGACCACCTTGGCCAACAAGGCGAAACCCCATCTCTACTAAAAATGCAAAACTTAGCAGGGTGTGGCGGCAGGTGCCTATAATCCCAGTGACTTGGGAAGCTGAGGTAGGATAATTGCTTGAACCCAGGAGATGGAGGTTGCAATGAGCCGAGATCACGCCATTGCACTCTGGCCTGGGCGACAGAGTGAGACTCAGTCTTAAAAAAAAAAAAAAGAGTAAATTTTCATTCATTCAACAAAATTACTGGCGCATGACCTGTATCCTGTATTATACTGGGTTCTAAATGATCTATGTATCATCTCGGACTGAATACTAACAGCCTCAGCAGTGTCTGGTGCAAATGTTTTCAGAATGAAACAATGCATCAGGCAAGTTTGCAACAATTTTCAAAGCTGACCTAGGGACAGACAGCTTCTGACTACTTCGGGAGGTGGGATTCTTGAGGACAGACAGCTTCTGACTACTTCGGGAGGTGGGGTTCTTGTTTCTTTTGCTTTTCAGTCCCTCATCTGCAGCAGGCTCAATGAGCCCAGTCTACAACTCCAGATTTCTCCAGACTCGGTCACTTTATGACCATCAGTCCCTTTATTCCCTCCCGCTCCTCTTAAGGCTCCCATGAGCCTAAAAGTCATTACCGTTCCTTTTGTGATGGTGTTTAAGCCTACTTACACAGCAATTTTCCTGCCAGCTTTCCCTCCCTTCTGAAATATCCCTAGAGAAGAAAAGTGAACTTGCATGTTAAGAAAAATGCAGGGTCCATAGTCCTTTGTCTGAACTCAAATCAGGCGTAAGAACCTTGCTAAGGCTATTCTCATAATTAGCATTTAAACTAGATGTAGACTGCACACCAAAAATACACTTCCCAATCATGCATATGTTCCCAGTGATTAGAACACACCTCGATGCTGTCAAAGATGTGCGGTCACCTTCTGCTGCCAGCTGCTGCCAGGTCTTGAGGTAACCCACAACAGTCTCCCATGGACCAGATGGTGGAAAGGGCTCAGGGGCTGGAACAGCAGACATGTGGCTGCTGGCTGAGAGGAGGGACCGGTGGCATGTGGCTGCAGCAGCACTTTGCATTTCTGCTTTAGAATTTTCTTTGGGGATAGTAAATAACCCCCTTTCAAATTTATATATGAAAAAAGTGTGTGTGTGTGTATTTGTGTGAACACATATAATCTCAAAATGTATACTTATCTGATAAAGTCTATAAAGGAATTCTCTATACTTATATATGTATATGTGTATATATACATTTTTTAAGGTATACAAATGTCCTGAATTTTCTGAGTCAGTCCATAATTCAAAGAGTCAGTCACTTTCACCACAAATATACTTCTACTTGTGAGATCGAGTGACTTGATTTTTGGTTATGAAAATATGGTCCTGTATGTACTGTGTCAACACTGAGAAATTTTATCAGCATGCATCACTGTGTTAGAGGAAAAGCTATCTTTTTGCATAGCCAGAAGAGTGGATACTTCATTTCATCTCTCTGCTTTCTCATATACCCATACCTCATTTAATCCAGAAAAAAATTATGTATTTAGTTTTTCAGAAAATGTAAGAGAAGTCGATTCCTCACTTCCCATTGTCAGCCAAATCTACTGTCTCAGAGCACTTAGGAGAAAGTACAGTATAAACTCAGGATAATATGAAAATGAGAAAGGTCTTTTATTCCTTCTACCTTAACACTCAAAACTTGAAGCCACTTTTTCACCTACAAGGAATAGCATATTTTTCTGATTATGACAGTCATATAATTGAAATAGATCTAAAGTTTATAAAAGAATTCAATAAATTGTTAATAGTGGTTCACAGTGTGGGGAAGCTGAAGCAGGCAGAAGTGATGAACGACTCACTTTTTTTTTCATTATAGACAGGGTCTCACTCTGTTGCCGAGGCTGAAGTGCAGTGGTGCAATCATAGCTCACTGCAGCCTCAAACCCTTGGGTTCAAGTGATCCTCCTGCCTCTGCCTCCTGAGTAGCTGGGACTACAGACACATACCATGGTGTCTGGCCACTTCTTTATGTGTGTACTTTCTAAAGTGTGTGTTTTGCCTTTTCTCTTTCTTAATATGTCTTAGTATGCTTTTAAGTTATATGTGCTCACTGTAGAAAATCCAGAAATTCATCCAGTAAAAAGTCTAAATTTTTCCACAACTCAGAAGACAACTGTGAACTTCCATTTAATCTTTCTTTAAGTTATGTATGTGTGTTTTCATATTATACTTTTTGGTTATACTGCTTTGATACTTAATGTTATGTCATCAGCATTTTCCCAAATGTTTAGACAACCTTTGAAACTTAACTTATAAAAGTTATGTAACCTTCCATCACAGGGAGATGCCATAATTTATTTAACCAAACTCCCACTGCTGGCCATTTCTAATATTTCCTTTTCCTCTTTCCCTTTCTCCCTCCTTTCCTCCCCTCCTTCCTTCTTTCCTTTCTGCCTTCGGCTTTTAAAAGAATCCTACAATAAACAATTTGTATGTAAAATCTCTGCCCATGATTTCTGATTATATCCTTAGGACAGATTCCTGCAAATAGAGTTACTGGCCAAAGGGTACATCACATAATGCTTATTCTATTCTAAGACAAAACCATGGAAGCATCCACTTCATCTCTTTTACACATCTGGAGACTGATACAGTTTCTTGCTCCCACGGACCAGAATTCCAGTATTTCCCTATCTGGCAAGGTCACTCTCAACTAGATGCCCAGTTTGTAGAGGAAATCACAAGGGCATACGAAAGAGAGAAATCCAATCTACTAAGTCAGGGCAGGAAAAGCCACCCTCACGATTACAGGAAGGCTGAGTGTTCCCCAAAGCATGGCTGCTGCGCCCTTTCTTCTCTCATCCTAACAATGCCCAAGCCTTCACCTTGCCAGTGGCCTAGTTTCCAAAGCGTTAATCACTTTCAAATTGTTCTTGCTTAGAAGCCTCTCTAAGTTTTCCTTAGGTCTGATTTTGGTAAACCTAGGCTTCTCTAAACAAGCTTTCTTAGCCACCATCAGGAAAGACTGCCGGCACCTAGACCCACTTGGGCACCTCTCGGCGGTGACTGCCCTTCCTCAGGCCATCAGAAGGGGCCCCCCTGTCTATGCCTCTGCTCGATCAGTGCAGCCTCAGAGTGAAAAAACACTACAGATAGAACAGAAGGTTTAAGAGAGTAAAAGTAAAATTTAATGTAGGAACTTCAAATGGTCTTTTCTTTGCAAAGAGCTTAAAGTATGCCAGAGTACCAGGGCACTGACAACTCCTTTGTTTTCATGAACTCTTTGTGAGGCAGAAGCAGAGACGAATTTCCCACACTCCACCCATCAATGAGGGCCAGCAGAGAGGACCTTGATCTGCTCAAGGTCACTGAGCAAGGCTATGGCAACACAGGGTCCAATTGGCTCAGAGCCTAGTTGTCAGGAAGATGCCATCGTTCTATTTGCATTCATCTTCACTGAGTGCGTGCTGGGGAGACAGCCTTGGAGAGGGAAAGGCCAGACTGAGTGTTACCTGCTGCCGGCATCCTTACCTGTGCAAAGAGTACTACGAGGCTATCATTGTCCGGGAATTCAAGATGCTTGGAGTAAAAGTGATGGAGAGCAGCAATGTCACTCTGAATCAAATCCTTCTTCTCATTGTCTAACTTATCCAGATCTGTGGATGAACAATCCATTACTCCCCCAGTAGAAAACTCAGGATTTCTAGCTACATCCTATTTTTGCTGTAAACGATATAGAGGAAAGCGGGGGGGAGGGGCGGGGAGAACCCCAAAACTAACATGTTGAACCCCCAGAGAACATTCTTCCCCATCACTTGGTCTAACTGACAAACCCTAGGAAAAGAAAGCAAGCGATTTCTTCCTTCTCTTCCTCTGATGACTAGAAGTTGCTCAGGACGTGGGACTTCGACTGTTAGCAATGAGGTTAGGGAGGAGTTAGCAATGACTCAGAACCAGCCTCAGCCTACTCCAGGGCCCTGCAATTGGCCCCGGAATCTGGGCTATGGTCAAACAACTAGACAAGCCCAGATTTCATGGCTTTCAGTAAGACCATCAGCTATTTACAGGACTGCAATTCAGCAAAGATCCAAAAATATTCAGCATGCCAAGAAGGCGAGCAGGAGGTAGCTCAGGGTGCAATAATTCATCTTGGGAGCTCCTACCTCCCTTAACTATTCCCTAATAATACTGTCAACTCAGAAGAAAAAAGTAAAAAGTGTTTTTCAAAACAGCATACAAATCAAAATGCAAACTAGTAACTAAAGAAATTACTACTCCTCTGAGCACAAGTTAGCCCGTCCTCGCTTCAATCCTTCCTAACCCGTGTGAAATTTGTGGGGAAAAGAACTGGGCGGCTGGGAAAAGAACTGGGCGGCTGGTCACAGAAAGACTTACGTGATTCAAACTCCTTCACAGCTAACAATTTTTCTGAAGGTGTTCTCTCTGGGTGGATTTTCTAGCAATTGGGGAAGAAATCACACAGATACAGATTTTTTTTAAACAACGAGTGTAGAACGTGGCACTTTCAGTTTTACATCAACATAAAGAAAAAGTAGCAATTCTTAAGAAGTAAAGCAAGATACCCAAGGAGTCCACCACCAGGGCTCTCCAACCACCAAATGCAAAGCCTCCTCTAAAACGCTTTTTAAATGTCCACCGTGTACCTAACACCCTGATAATACTATGCACACAGTAGGCTCGGCAATGCCTGTGATGGGAGAGAACAGGGCCGGAAAACAACTTTTTAGGGTCCTTACTTAAAAGGACTCGGTCTACAGACAAACCATCCTATTTATTATTTCTCCTTCTAAAAAGGAACAAAATCAAACCCGCATCCATTTTACACTTTCTTTAAGCATAGGCTAAAATGATCTCAAATTCTGTGTTTCAAAAAGAACACTTTTGGTTGTATCTGTGAGCCCAGATTCACTTTAAACGTGTTGCTGGCTTTATTCTAGACACCCCAAGAGGAGCTAACAATAGTAAACCCGCTATGCTTTGAGAACATGAATAAACTTGGTGTTGACAAGAGTTCAAAGGCAGAGCTCAGGAGCTGGCCCAAGGCCGTGTCTTTGTAATCTGGCTATTCAATTTGGGGATACAGGTGGTCTAGCAGGCCACACTCACCTCCCTAGTTAACATGTTAAGCCTCCCCTTGGTAGTTTGGTAGCCTGTCTCCCCTAATCCTTTGCAAGCTACTAGAATACAAATGGTCTGTTTTTTTAATCATCAAGTCCTATAGAGATGAAAAGATAGGCAGGTAACTTTCATTTAATACACTATTAGTAGTAGTAGTAATTATAATAAAAGTTGAATGAAGCTTGTATCAACTCATCTTTGCATTCAGACTACCCTCCTGGTGCCAATATATTTCAAGAGTTCTTTTTCGGAGCAGAAATCTTCCATTCACGGGATGCATTTTTATAAGATTTATAAGTCATCTCGCTTGGGAAAGCTTTTCATTCAGGAAAGTCTACCAGCCTCTTCTGAATTCTTAACACATCACTATAAATATCATCAATAATTCAGGGGAACAAAATAATAAACCACCAGATTGGCCACCCAATCCTCCCAAGATGCGCAGAGATCCCATCTGATGACACTGACTCTGACACGTCACCCAGTCAGCCTATTCCCTCTGACTCATTCAGCCCAAATACTCTGCACCAATTTAAAACCAACTGTTATTAAGGATCCGAAAGTTAACCTCCTGCAAGGAAAATAATTCCAATGTTTTGGTCTCACTCTACAGGCAACCCATGAATGGCTTTGGTTACTCTTGGCTGGCGAGGTAGCATTTCAGCAAGCACCCGACCTAAGCTGAACACAGTGGAAAGATGACCTCAGAGTTTGGAAATGTTCTACTTCTGTTTACACAGTCCAGGACCCTAACTTGGCATGGGGACAGATATGTGTTAATCATTTCCATCACATTTGCCCTAGATTAAAAAATAAAGTTTTTCTAAGGGTAGAGAAGGGCTGGAAGGTATATGGAAGAAGGAAATGAAATGCCAGCTTTTTATTTTTAGTCACAGGGTCTCATTTACTCTGCTGTTCAGGCTGGAGTGCAGTGGCATAATTACAGCTCACTGCAGCCTTGAGTTCTGATGAGTTCCAGTTTCAAGCAATTCTCCTGCCTCAGCCTCTGGAGTAGCTGGGACCACCGGTGTGTAGCACCACACCTGAGTAGTTTTTTTAATTTTTAAAATTTATTATAGAGACTGGGTCTCACTTTGTTGTCAAGGCTGGTCTCCAACTCCTGGATTCAAATAATCCTTCTGCCTTGACTTCAAAGTGCTAAGATTATGGTTATGAGCCACTGTGCCTGGCCAAATTTCAGCTTTAAAAGATTTATAGTCCAGAGGCCCTGCCACTAACTTCTCTGACAACACTGAGGAGCATGACCTCCACAGCCTGGACATATGACTTCTAAGCTCCACGCTGCCTATTTCATGGGGTCACAAGGAAAAGCCCTATGGCATTTTCCTACCCTCTTTTTAGTTTGGGCCTTCCAAGGTTGGGTGTCTAATTATCATCCAATCAGCAAGAAATGACCAGACCAGGGCAGAACAGTCAGTGTGGTGGCTAAAACAATTTCATCTTGGATGTTGATGTACCATGTTGATTCCTGGTTAACTCCTGTTCTGGGAATGCCTCTAAGATATCTACTTTTATCTACAGCTACCTTAAATCCTGCCTTAGGTCAAAACAATCTTGAGCACAAATCTTGCTCTCAGGCAGATTCACAAAGCATCCTTGCCTTTCCTATAAGCCCTGGGTCTGGTGGGTAACGGCACTGGGATCTACCATCTTGTCTTGCTGCCGCCGAAGACACACGCATGGCTTCAGTTTGTAAGTCCTAGTAAATGTTTCTAAGAAACAATTTGTCAGCTTCTTTCTTCTGTCTCTCAAGTTCTTTGGTCTTTGAGGATAAGTTTGCATAGGGCTGCCCATCACGGAAGAGTCAGTGTTGGCATCATTTTTGGAGAAAACTATTGATAGCTATCATCTGTTTCCATCAAGGGCACCTCTTTCTTTCCCTCATCACTTTGTTTTCAACTCTCGTCCCCTCCCCCTTGCCTCTATTTCTACACACTCTTTCTCTTCTTTGCACATGGTCATAGTCATGGCTGTTCCATCCAATTCTTTGCCTGCTTATGCACTGGCAAGAAAGTAAGGGGCTAGGGAAGAACAGAATATTGCACAGGATAGGGGAACAGAGTACGCTCCTCAAGTCAGAAAGGAAAGAGGAGAAAATGTGAAAGCTGCTCAGACCAATCTGGTTCCCTAGGAAGCTAATTATTTGGGGTCAGGTTTTTCATGTCATGTTTTTCTACATAAACCTGTCACGAAAAAAGCTCAGAACTTCAGAGCTGTGGCTATGCTCCTGGTCTAGGGTAAGCAACATCCTAATTTCACAGGCACACAACAAACCAGATTATGCCTGGTTTCCTCCCTATGGACAGGGTGGTATTTTCCCTACCCTTGTCCACGTTGATATGATAGGAGATGGAGTCTAAGGATGTTTAACGAGAAATGGTTACCACAGGTCAGTTACTCATCTTTCTGACCTTTAAACGAAAAATAAAATAAAATGCACTTGAACATTATCCCATTTCCTCACCTGTTTGGCCAGAATCCTTGCTGTGAGTCTTACAGTCTCTGAGGGATTCCAGTTTTCCCCAAAAACAACCATGGGAGAACATTCCAGCTTGTGCATGGGCCAATCTTCTTTCTGGGAAGATTGAAAAACATTATTAAAAAAACAGCACATACACTGGAATAAAGTGTGAGAGGAGAGGATGCAATGAGTCCCCCTAGTTAAGGTCAAGTAAAATATGTTTCCTTTTGGAAAACACGAGGATGCTCACAAAAGCTAGCGATAAAAACATCCTTTAAGACAGGCAGGATTGTATGACCTTGACTCGGGCCTGGTCAAGGTTGTTGGGATGAAAAGATCTGCTGTGATTTTTCATCAAGCTCCTCATGGCTTTCTGCAGCCCCTCATTATTCCACACAACACATGCACCTTTCCATCATCTGTGCAAGCTGTCAAATTGCAGGGGGAGGGGTTTGGGTGTCAGCCATGGATTTGGCTCTCCTGCCTCACAGGTCCACTCTGGCTTTGTTTTCACGTCAGGGCAAATAATGGAGAGCTGACTTACACAGCAATGAGTCCCTTTTACAGGTGATTTTTTAAAAAGCACAAATGAGAGTTTCGTCAAGGGCAACCACTGGAAATATTTAGGAATATTTGGATAAAACAGTAGTATTCTTTCTATCGTACACCCCGAAGCTTTCCTACCCCAGGTAAAGGGATGAAGGATACGCACTTGCTACTGAAGGGTGGAGGCACCATCCCTTGAGATGGAAAAGGCACTGAGAGGACACCATGGTGTTTTGGAGGCCGAGGGAGGAAAGTTCTTTTAGGACTGGGGAGTAAATGATGATGCCAGGGCTGGAAATGGGTTTACTGTGAGATGATGGAGAATGTGATTTGGAATCATGGAGGTTTGCTGATTTTCATAAAAACCAGGTTTGGTGGGATGATGGGTAAGAAACAACTAGGAGCAGATTCAAGAGAGAATGAAAGGAGACATGGCTTAGAGAGAAGAGTTGCAGAGGATTTTTTTTTTTTTTTAGATGGGAAATATCAGAGCATGTTGTATACTGATGGGAGGAGCCCTCAGACATTGTCTCTTTCACGACGGAATTGGGTACTGTCTCGCTCTGTCCTTGGCCTTCCCTAGCTCAGAAAATGGCCATAAATGCTCAGGCTAGGGAGGCTGAGGTGGGCAGATCACCTGAGGTCAAGAGATTGAGACCATCCTGGCCAACATGGTGAAACCCTGTCTCTACTAAAAATACAAAAATTAGCTGGGCGTGGTGGCGTGTGCCTGTAGTCCCAGCCACTTGGGAGGCTGAGGCAGGAGAATCACTTGAACCCAGGAGGCAGAGGTTGCAGCGAGCCGAGATGGCGCCATTGCGCTCCAGCCTGGGCAACTGTGCGAGACTCTGTCTCAAAAATAAAAATAAATGCTCAGGCCAGAAAGCTAGTCATCCCTGATGCTGCTCCCTCACTCACACTCCACATTCAGTCAGCTCTGGCAAATCCTGTCTCTGCCTCGAATCTGTTCACTCCTCAGCTCCCCAATCTTTCTACCCGGCTGCAGCCCCAACATCTATCAATACTACTGCCCCGTCACTGCCTTCTAACTGGATGCCCACTTCTGTCCTTGCCCCCATGGACTAGGCTCTGGAAAGCAGCCTGAAGGATCCTGTGGACACAACTCAGATCAGGCCAGTCCTCAGCTCAGAACATAATGGCTTCTCATCCAGACAAAAGGCCAAGTACTAAAGGTGACCTAGGAGGGCACCCGTGATGGGAGCTCCCCTGCACCACTCCCGGCCCGTCATCTCCCACTGCACTCTCGCCCGCCTCACTGTACTTGGCCACAGCAACATCCTGGCCGCTCCTGGAGCCATGCACTTGCCTCAAGGCCCTTTGCACTTGCTCTGTTTCTGTGGCTAGTGCTCTCCTCCCCTGCATATCCATGTGGCTCCCTCCCTTCCTCCTCTCCAGCGCTGCTGGAATGTCTCCTTCTCAAGATACTTGCCACAATCAACCGGAACAGCACTTCCCCATCACTCTCCCTTTCCTTGCTTTCTGCTGCTTCTTGGTATTTCTCACCACCTGAGCATATTACATATTTATTAGTTGTTTGGTTTAGTATCTGTCTCTCTCCAGTAAAATAAAGAAATTTTGTTTTGTTCATAGCTGTATAACCCCAGAACTGACAACAGTGCCCGGCATTTACTAGGCACTCAATATAGTTGTTGAAGGAATGAAGATGTCTCCCTACCCGCTTCCCTCCACCCTGATCCCTGAAGAAGGAAGCACGTAATGTCACTTAATGATTTAATGCAGTATGTGGTACATCCCCTTAGCTCAAGTTCTGGGCCAAGATGTTCTGTAGACTTAAATAACGCCGCACTGAATATAACTAAGAGCAGGGAGGGAAAGAAATGACAAGATATGCACAAGGGAGAAGAGGATCTGTTTTTAGCCAAAGGCGAAAATGAAAGCATGGTGATGAGGCGAAGAGGTAGGAACAGGTGGGGCTGGCTCACTGCGGACTAATCAGTTTCCTCTTCAGCTGCAGAGCAAAGAGGAACAGACAGAGATGACCCTCAGGATACATGAGGGGAAATGGGGACCCACCAGCTGGGGACAGATGGATCATTAACAACTATAGACAAATGCTCACTATGACTCCAGGAACTCCAAGAAAACACCAATTTAAGACATAATCTCTGTCCCTAATGTGCCTGTAAGCTGTTGTTTTCTGAACTGAAGGTGGTGCTTTGGCATTTAGCAGCTACAAAGAATTCCTGGGAAGTTAAATAGAAACATTTGTTAATATAATTAATTACTAATCAATTTATCAATGTAATTGATTTAAAATTGATGTTACTGTAAATATTACAAAATGGTGACATTTATTGATATAAATGTCCTCAAAAGGAAGGGAATTAAACTACAAGGAACGCTCTGGGAGGAAAGCAGAGTGCTGTGAAGCAGGAGAGCTACTGACCTGGGACTCAGGGATCTTGCATTTTTTTTATCCCCACTCTGCAGCGAAGCAGCCATGGGACTATGCAAGTCTCTTAATCCCTTTGCGCCTGTCTCCTTGGCTGTAAATAACATGATCCCTAAGTTACTTAGCAAGTCCAGTATTCTGAGTCTTTGAGTTTACACCTTCCAACAGTGATAATCAGACATGAAGCTTGAAGACAACCAACAAATGGGGGCCAAATAGGGATAATCAAGCATTCATACAAACACAAAGGATCCCATCAGTGGATCCACAAGAAGCACTCAGAACAGTGCCTGGTACATGCTGCGCTCCTAAACACTGGTAATTGTTCATTCATTCATTCATTCATTCATTCAACAAGTTCTACAACTGACCCTACAGACAGGGATGGGAGATGAAGTCTTTGACTTCAAGCAGTTTATGACCATGTCAGAACGAGGGTAAGAGCACCTACAATTAGACACAGTCCCACTCATAGCATTTAAATCACACAGCTGATTTAAATCCACGAAAATGTAGAATCAGGTTAAGTTTCATCAAGGAAAATTTACCATAAGTAATGTTTCACTTTCTTTTTTGAAGGTGGATTAAGGGAGGAATGGCAGAGATATACCACGATGGCACTGCACAGCTTTAATTCTTAAAAAAGGAAGTTGTGATAGAATCTAGTAGAAAAGGCAGGTTTTAAGCATATTTTGATACATTCTCTTCTACCATAGAGATGGTCCACATATTTTAGAGAACCTGACAGAGGCTACCCTAATTTTGTCCGTAAGAAATTATAAGCAACCAGACTGAACAAAATTGAAAAAAAATTAGGCTAACCTGATGAATAGGAATGAATGTTATAAATTACTTTATTTTTGAATACTGGCAGTACTGTTGTATACAGAGTGATTTTGCAGCTCTTTATGCTTTTTAAAACGTAACCAATTTTTCTAAAACCTTTCCTACTGTTATTCTTCAAATTTCAAGTTAGTGCTCCTGCCCTGATTGCAATCCTTATAAAATTTTCTGTAAACTAGGATCTCATTTTCCAATAAAATAAAATAAATTAAAATACATACACAGGTACAGAAGGGATTCAGAAAGATACAGACCAAAGTACATGTTACTAGTGGTTTTCTCTCAGGGGATAAGATTATGAATACTTGTTCTGTTCTTTTCATCTCTACTTTCTGATTTTCCCATAATGAGCACAGATTGTGTAACTTAAATCTATAAAAAAGGTGAGATACGGAATTTTTCACACTGATGGTCCTCTTTTAAAACTTCTAATTCATTTTCTTTTCTTTTTTTTTTAAAGACAGACTCTCGCTGTCACCAGGCTGGAGTGCAGTGGCACGATCTGGGCTTACTACAACCTCCAACTCCCTGGTTCAAGCGATTCTCCTGCCTTAGCCTCCCCAGTAGCTGGGATTACAGGCATGCACCACCATACCCAGCTAATTTTTGTATTTTTAGTAGAGACGGGGTTTCACCATGTTGGCCAGGATGGCCAATGCGGAGATTACAAGTGTGAGTCACCGCTCCTAGCCAATTCATTTTCAACTAAGATAATAACGACTGTGCATGACTTTCACTTTTGTGCATAGTCAAAAATGCTTAAAGATGCATAAAGAGTTGCAAAATAGTCTCATGGTGCACTAGCATTTCCAGCACTGGAAGAAAAGAGTGATTATTATGGCATCCAGTTTTCTGCTGAGCAAATACGTTGCCTTCCTGGATAAAGAGACTGGATTTTCATCACGAAGACCCCTTTCTGCCTCTAGCATTTGGTGTTTCTATTGTTCTAACAACAAACACAGTCTACTTGTACACATTCACATGTGATTTCTTAAAATGTGGAACAGCAGAAAAAGTCACAGGATTTCTGCTTTCCACTAGCATAATCTTTAAGAAGAAGAGTGGAAAAGCAATCAGGTGGAACTTGACCAGCTTATACAAAGATGGCCCACGCAGCTTAACTACCATCACTAGACACATGCTTTGTTCTTATAGTATTCCCAAAGTAAGTGATGATACAAACTCATTTGCACGCATTTTCTTCCTACTGGTGATGTTAAATATTGAGAAAAGAAAGATGGCCCAAATTTAAAATGCTTCCTATGGCTGACAGGAGTGAACCGAACCAAGATTGAACCTATGACTCTGGCCCCATTACATTAATCACCCATAAGAACCGCATTTATTAGACATTGTCTATGCTTCATTATTTTCTATTCAATGACAAGGGCCTACTATTTTCTCACATGCTCCTCATACCCACTTAAAAAAAATCCCTTCCTACTTTCAAAGCTTACACATAACCCCCGCAGCTCCAAAACACAAAGGTTTTCTTCTTTATATTCATTACAGTTAAGAAATGTACCCTAGAATGATCTACTGCACAATGATTACTCTGTACGATAACTTTCTAAAACTCTTCTCTTGAAAATATCCTAGTATAATTTATGGGTGAATAATATACTTTGCTTCTCAGACATATTTAGAAAAATAAATACAGTTCATTAAAACACACAGGTTACAAAATAACACGCCCAACTAAAAAGGAATTTCTGTTTCTTTTATACTTCCTCCCATTACCCTTTCATGCATTAGTAATTAAAATCTTTCCTCTGGCACCATCACACTGAGTCAAGTGAACTAAGAGGGAAGTAGCGGGACAAGATAGAACCAAATTGTATCAAATAAAGCAAAATCCTAAAGCACTGAAGACAGAAGAGGACTTGGGGAGAACATACATCATGGCCAGGATCCCCTAAGAAGCCTTACTTCGTGTAAAGAGGAAACTCCCAGGAAGCAATGTGAGCCTTTAGCACTCTTGGAGAGGTTTCTGGCCAAGACAACAATGGACACAGCTCTTCCCTTTCGCATCCACTGAAGGCCACTTCACTTTCTCTGACATTCCCACAGCACCTCAGTTCCTAGAGGGCCCTCACTTCTCCCGAGCACACTATTGTAAAGGGGTGAAAGCCCTCTCCAAGTAATGGGTAAAGTCTCGTCTCCGTTCTGTGCTGTTTGATCTTGGGTCACCCAACCACTTGGGACTCTGCTTTCTTATCTATTGACATGTTGAACTCAATAACCTCCATCCCAACTCTACCACTGCAGTGTGGCACTGACCACCTGATGACTCCAGGAGGGTAGGGTCTACCTTTGAGGAAGGACCAGTTAATTAATAGCAGCTGAGGGCCATGCTTTCATAGGTGCAGAATCAATTACCTTCCTCATTGCCGCTCTTGTTTTGTGCCACGTTTTATCCTTTAAGCAGAGCCTCTACTTTGATCCCATGCAAGCACTCCCTTAAGCTGAACCCTGAACACATTTTTATCTGGAGCAAATGCCCCAGATTCCTCCCTAATGATTTCCTTTACGAAGCCCTCGCACTACCCTTTATTTCTAGGCGCTTACTTTTATTAAACCTTTATGCCTGCTCTATCTCTTTATAATACACTGCCCACACTTATTTAGTTCTTTGGTACTAAAGGATGAAAAACCTTAATGGTCATTAGCCTGTTCCTTCAGCAATGGGAGACAGATGAAACAAAAATGAAACTTACAGGTCAGATCCAGCCTGCCACCTCTAGAAACAAGAGGCTTCAGGAGCTGTGGTACCGCTCACCTCCTAGGAGGGTACTTTGGTCACCAGTTACTTAACAGAAGTGTAGGAAAGCAGAATTGCAGAAGTAATCCTCAGTGTTCAGGATGCCCCTGCCCGGAAACTGAGTGAGCAGCAGGGGAAACTCCATTATGAGCCTGGACACAGCAGGCTCTCTTGGCCTGCTGCCTTGAAACAGTAGAATCCCCTAACTGTTTACTCCATTCCTGGGGTTCCTTGCTCCCCAGGTAACGGTCTCATTATGAAGTGACTACCTGTACGGTTTTGTCTCCAAGGGCAGGATGTCTAGACTGTTCAACTTCTTGTTGTAAAGTAATCAACTGGCATTGTGGTACATACAGATTGGGATACTGGTTAATGTGAGCCTCCCCCAAGGGAGGACACCCCCTTATTACATGCTTACAAACGAGGTTTCTAGGATTCTAGGATTCTTGGTCCTGGGGCAGGGAAACCATAAAGGGCATCTCAAATCCCAACTTGGGCCATGATGATTCATCAAAATACTGCCACCTCATAAGCCCTCACAGAAGACAGTTCAGCAGCATGCTCAGGAGAAGACTCAGAGCTAACTCCGCATGCCACACACTCTGATGGTACCTATTAATACACTGTTCACAGCTACTTAGAGGAGTTAAGACTCATTTTGTAATAAGCATTACTTACACAATGTACACCATCAGTACTCTCAGTTTCTTAGAATCCAGCCATTCTCTCAGGCTGAAAAACCAAGTGCCTTAAATCAAAACGATGCTGTTTATTTCTCTGCATAAAGCTGAGCTTTAGTCTAGCCTGAATTACACAAATTCAATTTTCTGGTGGACGGTAATATGATTATTTATACAAACTCCTCACACCTGTATATAGGGTTACAGCTTATATAAAACTTTAATATCTATCACATCACGTGGTCCCTAACTTCCTAACTCACCAAGGTGGGTACCATTGTCCTCAGTTCAGATTTAAAGAAACTGAGCCTCAGAGATGTTTTGTAACTTGGCAATTTCATAGGGCTAGTAAGTAGCAGAGCCAGGACCTGCTCCTGGGACCATGGCCTCCTGCCACTCCATGCTATTTGATCTGAACTACATGTGACTCCCTATGCTTACTTCACTACAGAACCAGAATGGAATGAGTTAATTTTTCTAGAAGTGTTTAACTTACATATAGAAACAGCGAACTCATCTGGGAGGCCTAGAATCAAACCGTGTATTTTGCAGGGCCTGCTGATCTCTACAATGCCATTGCACTACTCTATCTACAATGGGTAGGAGCAAAGTATGATCTTTCCTCTTCAAAAGAAGGCACCCTCCCCGAAAACTCAACTACAAGCTCCATTTATATTTTCACTGCCACACAGGCCGACAGCCTCCGGGAGCCTGCTGTGGGAAACACAGGGAAGGGGACTGTGCATATGGTCTTCAGAGCCAAGGCAGAGTCTGAGCTTCCCAAGCCAAGGTCTCAGCCTGTGCTTCATTCTGGGGAGGGGCCGCTGTCCCTGGAGTGCTACAGTCAGATGAGACACCCGGGCTTAGCAATCTCTCCCACTGCTAAATAACGCTCTTTGAGGCCTTTCAGAGGCCAACAGTGTAGAGAGGTGAGAAAGAAAAAAAATGAAATAGTGGGTAATCCAAAGTGGACCAGGGATGGGGCTGCAGGGTGGGGAGGGAGAAGGATGACACACGGTATGGAAAGCACAACAAAAAGAGATGCGGATATGGAGAAAATCTTCCCTGTCCCGTAGAGCCACGCTTTAATAGCATCAGCATTTCCCAAGGTGTATTAATAGGTTCCCTTTAAAAATAAATGCCAGGGGGAGGTACAGAAAGATGGAAGAAGGCAGCTTAGAAATTCACAATGCCATACTAGCAAATTCAAGGCTACAACAGGTTCTGAAGTAAAGAGACCAAGTCCCCCTAAGTTGTTTGAACATGAAATGCATTTTCTGTGGAATACCTACATTTTGTGGAACACGTGTTTACTACAACAGTTTGGGAAGTATCACTCTTAGGCCCTCACAGAGTCTACCAAGAATTCCTTCAACATCCTCCTCATTAACCTTCCCATTTCTACATTTCGGGATTCATTTGAGACTCATTCATCCTAAACCCCTCAGCCCTGGCTGCTCCTGAGGTACTGGCCCCAGTTACGAGTTCAGAAAAGCCCCCCTCTGGCTATGCAGAGGTTGGATCAGGGGCTCACCGGAGTCTAGCTGCAAGCAGGCTGGATTCAAACAGCCTGAGGGTAAGATGTAGCCTGCTATGGAGGGATTTATAAAAATACAACAATAAAAAAATTAAAAAACTTAAAGATAGCTTTTTTTTTTTTGAGATGGAGTCTCGCTCTGTTGCCCAGGCTGGAGGGTGGAGTACAATCTCAGCTCACTGCAACCTCCGCCTCACAGGTTCAAGTGATTCTCCTGCCTCAACCTCCTGAGTAGCTTGGATACAGGTGCAAGCCACCAAGCCCAGCTAACTTTTTTTGTATTTTTAGTAGAGACGGGGTTTCACCATGTTGGTCAGGCTGGTCTCGAACTCCTAACCTTGTGATCTGCCCACCTCGGCCTTCCAAAGTGCTGAGATTACAGGCGTGAGCCACCACACTCAGCATTTTAATGCTGTTTATTTGTCATCTCTGCATTTTCCATCTGTTGTGCAGTCCTTGGGGCAAACTCTCAAACTTGCTAGCACACCTGCCTGTATCTAACATGGTCTCCTCCTGCAACTTGATTTTGGTCCTGCATGCAGCCTCGAACTGTTACTGCCCATCACTGGCTGCCTGTGAGGTCAGGGTCAGCACACACCCAAGGATATCCAGCCACATCCTATGCTTTCCAGCTCTGACTACAGGAGGGCGCTGAGGAATGCCATGACAAGGAAGAGGAGGACTTCAGAGGAAATTAGGCCCTCCCTGCCAGCTGGCCCAGCACCTACCTGACACTCCACATTGCAGTAAAATGCCTGCTTGCATCTTCCACATTTGGACAATCCTTCTTTCCTTAAAAACAGAAAGGGCACTGTAGTGGCAAGAGGCACAGAAACGTGAAGCTGCACATTTTATCATGCAATAGCAAAAGCCACCTGGTTGGAAAGCAGAGCCAAGGTTCACCTTACCTTACTCTCCCACCGAGAAGGCGCATGTTCCTTAAATGAGAGTTTGACCAGATTCAGCCCTTGAGGAGTGAGTGAGTCAAACAGTGCATGCACTCACATTTACTGAGCCCACCAATATGAAGAGTGCTGTCCAAAGAGATGAGGGACAGTGGCCCTTATTGACCAATGACCTGGCCAAAGACGCCAAGGCCATGAACGTCATCTGTACTACTGGTCAGTAGTTCAAGGCAAGTCAAGGTTCTTATGTCCTGATTTTCCCATCTGCTAAAGAGCCACAGACATAAACTATGTTGTAGGTTTGACCCCATGAAAACGGAGTGTTGGGCTGCACCTGCTCTGCTGAAAATACCACGTGAGTGACAACTCTCATTATTTAGAAATTGCAAGTAATGCAAAGACAGAATTTAGTATGCTAGGATTATTCAATGTTGTCCAGAAAGCTAAGTTTAAAAGTGCAACCTAGCAAGCGGAGACAGATTCTTTTTTTTTGAGACAGAGTCTCACTGTGTCACCCAGGCTGGAGGGCAGTGGCATGATCCTGGCTCACTATAGCCTCGACTTCCCAGGGTTAGTCCATTCTCCTCCATCAACTCCCAAGAAACTGGGACTACAGGTGTGTGCCACCACAACTGGGTAATTTTTGTATTTTTTGTAGAGAGAGAGTTTCACCATGTTACCCAGACTGATCCCCAACTCCTGGGCTCAAGCCATGCACCCACCTCAGCCTCCCAAAGTGCTGGTATCATTGGTATGAGCCACTGTGCCCCCGCCAAGACAGAATCTTGAATATGGTATTATGGGATCTGATTGCCACACACACCCATTTTGTCAGTGTACTATTTAGCTATTCTTCTGCTTCTTCATAATGGGGTCAATTCAACTTATTCATAGTTATTTTATTTTCCTGCTTCCCACAAAGGACAGGGACATTGTTGCTTCCCAACTGTTCGGTGCTAGTATGTATTGTGTGAGATGAACCAAAGCTTTTCAAAAGCTGAAAAGCCACTGAATTAAGCCACATACTACAAAACTCTTTACTTTTTTTCCGAAGTCAGGAACAATTGCATTGTTTAAGTCAGGGCGCAATCGGTCAAACCTGCTGTCTAACTCTTGCCCACCACGGTGATGCCAACTACTGGCCTTGTGGAGACACCGACACCATGAAGCGGCGGCACTGCCGTAGGGCCACCCTGTACCACCTCGTCTCACCTCCTCCGCAGCCCGGCAGAGCTGACGGGGACGGGGGCGTGCGTGGTGGGGCTGGCATCTTAGGATACAGATCTACATATTGTCACGCTGCAGAATCCTCCGTGGCTTCTCGTCAGCAAGTGGTAGTCACCACACTCCTCCTACAGAATCAAGGAAGTTTTCCAAAAATTCTCCTGTTGGAACTAAACAGACTGCCTTGCAGCTTTCTTGACAGCACTTGGATTCCAAGAAGCAGACTGAAGAATGTGGGAGAAAAACACATCTTGGGGTTGAGGCATAAATAAATATTCTAAGTTTGCACATCTCAATAGTTCAAAAAGGAACCTGCTAATTTAGCTGATGTATTCTCTGGCCTAAAATACTCCCCCTATCCCCCAGGGTATATCTGAAGGGATTCAACTCTGACTTTGCATTTTGGAATATAAAAGAAATAAGATGCATAGACCCTTGCTCTCTCGGGAAACACACTAAAAAATCACAGTAAAGTGACTCGTCAGCAAGTGCTGGATGATGCGGACTGTGCAGAAATGCCCAGGGTAGGAAAAGTAAAGACAGCAGAGCCAGGGAGGAAGCTTGCAAACCAGGAAATAGACAACGGGTGGGAGATGCTCCCCTTTAAAAATGTACATCCGAAAAGTCATCTTTAACGTTTGTTTTTATAGGGGCAGGTTATCGACCCCTGAGAATATGGTTGAAGCTTTTAACTTACTCTAATAACCCACCTTCTCCCCCAAGCTGAATGAAACAAAAGAAGTCTGTAAAATTTCAAGGGCTTTGCTGAGATGTTAAATGCTGAACCACAACAAAAAAATTCAAGGGCGGCCAAGCGCTGTGGCTCACGTCTATAATCCCAGCACTTTGGCAGTGGTGGGCAGGTGGATCACCTGAGGTCAGGAGTTCAACACCAGCCTGGCCAACATGGTGAAACCCCGTCTCTACTAAAAATACCCAAAAATCAGCCAGGCATGGTGGCACACACCTGTAATCCCAGCTACTTGGGAGGCTGAGGCAGGAGAATGGCTTGCACCTGGGAGGCGGAGGTTGCAGTGAGCCAAGATCATGCCATTGCACTCCAGCCTGGGCAACAACAGTGAAACTTCGTATAAAAAAAAAAAAAAATTAAAGGGCTCAGGGGCCACCTAAAAGTCCATATGCAGGACTACCAAAGAGCCTCTGATACCACCACTAAGACCCTATAATGTTAAAGATTAGGAAATTATCATAGTTAAAATGATATTAGCTCCGTAACATACAAAAACAAAACAAAACAAAACAAAAACCAAAAAAAAAAAAAAAAAAAAAAAGGATTAATGCACGTTTTTCTTGCACAGAAACCAGCAGTAAAGTTAACCTGAAACCAATACTTGTTTTGAGCCTTCATGTAACATCCCAGGAGAAAGTAGGCACTGGGCTCTAGGGAACTAAGAAACAACTCTAAGTGAAATTTCATCAAAATAACACCTCTCCCAAAAGCTGGCCTTCATTCAAACCAGCTGGTCACCAAGTCCACAGCCATAAACAATAAAGAGCAGGAAGAAAAGGCTAACTTTTCAGTGTTGGCAATAGGATATGTCATTTCTACTGTCTATCTCAGTGCTTCTCAAAGAGGTCTGCAGACTGCTGGGGTCCTGGAGACCCTTTCAGGGAGCTGGTGAGAGACAGAATTCATTTTATTTGCTTTTTTTCTTCACTATCTTAACATTCGTAATGCAGAAGGTGTAAGGCATAAAGGTGCCTGAAGGGTAGTAAACCTTCAGATGCCTGATCATAAATCAAAGCCCAGGAAACACTGTATTATTCTTTTTTTTTTTTGAGACGAGTCTTCTGGCTCTGTCGTCCAGGCTGAAGTGCAATGGCGCAATCTTGAATCACTGCAACCTCTGCCTCCTGGGTTTAAGCAATTCTCCTCCGTCAGCCTCCCGAGTGGCTGGGATTACAGGTGTGTGTGATGATGCCCAGCTAATTTTTGTATTAATAGAGACAGGGTTTCACCATGTTGACCAGGATGGTCTCGAACTCCTGACCTCAGATGATGTACCTGCCTCAGCCACCCAAAGTGCTGGGATTATAGGTGTGAGCCATCGCGCATGGCATGAACACTGTATTCTTTATTGCCATACTGGCAGTAAGAGGGAGAAAGCCAGTCTCATGAATGTCCCTGATGATGCACGAATGAATATTAACTTTACTAAATCTTGATTCTTAAGTACGTAGCTTTTTGGCATTGTATAGTGAAGTGGGAAGAATGCAAAAAGTATTTCTGCTTCGTACTGAAGCGCAATGGCTATCTCATGGAAGAGCACTGGTATGATCCCTGGTGTTGTAAACTGTGCTAGCCACTTTCTTCCTGGAAAAATTATTGCCCTGCCCCCCCCCCCCCCCCGTTTTTTCTTACTTGTAAGAACAGCTTTAGATAAACTGTGGTTATTCAGACTTGAGCACTTGGCAGATCTATTACTGAAATGAATGAAGCGAGCCTGTCACTTCCAGGAAAACAAACTTGTTGCCAGTGATAAAATCTGAGTTTTCAAGGAAAAATTAGAATTTTGGAAAACACAGATCTGCCATCCTGAGCTTGACAGCTTCTCAATACTGAAGACTTGTCTGATGAGGCTAGTGGTGATATTAGGTATTATGATTTTTTTTTAAATGTGGTTTATGAAATGAGCCAACTTTCAGGAGATCTATATAATCTAGGGAACTAATATTTTCCAAATGGCCAATGACACTGTTTCAAAAATTAGGCATGGCAAAAAAGTCATTCCAAGTGTACAGTAAACCAATGGACTTTATGTCAGTGAGTACATAAAGGTTCATAATATGACTTCTGATTGTACTTTACAACTTTTAAGACAACATCAATTATCAAAGCACAGTGATGAATCAAACAACAACATCCACATTTAACTGAGAAGGCCATCGAAATACCGTTCTCTTGCCCATTACATGTCTATGTGAAGCTTTATTTTTGCTACATACTCCAACTAAAACATAACATGACAGACTGAATTCAGAAGCATATTTGAGACTCTGGTTGTTTTCTATGAATCCAGACATTAAAGAGACTTACAAAAATTTAAAACAAAAACACGATTCTCAGTAATTCTTTTGTTTTGTAAGATATTTCTCACAGAAAAATGTTAGCATTAATAGTTGTCATTTTAAAATGAATAAACACTTTATAATTTTCTCTGTTTAACTTGAAATATGATACATAATGATAGCTATAACTCACATAAACAAAAGTTCTCTGGGGTTCTCAATAATTTTTAAGAGTACAGAGGGACCCTGAAACCAAAAAGTTTGAAAATTGCTGATCTATTTTAGTAATCTCATCAGGTCTATGGAGAAGCTATTAGTATCCTATTTTTCAAATGAAGATAATAAGGATCTTAGACATGAAACAACTAATCCAACATGGTGAGAGGTCTCACTCCAGCCTGGGCAATGGAGTGAGACCCTATCTTCAGAAAAATAAAAAAATAACAAATGCTGCAGAGGTCATGGAGAAAAAGGAACGCTTATACAGGTATTGATCGAGTTACGACCTATGCAACTTACGACCATTCGACTTTACGACCACAATCACTAGCCATGACTGCTCCGCGTCTGGCAGCGCAAACGTTGCCCGGTTGGGCATACGACAGTGCGGACCAGCTTCCAGCAGCACTACCATCTCTGCCTGCACCATTTCGACTGTACATATAGCCAACTCAACTTATGACCAAATCGTGTTACGACCGGTCTGCCGGTCCCAATCGTGGTCGTAAGTCGAGCACTAGCTGTACACTGTTGATGGGAACATAAATTAGTTCAGCCACTGTCAAAGGCAGTTCGGAGATTTCTCAAAGAACTTAAAAGTAGGTGGCAGAATTGGAATTCACACATTTTATTTCCATCATACCTGGGCATCCTTCCTTGTACTGTGACACTGGTCCAGGAGGGTAGACTCCATGCAACAAAAATAGTCTACATGAGTGGATAAGCCAACAGTAACAGCAAAGCACAGGAGAGGCAAGCTTTACCCTGGTCTGCATGATGTGCTAGCTCCACTGGCATCCCATTAATGTCTTTGCTTCAAAGATGCAATGGGGGAGGGGATCTAGGATCATTTTTCAAAATGAGATATGGGGAGGGAATATCCGCACAAAAGAGCATCTCTCAACCCACTATGCCCCAGGAACCATTTCACTTGAAACAGATTGTAAGAAAACAAGGACTGATGTATTCATGGTGCATACAGAGGGTCCCTCCTCTCATTCAGTACGGTAGGCCTACATGTTTCTCCCACAGACCCTGGGAGAGTCCAAGCTGGATCGAGTCCTCTAGGAACCTGGTGAGGGAACACCGCACTCTTCACCAAAAACTGAAAAGCTTTGCCTGGCTCTAGGGAAGATTTTACTACATGTATGCTCACTGAACCAACTACCTGGTTATACGTGAATTTTACTTTTTAAAAATAATAATTTCAACTTACATTTTAGATTCAGGGGTACATGCTCAGGTTTGCTGCATCGGGATATTGCATGACACTGAGGTTTGCAACATAAATGATCCCAGTGGCCAGGTAGTGAGCATAGTACCCAATATGTAGTTTTCCAGCTCTTGCTCTCTTCCTTTCTCCTTCCTAGTAATCTCAGTGTCTAATGTTGCCATCTTTACATCCATGAATACCCAATGTTTAGCTCCCACTTAAAAGTGAAAACATGGCTGGGTGCAGTGGCTCAAGCCTGCAATTCCAGCACTTTGGGAAGTCGAGGTGGGCAGATCACAATGTCAGAAGATTGACCATCCTGACTAACACAGTAAAACTCCATCTTTACTAAAAATACACCCCGTCTCTACTGAAAATACAAAAAAATTAGCTGGACATGGTAGCACATGCCTATAGTCCCAGCTACTTGGGAGGCTGAGGCAGGAGAATCTCCTGAACACAGGAAGTGGAAGTTGCAGTGAGCTGAGGTTGTGCCACTGTACTCCTGCCTGGGTGACACAGCAAGACTCTGTCTCCAAAAAAAAAAAAAAAAAAGAGTGAGAACATGAGGTATTTGGTTTTCCGTTTCTGCATTAATTTGCTTAGGATAAGAGCCTCCAGCTGCAACCATGTTGCTACAAATGACATAATTTCATTCTTTTTTATGACTGTATAGTATTCTATGGTGTATATGTACATTTTCTTTATCCAATCCACTGCTGATGGGCACCCACGTTGATTCTGTGTCTTTGCTATGGTGAACACTGCTGCAATGAACATTCAAGTGCATGTGTCTTTTCAGTAGAACAATTTATTTTCATTTGGGTATATACCGAGTAAAGGGACTGCTGCGTCGAAAGTTGTTCTGTTTTAAGTTCGAGAAATCTCCAAACTGCCTTTGACAGTGGCTGAACTAATTTACATTCCCACCAACAGTGTATAAGCATTCCTTTTTTTTCTCCACAGCTTCACCAGCATTTGTTATTTCTTTATCTTTCTGGAGATAGGGTCTCACTCTGCTGCCCAGGTTGTAGTGCAGTGGTATGATCATAGCTCGTAATTATGACTGCAGCCTCAAACTCCTGGGCTCAAGCAATCCTCTCACCTCAGCCTCCCAACTAGCCAAGACTACAGGGACACACTACCATGTCTGGCTACTTTGTTGTCTATTTTGTAGAGATGGGGGTCTTGCTATGTTGCCCAGGCTGGTCTCAAACTCCTAGCCTCAAGTGATCCTCCTGCCTCAGCTTCCCAAAGTGCCAGGATTACAGATGTGAGCCATGATGCCCAGCCACATCTGTTATTTTTTGACTGTTTAACAATAGCCATTCTAATTGATGTGAGATAGTTTCTCATTGCGGTTTTGATGTGCGTTTCTCTGATGATTAGTGATGTTGAGTATTTTTTCATGTTTATTGGCTACTTGTATGTCTTCTTTTGAGATGCCACTTGCACGTCTTCTTTGCCCACTTTTTAATGGGGTTATTTGGTTTTTGCTTGTTAAATTAACTTCCTCACAGGTTCTGAATATTAGACCTTTGTCAGATGCACAGTTTGTGAATATTTTCTTTTCTACTCTGTAGCGTGTCTATTTACTCTGTTGATAGCTTCTTTTGCTGTGCAGAAGCTCTTCAGCTTAATTAGGTCCCACTTGTCAATTACTGTTTCCAATGCTTTTGAGGACTTCATCATAAGTCCTTTGTCAAGGCCAATGTCCAGAATGATATTCCCTAGGTGGTCTACGATTTTTATAGTTTGAGGTCTTACATTTAAATCTTCAATCCATCTTGAGGTAATTTTTGATATGATAAAATGTAGGAGTCTAGTTTCTTTCTTCTGCATATGGCTAGCCAGTCATCCCAGTACCATTTATTGAATAGGAAGTCTTTTCCCCATTGCTTATTTCTGTTGACTTTGTCAAAGATCAGATTATTATAAGTGTGCAGCTTTACTTCTGGGTTCTCTATTCTGTTCTGTTGGTCTATGTCTCTGTTTTGTACCCATACCATGCTGTTTTGGTCACCATAGCCTTACAGTATAATTTGAAGTTGGGTACTGTGATGCCTCTGGCTTTGTTCTTTTTGCTTACGATTGTTTTGGCTATTTGGGCTCTCTTTTGGGACTACATGAATTTTAGAAAAGTTTTTTCTTATTCTGTGAAAAATGACTTTGGTAGTTTGGTGGGAACAGTGTTGAATCTGTAGATTGCTTTGGGCAACATGGACATTTTAACAATATTGATTCTTCCAATCCATGAGCATGGAATGTTTTTCCATTTGTTTGTGTCATCTCCAATTTCTTTCAGCAGTATGAATTTTCTTAACATAAGTCCTCTTGGGCCAGCTTGCCTTCAGAGTAGAGAAGAAAAGCTACCAGTTTTTGATAGCTACCGGTATTGATAGTGAATAACGTAAGAATTGGCTTTGATCTATTTTGGTTTGGGTGATTCTAGATGAGGTGGGGTGGGGGTGGGGAGGAAGCCCTGTTTAAATTACTCAGATGTGTGCTTCAGTTCTTTCCATAGCTAGCAAGAGATTTAAACTGTTAAGTCTCATAGCTGAAATTCAAACTAAAACTTGCTGAGCTGGTACCTGCACTGTGTGTGTGTGGTATATGTGCCTGAGAGAGAAGAGAGATCCTGCAAGTGTTTGACTATTGCTGACTGAGGAGTTACAGCCAGAGAGACACTTCACATGGGCTATCCATTTTCGCTGTAGGAATATACAAAGCATTTGGAATAAACTCTGTTCCTACAAAAGACACAGTCGTAAATCTATCATTTACAATGTAATCTGATCTGAATTATCCAGGAGGCAAAATAAAGAAAAAATTTCCCTTAAAAAAAAAAAAAAAAAAAAAAAGAACTGAAATAACCCCAAAGGAATGGAACTAAAAGGAAAGTGAAGAGTGAATCACTAATCATCTCTCACAGTGGTTTTCAACCTTTACTGTCTGGGGCAGGGCTCATCAGGTTTCATTCAATTGGTATGTGTTGAGTTCAGGCACTAGGACGTTTAGAAAGCTCCCAGGAGACTCCAACGTGCTTCCAGAATGCAGAGCCACGGGCCTATGGTAACACATTGGGGTGGAGTGGCTTTTTTGTGAGGAAACTGCTGTATACAGTTGAAACACTCTGCAAGGCAGATTCTTTAGAGTTTTCTGAGATTCTTAAGAATGAATCACAGGATGAATCAGGTTGTTTAACTACCTTGATGATGAATGTTTACGTTAAGAATAAAGTGGCTGACCCTGTCCTTTCTAATCTATGATGAAGTATGCTAGTAGCAGGTGCAAGTTTTAAGAAAGAAATGCCCCAGCTTTCCTTCTGCTGCTTCTTGATTCCTGTCTCACAATTTAGCATGCATATGATGAGTTATTCTTCCCACTTTCCTATCTCAAATCCTTTTTTCTTTCTGGTACTTGATGTGCTATGTGATCTTGGGCAAGTTATTAATCCTTTCTGAACCTCAGTTTACTTCACTGTCAAAGATATTTCCACCTTATAGGTTTGCTATGAAAGTTAAACGAGAAAATACAAGCAAAACATTTAATACATTGCTTAGAACACTGTAAACGTTCAACAAATGCTGGGTGCTACTACACTTTTAATTAGTCTTTGTGCTTTTTTTTTTAGGTGATGTCAACTATTGAAATACCATCAGCACAGTCTCAGACTCATAGCTAGAGGATCTATGTTTCTAAAGCCTTTGTTTTATGGGCAAATATCTCCCCTGCTGTGAATAAAAGGGCTCTTTGAACTTAAGAAATAGTTCTATCCACAAAGGAAGAAAAGAAATGTTACAGGAAAATGCAAGTATTTGATTATTACTGACTGGAACAGAACCTAGAAGACACGCTCCTGTCATTTCCTAGTGGAGGAGACACACACAGTGATTAATTTCCTTGCTTTTAAAAATCGAAAACCATGAAGATCAACAAGTTAGAAATGTAATTAACAACTCCTGCTAGTTAATGCATTGCCGCAGGTGCTGTTGGTCTAGATAAAAAGGATTTGATTCTGTAAGCTCCCTACTTTCTGCTACTGAAATGAATGCTTAGTGGGTTTCACCATGAAAGAAAATGATACTGGCATAGAGGGGGTTTGCAATAACAATTACTTTTAACTAATGGTGACAGAAGAAGTGACAAGTATGCTCTGTTGAACAGAGGCAGCCCCAGCCAAATGAAAAAGAGAAAAGGAAAAAAGCCCAGCAGCGCAATATAACTTCACCATAGGTTGAAATAAGACAATCAGAAACAAAGTTAGCCTCCCACCCAGCGAGGGTGGTTGTACTAGCAAGGCCTCCAATCTTGTTTAAGAGAAATAAAAATTGGAGGAATTGTGGCAGAACCCTATTATAACCCTGGTCAGGGGACAAGGATAATACTCAGGCTACAGGTTTTTGTGTAATAGTGAAAGGTGCTCCAGACATCACTTTAATCCACAATGTAACAGTGAACGGGACCCACGTGCAGCGGGGGGCTTCTTCCCAGAGCTGTGCTGAACCTTCGCTCAGCACCAGGCTTTGTTCTGAGGCTTGTTAAAAGTTAGAGCCTGCATCCTCTTGGGGAGGCAGGAAATATTTAGGGCAGTAAGGTAGCAACTAATAGGTTTTCCCAACTATTGGAACTGGAGCTGTGATTTACAAGGAGGAAGCTGGGCTTGGTGGTCGGGGTAATGGCTGACCTACTTATAACATGATAACACAGATTTGTTTTCATGCAGGCTCTGGCCCAGACAAAATTTACCTTTGCCTTAGAAAGAAAAAAAAAAATTCAAAAAGCTTATGAATATAGGAGAGAAATATTTAGCCTATGAAACAATGAACATTAAATTTTCTTTTCGGCCCCTGGACAACACCTATACCCGAAGCTTCTCTTGTAGGCCCTGCACAATCTCTAACAGTTCAAGCTCGCCCAAAGAATGAACATATACACTTTTAAAATTTCACGTTTTCCTCTGGAAATGCTCTGTCTTAACTTTTGTGCAAGGTCAGAGTGACATTTCCTTGCTACTTTTATCCTTACTTCTCTAATGCCTTCTGATTGAGAAGTCAAAAGCAAAGAAACAATGAATGCCTTTCTTTCTAACTCAGTTCTCTCATAAAGGAACTGACAAAATAATATCCACCACTTCTTCCAGTGGTATAACAAATGACAAATGTTACTATTAGTAGTTTGTAACAAATACCAATATTATTAGATTCCCCTATGCTTGCTGTTACACAAAACTCACATGACTAAATATCAAGGAAAACAATAAAATCAAAGTAATATAAATTTAAGTACCTTAAAACTTAAAATACACCTAACAGTATTCGTTGCTTCTACATTCTGTCTATAAAACAGAAATAAACCATGGTAAAATCTCCTTTACAGTCTAACACAAAATGTGAGTTCCCAGAACATGGTCAGGTCTACTGCAGCAAAACCTGAGTGTTAACTACCTGCCCAGACAGACCTGTTTAGAATCTTACTTACGGGAAAATGTGTTTTTTTGTTGTTGCTTTGTTTTGTTTTTTGAGAGCGGGTCTTGCTCTGTGGCCTAGGCTAGAGAGCTAATCTTGGCTCACTGCAATCTCTGCCTCCTAGGCTCAAGAGATTCCCCTGTCTCAGCCTCCCAAGTAGCGGGGCTTACAAACATGAACCACCATACCCAGCTAATTTTTGTATTTTTAGTAGAGACAAGGTTTCACCATGTTGGCCAGGCTGGTCTCAAACTCCTGACCTCAAGCTATCCGCCCGTCTCGGCAACCCAAGTGCTGGGATTACGGGCGTGAGCCACTGTACCTGACCTGGAAAATGCTATCTTTTCAATTGCCTAGAGAAGTTTTTTAAGAGTTGACATTCTCTCATCCCCTCAGTTTTATTTTCCTGCAAACAAAATATAAAAAATTGAATTACCAATTTGTTTAGGTGAATTACCCCCAACTGTGGACTTCACCTTGAAAACTCAAACTGATCAGATACCGTTTGAACAGATTTGGTAGACATTTTTCTTTCAATCCTTATTGATTTCATTTGTATTTCTCTGAATAAAGAACATTTTTTTATACTATAAACCCCTGCACACAAGGCAGTAAGAAGACATGTTAATCTACCATAGCTAAGTAATTTCTATTCACAAGTGTTATTTTGTAGGTACAAAAGTACTATGCTTCAGCCATACTGGGAAATAATACCTTTGTAAAAAAAAAAAAAAAAAAAGAAAGAGAGAGATTTGGGGAAATCAGCCCTGTCTACATAAGAGTGGTAAATATAAATATGAGGCAAAATGATTCAGCATCCAAATGGTCTACATGACCCGGAATTGACAGCAGAAAGCTACGCCTAGGGCTG
Organism: Sapajus apella; assembly: GCF_009761245.1. NCBI lineage: Eukaryota > Metazoa > Chordata > Mammalia > Primates > Cebidae > Sapajus > Sapajus apella. The sequence continues at coordinate 17,256,641 of NW_022436962.1, read as the reverse complement.
AGCTCTTTGAAGACACAGGAGTTAGGGAAATAGCATTTACTGAGCATGTTGTCTTATTCATCTCTGAAACTCCACAGTGAGAGCACAATGCTTTGAATAGTAGGATGTTCAATAAATGTAAATTATTGTAAAATAAATACAAACCAGTCGATAAATAAAATGAGCAGATGTGTGGGCTGAAGTAGTTAAGAAAACGCTTTGGACTGGGCATGGTGGCTTGTGCCTATAATCCCAGCACTTTGCGGGGGGACCAAGGTTGGTGGATTACCTGAGGTTGGAAATTTGAGACCAGTCTGGCCAACATAGTGAAACCCCATCTCAATGAAAAAACACAAAAATCAGCCAGTCGTGGTGGCGCATGCCTGCAATCCCAGCTACTTGGAGGCTGAGGCAGGAGAATTGCTTGGACTGGGGAGGCAAAGGCTGCAATGAGCAGAGACTGCTACTTGCATTCCAGGCTGGGTGAAAGAGTGAGGCTGTCTCAAAAAACAAACAAAGGCAAAGCAAAACAAAACAAAAACCCAGAAAAAGAAAAATCCGTGAAAGAGATGCAATTTGAGCTGGATCTTTCTTGCATATAAACAAACTTATGCTATAAGGCCTTACCTAGGTAGAAGGCGGAGGATAAGGAAGGAACTATTACAGAGAAAAGCATTCTAGGTGACAAATGGACAATAGGAAGAATGAAGAATGACATTCTTCACCTTTGCAAAGACCACCCAAATTGAACCTAGGGTCTACGTCAAAACGCAGTGAGGGATAATGCTGGATACAATGGGAGGGGCACTTAGTAGGGAATTTGTCCTGAAGAAAACAGGGAGTCAGTGAAGAGTTTTGAGAGTATTTACAAGGATTCATTTCCAAGAACAAGCAGCTGCATATTAAGAGAGGTGATGAGGCCTATGCACAGGGCCACTAGTAAGATAAGATGCAGAAATGAGACTACTATATTTCACAAATGTTTACTGCAGTAACAGAGGCTGGTCTTCTTGCTAAATGCTGGGGTTACAAAGATGAGTAAGAAGCTCATGCATTCAAGGAGCAAGTGTGACAAAGGACGTTTGTATGAGATACTGCAGGAACAAAAGACGAAGGGAACTAATCCAGCCTACAGAAATCAGAACAGACTTCTCAGAACCAAAGGAGTCAACCAGGCAAAGAGGAACACAGAGAGGAGAATCAGCAAGGTGTATATATGAGTGTATACATTTGCATTCATTACAATAAGCAATTTAGGATGACCAGAGTGAAACAAACAAAGCAGAGCAAGCTAGACTAGGCTCCTGAGGCTTGGTTTGAGAAGCCCCAGCTCTGCCACAGGGTTCCATCAGGGACATCCTCAGATTCATAGACAGAAGGTCGAGAGTGGTGGGCTTCTTTTTCTCTCTCTATCAGGGGCATCCTCAGATTCACAGGGAGAAGGTCGAGAGAGGTGGGCTTCTCTCTCTCTCTCTCTCTCTCTCCCCCTCTGCACCTAGAAAATATTTAGTAGCTGAGTCCTTGTAAAGCTGGAACATGTGCAGAAATCAATTAAATATTGGATGAAACAAACAGATTGTTCCTAAATCCCTACTTCCTTGTTAACCTGAATGTTTTAAAGTTAAAAAACAAAACAAAACAAAACAAAACCCTAAAGGTGTTTTTTTGTTTTTTGTTTTTTTGTGACGGAGTTTCGCTCTTGTTACCCAGGCTGGAGGGCAATGGCGCGATCTCGGCTCACCGCAACCTCCGCCTCCCGGGTTCAGGCAATTCTCCTGCCTCAGCCTCCTGAGTAGCTGGGATTACAGGCACGCGCCACCATGCCCAGCTAATTTTTTGTATTTTTAGTAGAGACGGGGTTTCACCATGTTGACCAGGATGGTCTCGATCTTTTGACCTCGTGATCCACCTGCCTCGGCCTCCCAAAGTGCTGGGATTACAGGCGTGAGCCACCGCGCCCGGCCCTAAAGGTGTTTTTTTAGAGTGTTATTTAAAATATTTACTCAGGTGTATGGGTAGGCCATATTTCATTAACTTCTAAAATATGTCTACCCAGAGCTTCTGCTATTTTAACCAACACAGGGATGTTGCCATTTCATTGGACTTAAGTATTATCTGATCAAAGCTCTCCCTTAGTTTGCGTGAATCATGAGACAAGAGTGTCGTAATTGCAGGGGTGGAAAGATGTGATGCCTTTTCTCATCCATCATAAGGGTCATGGCCAACACCCCTGGAAGAAAAGAGGGGTTAACAAGAGAAAAACTTAAGAAATGTATTTAGTCCAAGTTTTTACACAAGAGCCTTCAGAAGGAGCCCAATAACTCACGGAAAACTATTTTTATGCTTAGGTTAAATGAAGAATACATGAAAGGGTATGAGCTAATAATGCAAACAGACTGAGGCGGGGAAGGTCACACAGTCCCTGCTCCTGAAGCCCTTCCAATCCCCTTCAGTGGAAAGTACTCTATATGCCAAAGGGCCAAACTTTGGGGTATCATTTTCTGAGTCCCAACACAGTTAAACATTTTGGTTAACAGAATGTTCTTCATGACACATGTGGATGACTGGAAGAAAGGAAAAGAACACAACCCCCAAACCTTCCTGCCTTTTATACAGCATCTGCTGAAGCCTTACAAAGTTCAAGGAAATGGGGGATAAAATAAAAATGACTAAAAGCTGCTGGAAAATAAGTTCTGTGGTGGCAGGGATTCTTGTTCCTTTTCTTTGGTGTTGTTTTCCAGAACTACAGAACCCACTAAGTGCTCCATAAATACAAATGTTTATGAATAAGTTAAAAAATAGAATTCCTACCCGTAGGGCATATACTACTGGCTCATAAACGTCTCTTACTGTTGAGGTTTTAAGAATATATGAGGCTATCACTGTGAACAGCAACTGTCACTGTACCACAGTTGCAAGAAATTGACACACAAGAGAATTTTCAGTGGCAAATGAGCAGGTGTTTCCTATCCAAACAACACCAGAGTAAGAAAAATCACCATCTCATCAAAAATATGGACCAGTACCTACATCCCTGAAGAGTCTTTCTTGGTGCTCATAGATTAAAGAGAACACAGATTTCAACATAACTCCTTCCAAGTGCCAAGACCTGAAATCCCTGAGGTTTTTATTTGGCTCCAATAAAAACCTGTATCTTTTTGCACAGCCAGATTATTTTACCATGTCCCTCCCCCAAGATACGCTCAAGTCTTCAAGCCCTGTGTGAATTTCACTTCTCTAGCGAGTTGTCCTTGTTTCTCTTGTCTTCCATGGTGACTCTGTGTCCCCTGGGCACCAACACACCCTGTGCATCACAGTGCACTCGCTAAGACACAACTGTGTCTTTGTCATTATAACAAGCACTCATTTTCATCTCTAGGGACTATAAACTTGCTAAAAATAATCACTTACGAATTCTCAGATCCACTTTTTCTATAAAAGCTAGTCCAATCCATTTTAATAATATACATGCAATATTTCTACTTAGTCATCTGAAACCTTCCACTTCATGTACAAGAGTCGCTAGATTTTATGTTAATAAATTGACACAAGGAATCCCATACTATTTTTAAATTTTTGATTGAAGAAGAATCTGAGACACACAGCTGGATTCTCAGAGAATGTATGGACTAGAAAGATAACTTGTTTCCTGAACCTTCAAGACTTTTTTGTATTATTTTCCTGCTAAATTGCATATTTCTGTCCTTCAGAGAAGTCTTGAAGAGATCCGATTTCCTTCTGTTCTATTGTGTTGGTGTGAACGCCTTTGCAATTGAATAGGAAGCCGCAGAGGGTGGCAGGAACGAGTCAGCAGAAGTTACACAAAGTGAGGTGTGTGCTTTGTGACTGGTTAGAGCTCTAATGAGGCCAAGGTCATGGGTTCAACCCCTGAAAAGGCAGGTACTTCAGTTAATTCCCTGCTAAAGGACTGCACCCCTAAACTACTGCAGATTTCCTAGAAATCCAAAGAAGTACAGGTTGGGGATGTGGGTGGGCTAACAATGCGAGTTCCTGAGAGGGAAAGGAGACCTCCAAATGCCCTCCCTCCCACAAGTGTCAGAACAGACCACTCATGGGGGAAGGGGCCAGTGCAGGGGCCCCTGCCCTGAGACAGCTACAGAAAAATGCCAAGTGGGCAGGAGGATCAGAAGAGAAATGGAGGTCTGAATCTGCCAAGTACAATCAGGGTGCCTTGTTCTAGGTGTATCTAGTTCCCTTGTGATCATCAGGACATATATACACATATATTCAGATATGTAACCAAACCCACAGAGGAGCTGTCTGTGAGAAGAGAAGGAAAAGAGAGGGATCATTTTGAAAAATCAAACTTGCCTTGCACATAACAGATAAAAGCATACCTTGAACTCAGAGGTATGATAACCTCAACTGTACATCTGAGGTCCAAAAAAAAAAAAAAAAAAAAAAAAACGTGTGGATGGGGGGAGTGAATTTAGTTATTCATGACTCCAGGAAGATACAGCATACCTATAATTATTGACTGCTTCCTTCAAGGACAGAAAGAAAGTGACATAAAATAGTCATTATTTCATGCTTTTATGCTGACAGGGAAAAGAGGAGGGAATATTAACCTAAATTAAAAGCAGTAAACCTGGCTGGGCCTGGTGGCTCATGTCTGTAATCCCAGCACTTTGGGAGGCCGAGGTGGGTGAATCACAAAGTCAGAGTTCAAGACCAGCCCGGCCAACATGGTGAAACCCTGTCTCTACCAAAAATACAAAAAATTAGCCAGGTGTGGTAGTGCATGCCTGTAATCCCAGCTACTCAAGAGGCTGAGGCAGAGAATTGCTTGAATCTGGGAGACAGAGGTTGCAGTAAGCTGCACGCCAGCCTGGGCAACAGAGCAAGATTGTCTCAAAAAACAAAAACAAAAACCAAAGCAGTAAAGCCTAAAACACCCAAATACAAGTAGAAACTTCCTTTGCAATTCTCTAACTATATCAAATCCTAAAAGAGACAATTTTGCTGTTCTGAGTTCTCCCAAAGACTATTGTACTGAGTCGTGGATCTTCTCAAAGAAATTTGACATATGTTTACAAGAACCTTCTCACAGGTGATCTGCAACCTGTCTGTCCTACAGGTACACCAACCTGGGCCTCCCCCTATAGCTGCACCATAAATTCCATTTCCAGAACTCAGCAATTCAACTTCCGCTGAGAGAGATGCTGAAGAATGGATTTGGTTAAGTAAAAAAAAAAAAAAGACTATGGGCTGATGTTGCCCTATCACACGGTACAAAAACAAACCCTTTATATGCAGGTATAAAGGCTGAGATGACTAACTCTGGTTTAGTCCTAGTGTAATATTAAAAATATTCCAAGCCCACAAAAGGACCAAAGCCTCATGTTCTTTTTATGTTTTATTATATAATATTTCATACATAGAAAAGACTATGTGTAGCTCGTATGCAAATTTCAAAGCATTATAATAAAACCAACATGTCTAAGTCCATATCAGCGTAAGATACAGATATAAGACAGCTGAATCAATCATTTTTTAAAACTTTAAACAATTCTTTAAACAATGCATTCGTTTGCTAAATTACCTTTTGGGCAATTATCAATTGCTTTCAATCAAGGAGCTATCAGAGACGGATGAAGTCCCCAGCCTCTAGGGAACCACACAGTAGTAAAGTAGGGTTAAGGGCCCGGGTGAACAGCACTGTTGGTTCAGGCCACAGAGGATACAGGAAGATCACATGGGAACAGAAAGATTTGGTTCCATCCCTGAAGGTCATGAACTCTGGCCCTTAAGAAGCACTCAATAAATATTTGACAAAAAAGGTGTGAAAGAGAAACCGCTTAACTTCTCTAACACTTAGTTTCTTTCTACGTAAAATGGAATAAGGCCCTGTGTATATCAGCCATCCTTGGAAGGATCAAAATAAGAATGTATCTGGAAATGCTTTATGGGCTGCAAAGAGCAATATGATTTAAAGAAATGTCACTTCATACAGGATCTTCGGATTTTTTTTGATTGAGAGGATTCTGTACAATTGCTTTAGGGAGGGAAAGGTGTTAGATGGTGGTTTTAACTTGCCAGGGTTTGAATTTCACTTCAGGATATCCTGCTGTTATTCTATCTCTTTCATCTGAAATCGGTTCCAAACGTGCAGCCTGGTCACTGAGCCCCTATAAGCTATAACAGAAATTATGTTCCCCGCATATGAAAAATACGTGAGTTACAGCACCTGGCACATTTGAAGTCTTAAAGCATGGCTCCTTGCTGCAGCCGAAACAATTATGCTGAATGTAAAACGCAGAAAGGAGCCCTGATATCCTTGTAACATGGAAAATTCTGTTTTATTCCATTTCTCTCTATAACTACTTGTTTAATCTTACTAAAAGAATAGTAAAGTGTCTAAGCACTTTGGAGTGAGAAAAGGCTCTTTTCTGAAGAAGGTTTACCTGTGTAGGTATGTTATATTATTTCCATTAGGCTTTGCAAAATACTGAAAACTGATCCCAGACACCCATTATTATACTAGTGAACCCAAAGTTGAGAACTGCTGGTTGCAACTATGGGTCAACAGGCCACTTTAATGGTGACTCCACTGGTCAACAATTTCCAGTGTTTTCTTCCCAGTATCCATCCCTCTCTACAACATCCCTAAAATTATGATATTTCATCACACAATTTAATTAAGTTAGAAACATTTAGCCAGCAGACTTCACCACACAAGTATAAGTAAGAGAGCAGGCCAAGTATGGGGGCTCATGTCTGTAATCCCAGCACTTTGGGAGGACGAGGCAGGCGGATCACCAGGTCAGGAGTTCAAGACCAGCCTGGCCAACATGATGAAACACCACCTCTACTAAAAATACAAAAATCAGCCAGGCATGGTGGTGCCTGCCTGCAATCCCAGCTACTCAGCAGGCTGAGGCAGGAGAATCAATTGAACCTGGGAGGTGGAGGTTGCAGTGAGCCAAGATTGCGCCATTGCACTCTAGCCTGGGCAACAGAGTGAAACTCCATCTCAAAAAAAAAAAAAAAACCCAAACTCCAAAATAAAAAAAGAGATCAGGATGATTTTGATGGCTCACTATGTGCTAGGGTTGTATTGATTACCTGACTTTCTTCACCATCTCATTTAATTCTCAAGCCTAGCTTGGTAGGATGGGTATTAGTATGCATTTTTTTTTTTTTTTTGAGATGGAGGCTAGAGTGCAGTGGCATAATCTCAGCTCACTGCAACCTCTGCCTCCTGGGCTTCTAGGTTCAAGCAATTCTCCTGCCTCAGCCTCCCAAGTAGAGACTACAGGTGCAAGCCACCACACAGGGCTAATCTTTGTATTTTTAGTGGAGACGAGGTTTCACTGTGTTGGCTAGGCTGGTCTCAAACTTCTGACCTCAAGTGATCCACCAGCCTCGGCCTCCCAAAGTGCTGGGATTACAGGAGTGAGCCACCATGCCCAGCCTGCATTTTTTTATTTTTATTTTTTATGTGTTTAAGAGACAGGGTCTGACTTTGTCTCCCAAGCTGTAGTAAGCAATTTGGCTCACTGCTGCATCAACCTCCTGACTCCAGGGATCTTCCCACCTCAGCCTACCGAAGTGTAGCTAGAACTACAGGTCTGGGCTACCACGGCTGGCTAATTAAATAAAAAAATTTTTTTGTAGAGATGGGAGTCTTGCTATGTTGCCCAGGCAGGTCTCAAATTCCTGGCCTCAAGCAATCCTCCCACCTCAGCCTACCAAAGTGCTGGGATTAATGGCACTGGCAGCAGTATGCACATTTTACATATAAGGGAACCTGGCAGTTCAGAGAGGTTAATAAAGACAAACCATCAGGAAGGAATGAACCAGAATTCAAACCCAGTCCACCTGCCACAAAGTCCCTGCTTTGCAGCTTCTACTGACATAAGGTCATGCATCGTCTAACATTTCAGTCAACAGCAGACCATGTGAACAAAGGTGGTCCCATAAGATTATAATGCCATATTCTCACTGTGCCTTTTCTATGTTTAGATGTGTTTGGATACACAAATACTTGCCACTGTGTTACAATAGCTTACAGTATTCAGTACAGTAACACGCTGTACAGGTTTGTAGCCTAGGAGCAATAGGCTCTACCATACAGCCCAGGTGTGTAGTAAGCGCTGTCACGTAGCTTTGTATAAGTACACTCTAGCCTGCTGGCACAAGCTACCAAACTGCTTCACTAAGGCAATTCTTTGAACACATCCCTGTCATTAAGCTATGCATTAACGTCCATGAAAACCTTGAAATACTGAAATGCAGAAAGTGATAACAGTTATTTCCTTATCTAACATACAGATAGCTGAATTTTGTATTCTTTAATGGAAGTTTTTACAGGAAACGTTTTATGTATGTTTTAGTCTTACTACCTATTTTATAAAAATACATCTAAAAGGCCGGGCGCAGCGGCTCACCCCTGTAATCCCAGCACTTTGGGAGGCCAGGGCGGGCGGATCACGAGGTCAGGAGATGGAGACCATCTGGCCAACATGGTGAAACCCCGTTTCTGCTAAAATACAAAAAAGTACCCGGGCGTGGTGGCACACCCTGTAGTCCCAGCTATTTGAGAGGCTGAAGCAGGGGAATTGCTTGATCCCGGGAGGCAGAGGCTGCAGTGAGCCAGAGTCATGCTACTGCACTCCAGCCTGGTGACAGAGCAAGACTCTGTCTCAAAAAAAAAAAAAAAACATATAAAATAGAAGGGGAAACTCTTTATTAGAGCATATATTCAATTTTTTATTCAGAAAACATGATGATTTAAATACATGTGAAGCCATTTCTCCCCTGAGACAATTCTTAGCATTCCCAGGATAGTCAGAGTCGTAGCAGCCCTGGGGACAATGTCCCCTTCTCATGTACAGCTTCAGGCAGCCAGAACCATGGCTAGTTCAGAGAATTTCAAGAAAACAGCATCACAATTTCATGGCCCTTAATACTGATGAAGAGCAATTAAAGATTATTCTGCTGGTTTGATAAAACAAGAAGAAAGCTAAGATGAATACGCTAGAGAATAAATATGGGGGACATTAGGAAAAACGCCTTTATAATGAAAGCCGAGGTGGGCAGGTCACGAGGTCAAGAGAGTGAGACCATCCTGGCCAACATGGCCTGTCTCTACTAAAAATACAAAAATTAGCCAGGTATGGTGGTGCATCTGTGATCCCAGCTACTTGGGAGGCTGAGGCAGGAGAATCGCATGAACTCGGGAGGTAGAAGTTGCAGTGAGCTGAGATGGCGCTACTACACTCAAGCCTGGATGACAGAGCGAGACTCTATCACCAAAAAAAAAAAAAAAAAAAAAAGGCTGGGCATGGTGGCTCATGCCTGTAATCCCAGCACTTTGGGAGGCCAAGGCGGGTGGATCACGAAGTCAAGAGATCGAGACCATCCTGGTCAACATGGTGAAACCCCGTCTCTACTAAAAATACAGAAATTCAGCTGGGCATGGTGGCGTGTGCCTGTAATCCCAGCTACTCAGGAGGCTGAGGCAGGAGAATTGCCTGAACCCAGGAGGCGGAGGTTGCGGTGAGCCGAGATCGCGCCATTGCACTCCAGCCTGGGCAACAAGAGCAAAACTCTGTCTCAAAAAAAAAAAAAAGTCTAAAACTCAGTTTAAAATATAAAACACCTGGCCAGGTGCAGTGGCTCACGCCTGTCATCTTCAGGAGGCCCAGGCTAGCAGATCACCTGAGGTCCAGGAGTTCGAGCCCAGCCTGACCAACATGGAGAAACCCCATCTCAACTAAAAACACAAATTAGCCAGGTGTGGTGGCGCATGCCTTTGATCCCAGCTACTCAAGACACTGAGGCAGAAGAATCACTGGAATCCAGGAGGCAGAGGTTGCAGTGAGTTGAGATTGCACCACCGCATTTTAGCCTAGGCAACAAGAGTGAAACTCCATCTCAAATATATATATATATAATATCTGGAAAAAAAACCTTCCATATCTGGAAAAAAAACTTGTCAAAAAACAGTGATAAATGGTGAAACTGTGCATGTGTGTATGTGCGTATAAAGTGTATGTGTGTATAAAGTGTATCTGAGAGGTCTAAAAGGGACATCTCCCAGGTGGAAGACATTTATATATTATTAGGAGCTGCCTTCCAGTAGCTCAAACAAGATACACATCTTCTCCATGGCACCCACCAGACTGAGAAATGTGATACAAATTAAAAACTCCCCAAAACAAACCTTTGTCTGAATTGTCCTAACTACAAGAATCCTATTTTGTTGAAACTTAAGACATTTTCCATTATTTCTCAATTTATAGAATATACTTATTCCTAAAGAAATCACTTTTCTTTCCTTCAAAGAAAGTTAATCCTGATATAATTAATATGACATGGAGCTGGGCATGGTGGCTCACGACTGTAATCCCAGCACTTTGGGAGGCCAAGGCGGACAGATGAACCGAGGTAAGAAGTTCGAGACCAGCCTGACTAACATCGTGAAACCCCATCTGTACTAGAAATACAAAAATTAGCCGGGCGTAGTGGCAAGCACCCGTATCCCAGCTACTCGGGAGGCTGAAGCAGGGGAATCGCTTGAACCTGGGAAGCCGAGGTTGTAGTGAGCTGAAATCACGCCACCGCACTCCAACCTGGGTAACAGAGCAAGACCCTGTTTCCAAAAAAAAAAAAAAAAAAAAAAAAAAGACATGGAAATTCTTGGGTAGGTCATTTATCTTAAGCAGTATTGTTTACATTAAACTTCTGGCAAAAGAAAGGATAAGGGGTAGCTTTCTTTTGGGTGTGTGGGGCCGGGGGAGGCAGCAGATTTTGACCTGTATGTACGAACATTTGCAGAATTCTACTCTTAAATGAGGCTTTAAGGAGGAAAATACACATTCCCCTAGTACATCTGGACAGACTGATTTGTCCTAGGTCATATGCAAATTGTTGACAGAGGAACTGATGTTGAATCTATCAGATGATCTCACCACTAATTCTAAATGATTCAGATTTAATAGAAATCATAAAGTGGGGTACAAAGATATTTCTAATTGCATATGTATCATGAATATTATTTCTTTTGTATTATTTTAGTTGATTTTCAAATAACTCTTTGGGGAGAGAGAGGAAATAAACTATGGGTATTGAAGAAGTTCAGAGAAGTCAAAGAAGGGGTTTGCAAGTCGTAACATCACCCCATTGTAAGTTGCAGCCTGGTGAGGGACCCAAAGCAATAGTGAGTAACACTAATAAATGTCAATCAGAAAAATGAAACAACAAAAAGCCAGCAAACTCTGTCACATATGAGTGACAAAGGCTGAATGCTTTGTGAAGTTGCATCTGACCATCCATTAATGTTCTAAGGTTAGGGGTATGTGTAGTAGAAACAATTAGGAGACTTACAGCTAAAGAGAAGCATCTCTCTGTTCTTCTCATCCCTTCTAAACCCAGAGGGATTTGATCTTTAATTCACTGGGGGCGAGGACTGGCAACTACCCATATAAAGTAAGCACCTACTATGTGCCTGGCATCCACTCTCTTAGGCGATGGTTCCAGGAATTGCCAGGATCCCCGATGGAGGCTCCTTCTGTGCTGCCTGACCTGCTTTGCTCCTGCCACTGCAGACACCCACGCTGCTGCAGACTCCGAGCCACAGCAAGGCTCAGAAGATCAAGGGACCAGTCACAGCAGCCTTTTTAACTTTGGGAAAACCCAATGCTCACTTCACTCAAACGTTGCAAAGTGGTGCCATGACCCTTTAGCTCTTGGCTCACCAATTCAAAGAGCCACATCACATACAGCCCTTAAGCTGCCCACGGCATGATTCCGTGTCTAGTTCCTTTCCAGGTCCCCCCAAGCGGAAGACAGTTCTGGCAGGGAGTCTGGGCAAGATTACTATAATATTTAGCCTTTGTCCCTTCTTTTGCTACGTCTTATTGTAGAATAAGGCATACAGGTCTGAGAGATTGAGTATGCTGGACTTGAGACCTGTACTCAAAAGGTCCCTGCAGGACCGCACGTCAGCTTAATCCAGCCTAGGAATCTCCATTTCAAAGATGAAGAAACTGAGGTTCAAAGAAAGCAAAGCGAGGTCTCTACTCAGTACTGGAAGGCCTGATGTAAACTTAACCCCAACGCCATGCCTCCTGCCTTAGTAAATTTACTGAGCACCTAACCAGTGAGAAATAGGTGGAAGTGAATGAGGCCAGATTTCACCCCCTTCGCTACTGGTGTGAATGGATATAGGTAACCCCACTTCCTCTCTGGGCTTTAGTTTTCTCATTCATTAAATGAAAGACAGGATTGAATTGGTGATTTCTAATGTGCATTTCAACTCTGAAACTCTCATAAAAGTTGAGGATATAATCAGGTGTTCGTATGTGCAAATATAGGTTTATCATACATACATACGGTATATTACAATGAAATATCACTACCAACCACACATCTTGCCCAGTCCCTCCCTGCGACCATGTTTTCCTAATCCCAAACCAAAACCGGACACTTCTTATCCTTACAGCCCCTCAGAATCCAGAGGGTGTGGTCAGTGCCGGCTTGCGTCCCTCCAAACACCTATGTCCTCGTTCTTTAACATGTGCATGTACTTTACAAGACAAATACTAAGTCATTAAATTCCTTGGAAGAAAAGGCCAATCTGAGGCAGGGCTGGACTGTGGGGAAGAGAACACACCGCAGGAAGCATAAGTTAACGGTGACAGCCCGTGGCTGCCCAAATTTGGGGATCTGCTACCAATGCACAGAGAGGGCAGTGTGTGCCCAGGCTTGGAACAAGCCTGGCTCGGAGCCCACATCTGAGGGCAGGAAACTACACTCCCGGGTTTGCGCATCCTGCGTGAGTAACTGAAAACGTGCAGTGCAGGGCATGCGGCGGGCACCGGTCCAGTTTCCTCCCGCACGTGGCGCCGGGCGTGAAGCTGCAGCGCGGGGCCTCCTCCCCTCCCCGCCCCCAGTCTGGCTGCCGGCGCTAGGACCTCGCGAGCCGCGCGCACTTCCTGGCGCCGCGGTCCAAGCCTCCCGCGCCGCGCCCCCGGCTCCCGCCCGCCGCCGCCCTACCTGGCGAAGCAGTATTCGCAGTGGTTGCCCCGCTCGTTGACTGTGAGCACGTAGGCGTAGGCCGGGCAGGAGAACAGCAAATCCCCCACCTGGAAGGGCTCCAGAGCCCGCAGCCCCCGGCCCTTGCCCGGGCTGCAGAAGCGCTCCAGGCCGCCGAGGCCCTCGGCCCACATAGTGGTGGCTGGGCGCGGGCGCCGGCTGTGCCCGAGCGGCGGCTCGCGGCGAGCTGCTATGGGAGACGCGTCACCCAAAGCTGCGGGGGGCGGGGTGGGAGCCGCCCGGCGGACGCGGCGGCTTCCCGCTCCCCGCTCCCCGGAAGGGACGGCGGCCCCGCCCGGGCCTCGCGCGCCCCCGTGGGGAGAGGGACGGGCCCGGCAGCCCCGCCCCGCGCCGGACCCTCGGCGGCCGCCCTACGCGCGCTCCGGGCCGTTTCCGGTGTGGCTGCTACAAAGAGCCGCAGCCTTTGCAGCTTCGGCGAGGAGGGCGTGAGGCGTGTGCGCCTACGCGGCGTCTCCACGGAACGAGCGGGACGCGCCCTCCTCCCCGGTGGGCGGAAGGGGGTCACCTGCGGGGGGCAGGTATCCAAGGACCACCCCTAGACGGTCGGCCTGGCCCGAAGGATGACCCGCCCCTGGTAAATAGAAGGGGGCGAAGCCGGCTCCCAACCTTACATTCACTTGCCCTTGTAAAGACCCTAGAGGGAGTGAACGAGGAACGCCAAGGAGAAAGGGGCAGAGGGAAACCACGTTAGAGAAGTTTGGTGTGCCGAGGGTTGAAGTGTGCTTTTCCAAGGTTAGAGGTTTTTAAACCTGGCTTTAATGGGAACGTAGTTTGCCCTCTGCTCCTCTAGAGGAATTACTTGGACGGAAGAGGAAATGAACCGGCCAGCCCAGCTCTCCAATATTGCACGCTGCGAACCTTGCCTTCAAGGAATTTAGGCTGTTGGGGGATAATGCGCTAGTTTGCAGTGGTTCTCGTGTGCTTGGCCACCCACCAACTGTGATCTTAGAAAAGTCACTTGGGTTAGGAGTCACTTAGAGGATTTAAAGCCCACAAAACCTGAAACGTAAATCCTATATCCATGCATGCTGTTCCTTTTCATATGAGAAAGGAAAATAGAATTCGTGTTCCACATAGGATATGCGAAGACTGGAATTGATGTACATTCAGTAAAGACTAAAATTGTGACGAGATCATTTAGCAGAAAACACTACTTCAAACTAGGACCTCAGTTACCTCTGTAAGTTCAGGACTTGTTTAGCAAAGGTAAAGGATGAATTTGATTTGGAGGTGTAAGATCAGTGGAATTTTTGGTATTTCAGTAAAATGTCTTTATCAGCTGGGTGTGGTGGCTCAGCTCTGTAATCCCAACACTGTGGGAGGCCAAGGTGGGAGGATCACTTGAGCCCAGGAACTGGAGAGTTGGAGACCAGCTTGGGCAACGTAGAGACACCGGCTCTGGGGGGAAGGAGTGGATATTAACCACCTCTCAAGTGGTGCTGATTGCTTGAGCATGGGAAGTCAAGGCTGCAGTGAGCTGTAATGACTCCAGTATCCTCCAGCCTGGGTGACAGAGCAAGGACTTTGTCTCAAAAGAAACAAAAAAAGTCCTTATTAGTGGCAAACTGAATAAGCCTCTAATCCCTCTTCAAGGAAAGGACCTTAAAATAGTATTTTCATTTATGCATTTTAAGAAACATCGACAGGCCGGGCGCGGTGGCTCAAGCCTGTAATCCCAGCACTTTGGGAGGCCGAGGCGGGTGGATCACGAGGTCAAGAGATCGAGACCATCCTGGTCAACATGGTGAAACCCCGTCTCTACTAAAAATACAAAAAATTAGCTGGGCATGGTGGCGCGTGCCTGTAATCCCAGCTACTCAGGAGGCTGAGGCAGGAGAATTGCCTGAACCCAGGAGGCGGAGGTTGCGGTGAGCCGAGATCGCGCCATTGCACTCCAGCCTGGGTAACATGAGTGAAACTCCGTCCCAAAAAAAAAAAGAAACATCGACTATGTGGCCAGGCACTGGGGTTCAAGATGGACAAAAGGTAGTCCTAGGTCCTTGCATTTGGCACACTCAAGTTTGATAATACCATTAGTTATTGAGTACTGTGGACCAGGCATTATACTCCACCATTAAACACATTATCTCATTTAATCTTTACAACAGCCTAATGAGTAGGTATTATGCCTTCATTCCCAACATTAGGAAGGAAAGTCGACCCAGAAGGAATGATTTCCAAGGCCACATGATAAATTGCAGAATTTGGTTTCCAAATCCATGCTCCTAACCATAGTGTTTTGCTGCAGAAACACAGTTCACTCAGATAAGCACAATTACGGTGGCTTGTACAAAACGTTTTGTAGGAGTACAGGCAGGGAGTGACAGATTTAGCCTGGGAAACAGTCAAGACAGGCATCAGATTCAAGTAGCATTAGAGCTGAGCCTGGAGGATGGACAGGATTTTGCAAGTGGAGGTGGGAGAAGTTTTCTGGGCAGAGAACTCCATACAAAGACAGAAGACCCTGAAAGAACAGAGCTTGTAGTTGGGTCCTCCTGAGCATCTGGAGGAGAGGACAGGAAATGGGGCAGGAACAGCTGAAGGGCGTCTTCTCCAGAAGTGAGTTTTGTCCCAGAGGCCATGGGAAAGGCAGTGAAAGTGTTTAAGCAGAGGGGTGCCACACTGAGTCCAGTGTTTTAGATTGATCTGCTGGCAGGATTGTGGATGGACTGGCTGGGTTGGGGAATAGAGAGAAACTGAATTTGACCACCCATTAAGGGCATTTGCAATTTTTTAAATCAGAGGTAAAGAAAATCAGAATCAAGGCAGTGGCATTACGGAAGGAGTAGATATCAAGGGTAACTCCGGTTTCTTGCTTAGGCATATGGTTTTGCTTGATGAGGAGATGTAAGACAGGCAGATAGCAGATAGTGTTGATTTTCTAACCTTAGCCTGATCAATCCTGTAGGTTCAACACGGGAGCCATAAATACCGTAGAATTTCTGAAATGGAAGAAACATTTTCTCACTAACGAGGAAGGTAAGGCCCCATGAAGTTAAATACCTTGCCTAACAATGCAGGAGCAAAACGAGCATGAGATTGCATGACATTTATTCAGCCTTTAAATATTTTTTACATTCTCCCTGTTCTCCTGGAGTACTAGTAACAGCTGGTGATATAAGAGTAACAAAAACGGGCTCATTCTCTGCTTTCATGGTACTTGTACAGTCTGGTGGAAAAGGTAAACACTTACCAGATCATCACACAGATAAATGCACACTGTCAGTGGTCTGACTTGCGTGCCAAGGCTGTGCTTAGGGGATTTGACCTAGTCTGGGAAAGCTTTTTGGAGAGGGTAATGCTCGACCTAAGATCTAATGGATTAATAGTATTTAACCAAGAAAAGAAGGGAAAGGACTAGCATTCAAAGCAGGGGAACAGCACGTGCAAAGTTCCATTGGTTGGAGGAGGTATGTATGAAAACTAGAAGAAATCACTGCACAGAGCTGGAAGGAAAGTGTTGCTCGGGATGACTTAGGAAGTGAATAGTTCTTGGCCAGGCTACCGGAGTTTACTCGAGCAATAAAGAGCCTCTGACAGGTTCCAGACTACTATGTTAGATAAGCTTTGCTCTAGTCATGCTTCCGAAATTGATCCCAACAATTTTATTTTATTACAAGAGGATAGTATATGTAAAGGAAAGAATTTTCTCAAACCTTAGAAGTTTCTAAATATAAACCTATCTAGGCAAATCTTAGATATATTTTTAGATTCTAGGTTTTCTAAATCATTCTGATTTCTGGGGGTTCTAACCAACAAAAAGATGAAAAGACTGACATGGAAGTGAACAATTATAATACAGTAGACAGTTTACTGTTTCGAGGATTAATTGTGCAAAGTAGTCTACCTGTTTACTTTTTTTATTGCGAGTAACTTTTTCCACTTTTGGTGGGAATTATTTCCACAGCTGAGAAAAAAAGCAATTACACAGAATTGTGCTTTCTAAAAGACTTCTGAATTGTCTTTCATAATTGTACTTTCTGAAAAACTACTGAATTCAGACTACTGGTTTGCCTTTCCAGATGAGTGCTGGCTCACTCTTGAGGGTGGAGGTGTCTGTGACTTGAGAACACTGGAAAGGAAACTGCCTCATTTCAGAAAAATCCCTGTGATCAACTTAAATGACTTGAGATAGGGAAATGGTCAGTGAGGCAGTAGCCATGAATTTAGGAGATTAAATTACGAAGAAAACTGTATTTAAAATAAACAGCCAAAGAATGGCAATAAACCAGCCCAGGGAGACTGATGACAGCGCTCTTCATGAAGCCCATACTTGTCACTCTGCCACTCTGTAATCTCACATTTCATGAAAGAAGTCTTCGAGCAGCCAGGACCCATCCACTTCTCTTACTTCCTCTGCTCCTTAATGTAGGAGGTGTGGAGTTTCAAAGGAGTTTTTGGTTACTTTGCCTCACTGAAACCCAGGAGAAGTGGTACAAGGACGAAAACCCCTTAGCTTAATTTCTCTAACCTAGAAGTTGATCTAATTTGTGAGTAAAAGATCCTTCCAAACACAGATTAGTACATGAAAGAAATCGCTCTGGCCTTGGGAAATGAAACCTTAGCAAAGAAGGTATCCCAATGACAGGAGCAAAGACCCAGTCGCTGTATAACCTACTTCTACATCTACATGTCACTTATTGAGGACATATTATATGCTTAAACTATGATGGCCCCTAGTCATACCAGGTGTCAAGACCAACATGAGCGTAAACACTTATGAAGTGCTGACTGAGGCACTCAAAGATATTAGGTTCTAACCCCTAGAATCTGTAAATGTTACCTTATATGACTTCAAAGGATCTTACAAATGTGTTTTAAGGATCTTGAGAGAGTGAGTGTATCCTAGAATATCCAGGTGGGCCCTCTATGCAGTCACAAGTTTTCTTATGAGAGAGGCAGAAGGAAATTTGACACAGACAGGAGAGGAGGCAGCAGTATGACCATGAACGCAGTGATGATAGTGATATGGTGATGGGCCAAGGAACACTGGCAGCCACTAGAAGCTGGAAGAGGCAAGGAGCACCTTTCCTCTAGAGCCTTGAGAGGGAGTGTTGCCCTGCCAATACCATCATTTCAGCCTGTTCACCTAATTTCAGACTTCTGGCCTCTAGAACTATAAGAGAATAAATTTCTGTTGTTTTAAGCCACCTGGTTTATGGTAATGTGTCATAGCAGCCACAGGGAGCTAATAAAATTATAATCCAATAAAATTTTAATAGGGAGCTGAACAAAGTGCAGTAGGAAGGCTTCACAGATAACCTGACATTTTAGCTTCTAGAAGGAAGAGGAAAGATTGACCAAGGGAAAGCAAGGCTCCCAAAATGGGTTTAAGACTAACAGTGCAGGCCTGGGCATGGTGGCTCGTGCCTGTAATGCCAGCAATTTAGGAGGCCAAGGTGAGTAGATCACTTGAGCCCAGGAGTTTGAGACCAGCCTGGGCAACGTGATGAAACCCCATCTCTACAACAACAGTAACACATTAGCTGGGCATGGTGTCTTGCTCCTATAGTCCCAGCTAATCAGGAGGCTGAGGCAGGAGGATCGCCTGAGCCTGGGAGACGGAGGTTTCAATGAGCTTTGATCATGTCACTGCACTCCAGCTTGGGCAATGGAGCTAAGCCTTGTCTCAAAAATAAAAAATAAAGACCAACAGTGCAAATTCACTGAGGTAGGAGAGACTTTGACAGTCCAGTGGACGATTTTTCTTTTATATAACAATTTTTTCCATAGCTCTTGCTATGTACCAGGTGCAACTTTAAAATATGTTCTCATATAATCCTCCTAATGGCATTCCATAGAGGAGGACACTGAATCACAGAAGTAACACATGTGAATAAGCTGTCTAGCAATGAGTCCAGGCTTGGAACCACTCCACCATGCTGCCTCTCTGTTCAGCCAGAGCTATAACTTTCATTGGAGTACTTGGGGTGAAGGTGGATGGGCAGGAGTGGGCTCCATGATGAAAGCCATAAGCCTAGGAGCTAGATGGCACTGTGTAGGCACTGTGAGAGAAGAATTCTGGCTGACATGATCAGAGTGTTGCTGTGGAAAGGTCATTTTATAGCTAAATAGAGAATACACCAGAAGGGGCTGAGGAGACAGACAGAACTAAGGTGCCTGATGCAATACAGAGCCCAGGGGAGAGATATTACTGGCATGAACAAGGCCAGTGACAGTGGCAATGGGAAAGAGAGACATGGATTTGAAGAACTTTTAATAAACAGGACCCAGTAATTGGGGCAAATGAAAAGAAAGTAGAAGATGGAATATGAGCCATAGAAAATATGTCCAGCTGGGCGCAGTGGCTCACACCTGTGATCCCAGCACTTTGGGAGGCCAAGGCAGGTGGATCATGAGGTCAGGAGTTTGAGACCAGCCTGGCTAACATGGTGAAACCCTGTCTCTACTACAAATCCAAAAAAAACTTAGCAGGCATAGTGGCAGGCACCTGTAATCCCAGCTACTCGGGAGGCTGAGGCAGGAGAATGGCTTGAACCCAGGAGGTGGAGGTTGCAGTAGGCCGAGATCACACCACTGCACTCCAGCCTGGGTAACGAGCAAAATTCTGTCTCGATTTATAAAAGAAGAAAAAAGAAAAGATGTCCAAGGACAGCTGACGTCATGACGTCATCCCCTCCATCCAGTCCCTCCAGTTCATTTCCTCCCCACTTCAGCCTTGTGTTTGTTCCCCAAGCAAGATCTTGTTATTTCTTCCTTCATTATAATTCTTGTCTAATCTTTTATTTCCATTCTTAATGCCACTTAGCTCTTAAGGCTTCATATCTGGTTTTGTGGCGTAGCCTCGCAACAGCAGAGTAGGTTAAAATTTTGAGATATTAGCCAGGGATTATACATTTCAACTCTGTGTTTCCTTTTACCCCTTACCATTAACTTCCCAGTTAGTCAGTGGCATTGACTTAGAGAAGAAA
The DNA here is from genome assembly GCF_009761245.1 of Sapajus apella. NCBI lineage: Eukaryota > Metazoa > Chordata > Mammalia > Primates > Cebidae > Sapajus > Sapajus apella. Next base: position 17,236,647 of record NW_022436962.1, on the reverse strand, counting down.
TGATATTGCAGAATAGGAGTGAAAAGGCCCCTGGGTTTATATTCAAAAGCCTAGGGTTTTGGATTGCAAAAACCTAAGGACTTGGGGGACTCAGGGCTTCAGTCCTAGGAAATTCAGGATGATGCAGGAGCCAGGACTCCCTCTGCCAGAAAAGATTCTCCAGGCCTATGATAAGAGAAAATCAGAGGGAAAGCCAGAAAGAAGTTGGGATACTTCTCTGAGAAAGAGGCATGCACCATAGTCTCCTTCCAGACTGAACCTTGGATGAGTGAGGCAACGTAACTAACCCCTCTATGGGTTTGAGGGAATTCAGAACAAGGCTGACCTATGCCCTAGTCTTACATTAACCCCCAGACTCCCTGTGTAATAGAAATTCAACGTGTAGGAGAAATGACTGAAATACTTCATGAGAAACAGGAGAGTGATTTCCCATGCACCCAAGAGGAGCACCAGAGCAGACAAGTTAGCCACCTGTGATCTGAAATGTTTGTGCCACTCCCCACGTAGCACCTCTTCCCCGCCAAATTCCTGTGTGGAAATCCTAACCTCCAGCATGTGCTGTTAAGAATTGGGACCTTGGCCGGGCGCGGTGGCTCACGCCTGTAATCCCAGCACTTTGGGAGGCCGAGGCGGGAGGATCACGAGGTCAAGAGATCGAGACCATCCTGGTCAACATGGTGAAACCCCGTCTCTACTAAAAATACAAAAAATCAGCTGGGCATGGTGGCACATGCCTGTAATCCCAGCTACTCAGGAGGCTGAGGCAGGAGAATTGCCTGAACCCAGGACGCGGAGGTTGCGGTGAGCCGAGATTGCGCCATTGCACTCCAGCCTGGGTAACAAGAGTGAAACTCCGTCTCAAAAAAAAAAAAAAAGAATTGGGGCCTTTGGGAGGTGATTAGACCATGAGGGCATGGCCCTCATGAATGAGATTAGTGCCCTTATATCAACGGCCCAGGGGAGCTTGTTTGGGCCTCTCACAGTGTGAGGCAAGAAGGCACTATGTGTTAGGAAAAGGCCCTCACCAGACACTGAATCTGCTGGCACCTTGATCTCTCTTTTCCAAACTGTGAGAAATGGCCGTGGCATTTTGTTATTGTAACCAGAATGAACCAGGACACCATCCAAGAGCACCGTTGTGGGTGAGAGCAAGGGATGACCCAGAGATCTGTGTGGTCTAATGACCAAGGACCAGATGTTCCCACCCCTGCCAAGTGCTTACTGCCTTAGCATCACTGTGCCAGTCAAATGCAAGAGGCGACTCCAGGAAACTGACCAAGATGACATTTCTGCCACCCAGGGAAAATGAACATTCGTAATGAAAATTACCGGTTTCTTAAACAGGAGTTTGCAGATGAGCATCATTAAGGTCTCTCCCTATTCCGTATGCCTTTGCTACTGCTGTCAAACACATTGTCTTAAAATAACTGCTTTAATAATGAAACTTGATTGAAGAACTCCCAGTTGCCCTTTATTATGTGCCTCATCAAGGCCAAGCTCTCTTTTTGGCTTTAAAAACCCAAGCCTGGCCAGGCGTGGTAGCCCACACCTGTAATCTCAGCACTTTATGAGGCTGAGGTGGGTGGACCATGAGGTCAGGAGTTCAAGACCAGCCTGGCCAAGATGGTGAAACCTTGTGTCTACTAAAAATACAAGAATTAGCCAGGCATGGTGGTGGGTGCCTGTATTCCCAGCTACTCAAGGGGTTGAGGCAGGAGAATTGCTTGACCCAGGAGGCAAAGGTAGCAGTGAGCCAAGACCATGCCACTGCACTCCAGCCTGGGAGACAGAGCAATACTCCATCTCAAAAAAAAACAAAAAAACAAAAAAAACAAAAAAAACTAAAAAACAAAAACCCCAAACCTTAACTATTGTACACATCTTGAGTTCTATGAATTCTGAGCAACCTTCTCCAAACGTTTCTTCCATAACAATCTCTACTTCCTAAAGTCAGTCTTATCTGTATCTTGTTGGCATATAATCAAGTCCCCCCCACCACATCTTTATGTGTATTCCCATGTAAGTTAAAAGATCTTCAGAGGGAAATACTATATATTCTATTTATTTCATATTCTCCTTAGTGGATAGCTTGATACTTGTTGCATCTTAGATTTGGAAACATGTTCTGAGTGACTGGAGTACTGAAAGAGCTGATCAGGTTTTGATGGGTGGTGACACTTGGATTTTAACAGTATGTTACACTACTAATGATTTTGAACTAACTCCTACACTTTATGACACCATATCCAAAGAATGAATGCATAATTCTAGTTAGTGAATCTATGAAGTGTTTAATGAGATCAATATCTTTATTGATCAGAATCTTTATTCTGAAGTAGTTAAAAAACAATTATATTAATAAAAGTGATGAGAGTTTCCTCGTCATGGAATTAGTGTTATCTTGGGATGCCTATGGATCCAGATGGCAAAAGGCACCCAGGTAATGCTCTGCCATCTCACTGGCAAGCAAAGGTTGTGGATCGAACAGAGAAAAACCTTTGCTTTTTAGGCTGAAGTGCAGCAAAAGCAAAATTCCCCTAGCCCATAATTTAGAGTCCTCACACCAGCATCTCAACTGCATTGCAGCATTTTCACTAGAGGCAGTTACCCCAGAAGAAGAAACTGGAGGAATAAGGAAGCCAGAGAAGTCATCTTAAATAACTATTTGAGGGTCAGATTTGATGAATTCTTAAACTACCAGCCATGTCTTTTATTTGAGGGGGGTTGGTGGGAGAAAAGCTTAAGCTAACTTTGTATTCATGATTCTGGCAATGTAATAGCTCTGACCAGATACTAAAAAGTGAACAGAAAGTCAAAAAAGAGCCCAGAAGGGCTACATTATAACAGATTTGGTCCTGAACTAGACATGTAAGCTTTTAAAATTTTTATCTCTAGAAAGTCTTATGCTTTTTTCCCCATCTCCCCCCTCCACCCCTATCCACCCCAAAAAGTACCAAAGGTAACAAATTTCCGAAGTATTGCACGTTTCTCTCTTGGTGAGAACTGCTAACAATACTCTTATCTGGGGGGAGGCAGTGTCATCTAGTGGCTGAGGGAGGGGGCTGGGCACAGAACTTGACTTCACTGCCGACGGCTCCTGAGCTTCAGCATCTCACATGAAGCCAGATTTTTCGGTGCTTCTGTGGAATTCCAACTGATTTTATGTGAGGGCAGGGAAATTCCACAAAAAAGATGAGAGATGTGATATTTAAAATCTTAAAACCTTATTCTACTGGTTTTATTAGTTTAATCTTGACATCAAATTTGAATATATCAATCTAGTTTTTCTTGTACGTGAGGGAATAAAAATACAGGAGGAAAATGTTCATAGCTTTGAGTTGGGGAAGCTGACATGGTCAAATGTTATCTTAATTGGAAGCTATTTCAACATTGCAAAAAAAAATTTATCTTAAAAAAAAGTTGGGGGGCTTAGTTTTTTTCCTAATAAGGGTTGAAATTGGTAACGTTAAATGTTTGTTGTTTGGGAAATGATTAAAATTCAAGGTAGATATGACATATTTTCTTAGACCAAAAAAACAAACCCAGGATTTTTTGTTTGCTTGATGACAATTGAATTTATACAACTTTAAATACAGCTTAATTTAATGCTCAAGTATTAATAATTATTTTAAATGTTTTAGAAAGTACATAGAAGTCATGCAGATATCTTACCTGAATATATTCCAAATGCTACTTTTTATGAAATTTTTAAAATTCAGGCTTTTATTTCACTGGCTTGTATTTCTGAAATATAGCACTTTGAATACAGCAGATGAAATTTTTTATTTTCTTCTTACATCCATTGTTAGTTTCCCTTTACTAACTTTTGTCTCTGTAAAGTGAAATCAGAAACATTGAATACTCATGAGAAAAAATAGATTACGTGGAAAAATGAAAAAATGATTAGCAGAAAACCAAATACTGCATGTTCTCACTTGTACATGGGAGCTAAATGATAAGAACTTATGAACACAAAGAAGGAAACAACAGATATTGGGGTCTACTTGAGGATGGAGGAAGGGAGGAGGAAGGGGAGCAGAAAAGATCACTATTGGTTACTGGGCTTAATAACTGGCCGAGGAAATAGTCTGTACAACAAACCCCCATGACACGAGTTTACCTGTGTAACAAACCTTCACATGTATCCCTAAACCTAAAACACAAGTTGAAAAAAAAAAGAAAGAAAATGATTAGTAAGTATAGCTTTCAGGATCAAATGATAAACCAATAGAAGAACTTTTGCATCCTTTCCTTATTTAGTCATTTATTGTTTAACTGCAGAATGCTCTCTTGGGTGCTGTGGAGGAGCCAAAATTAAATTGGAACCAGATCTTGTCCTCCAAGAATTTAGATTCTACAAGAAGAAACAAGACATATACTTAGCTATAAAAATCTACTGGAATGAAAACCTCATGAGGTCAAGGATGTTTGTCTGTTTTGCACACTGCTATAGCCCCAGGTGGAGCCTGACACAAAGTAGGTGCTCAGTAAATATTTGTTGGATGAATGGATAATACAAGGCAGAGGGTTGAGCCATGTTAAGAATTGAAAAACAAAACATCAGTAATAGGAGGGACAGGTAACTTTTAACATCTTTGAAGTTATAGGTGTATTTTATAGGTAATGAATCTGATGGGCCATAAACAGAATCTCCTGTGTTTTGCTATTGTTTTTGAAATCATCAGCTGCTCTGCCATCCTCTTCACGTAAGATGAGAAACACATTGCTTAGTATGCTTAACACATTTCTTCAATGAAATGAGGAAGTTAGAGTGGCTTTGTGTTTGTGGGGTCCTTTTAGGTGGCAGAGTGATTAAATGTGGACAGCTAGTCCACCAAACCCCTGATTTCATAGATGTTATTGCTTCAGAAAGAGACTTAAAGGAACTGAATAAATAATAGTGCAGGTGTTGTGCAAATATGCCAAAAATTGTGAAGATAAAACATGAATGGCTGAAGTTTGGGAAGCCCGGGAAGGAAGATTATTAAGGTTATGTGAGTTTTAATGTTTTGTTATTTAAATTAACTTCAACCAAAAAATTGCCTTTGCCTTGCCTAAGTAATGTTAAACCCAGCTTACTTTCTTATATTGTCTGAATTGTTTTTCAACAACTTTCTGGATGCTAGACTAAATATACATAGTGTCTGTTTGTCTTGGGGTGTTTTCTTATAGGGACCTCTTTACTAGATAATTGTGCCTCCTAAGAGGCAATGCCAGTCTCTGCTATGGTTTTTGCCTGTCTGTAGCAAAATGAGAAAAGCATAGTGTGTTACTTATAAGGCTAAACTGACTCATTTTTAAGGACTTAAAAAAAAATCTCAGATTAGGACATTTTCAAGGTTAGAATATCTTTTCCTTCTGAACAATGGAGGTTGTAGATGGCATTATTTTTATTTTATTATTATTATTATTTTTGAGAAAGAGTTTTGCTGCTGTTGCCGAGGCTGTGGTGCAGTGGCGTGATCTTAGCTCACTGCAACCTCTGCCTTCCAGGTTCAAGCGATTCTCCTGCCTCAGCCTCCCAGGTAGCTAGGATTACTAGCTACATGTGCCACCATACCAGGCTAAGTTTTCTTTTTTTTTTTTTTTTTTTTGAGACGTAGTTTCGCTCTTGTTACCCAGGCTGGAGTGCAATGGCGCGATCTCGGCTCACTGCAACCTCCGCCTCCCGGGTTCAGGCAATTCTCCTGCCTCAGCCTCCTGAGTAGCTGGGATTACAGGCACGCACCACCATGCCCAGCTAATTTTTTGTATTTTTAGTAGAGACGGGGTTTCACCATGTTGACCAGGATGGTCTCGATCTCTTGACCTCGTGATCCACCCGCCTCGGCCTCCCAAAGTGCTGGGATTACAGGCGTGAGCCACTGCGCCCGGCCAAGTTTTCTATTTTTAGTAGAGATGGGTTTTCACCATGTTGGCCAGGGTGTTCTCAAACTCCTGACCTTACGTGATCCACCTGCCTTGGCCTCCCAAGGTGCTGGGATTACAGGTGTGAGCCACCATGCCCAGCTGTATTCTTTTTAATGTTCTAGGCAAAATAAAAATTGTAAACGCCCTGCCGATCCCATCTCCTTTTAAAAGACATTTTGCTAGTCTCTGAAGTGTAGAAGCATGAATGTTATGAATAGTATTACAGTGTCATTGCAGAGACTACTCTGGAATTATTTCTTAACCCAGGTTGTTGAGTCTTCAAATAAATTTATGTTAAATGCTCGGAATCATGACACCTTGATTTATTTTAGGTCTTGGTCATGGACACGGGTACGTGTCTACACCATTTAATATACAAGACTGCTGTGGATATAGAAGTATAAGGCCACATGTAATTAAATAGAAAACTATCATTTATTTTAAAGGCATTTAAAAAATTCATTTCTTTCCTTTCCACAATTACATTATTTTTGGAAGAGAGATTAGGCACTTTGATGCCAGTGTTATTAACACTACCATATTAAGCAAGCATTTACTGATAGAGTTTTATTGAATCCTATTTTTTCTTTGACCAAAAATGATTTATGTTACCCAGCGTACTTAGGAAACACACTATGGAAAAATTATAAGGCCACTGATTTTATTGCTTTATAAGCATTGTATATTAATTATATGAAGTTTAGAAAACATAGTTCAACCCAGTGATTACTAGTGTGAAGTTTTTGTTATAGATCTTTTAATATATTTGTTTATGCACATATACATATAACAAAAAGGGGATTATATTTTACATGCTGTTTTATAACCTGGTTGTAAATCTCTTTCCAGTAAATAGTTTTCAACATCATTTTAGTGGCTTCATATTGTGATATTCTATAATATTCTGTCATCTACTTAACTAGTTCCTTGTTAAATACTGTTGATGTCCATTTTTTTCTATTATAATTTGAAATAAGCATCTTTGTCAAGTAAAATGTTGATTTACATTCCTGAATAATTTGTTAGGCTAAATCTTAAAAGTAGAATTGCTGGGTAAAGTATATACAAATTTATAAGATCTAGTACATTACATGGAACTGATATAAAAGTAAATATATGTATTTATTTGCATTCTTATTATAATGTTTACAGCCCATAGAAAGGATAGAAAAATAATTTAACACATTGAATATACTCCCTGCTTTTCATTTAATTTTCAAAAAATTCATCACAGCTTATATTAAACATTTTAGATGAAATCATCCAACTTTGGATTAAAGGATTCTATATATCGTTTAGTCCAAAAGCTTTACTAGAGTCAAGGAAACTGAGGCTGAAGTTGTTACATATCCTATTCACAGATACAGCTAACAAGGAGCAGTGCCAATCCAGTCTTGGACCCCAGTGCTCTTTTTACTCCAAGATGCTCAGGGAAGTTCAAGTTGTTCTTTGGATATCCAAGTAACACTTGAGAATTTAAATGCAAAGAAGTGAAATAGACTGTAATATCTAAGTTTCACCATTAATTTTGTGATTGGTGTTATTAACAAGATAGAACATTTTAAAAATCATTTTGTGATTAAAATGTTTAACTCTGAAAAGTTTTCTAAAAAATTGATTTATTATATGTAGTTTTATAGGAATGGCCACCAAATGTATGTCTAGTTAAGACTACTTTTTTCTATTTAATATTTATTTATTTTTTGAGACAGAGTCCCACTTTGTTGCCCAGGCTCAAGTGCAGTGGCATGATCTCAGCTCACTGCAGCCTCTGCCTCCTGGGCTCAAGCAGTTCTCCTGCCTCAGCCTCCCAGGTAGCTGGGATTACAGGCGTCCACCACCATGCTTGGCTAATTTTTGTATTTTTAGTAGAGACGGAGTTTCACTATGTTGGCTAGGCTGCTCTCAAACTCCTGACCTCATGCGATCCACCCGCCTCGGCCTCCCAAAGTGATGGGATTACAGGTGTGAGCCACTGCACCCGGCCTATGTATTTATTAAAAGTGGAAATAGCTTTATTGCTTTTTCTAACTAAGACATATTTATTGTGAGATTAATAATAAAAATATAAAATACAGAGTGAAAATTATATATAATCTTAGCACCAAAGATGATTACTATTAACTTTTTGGTTATATCCATGCAATCTTTTACATATATGTACTTTATGTGACCTATCTCTCTATATAGAGATAGCATGCAGAATTTTATACTGTTCTGTGATCTACTTTTTCTCAAATGTCATTGACATCTTTTAATGTTAATAAATATTGACCTGGCCAGGCAGGGTGGCTCATGCCTCTAGTCTCAACACTGTGGGAGGCCGAGGCAGGCAGATCACAAGGTCAGGAAATCAAGACCATCCTGGAAAACATGGTGAAACCTCCTCTCTACTAAAAATACAAAAATTAGCTGGGCATGGTGGCGCTTGCCTATAATCCCAGCTACTCAGGAGGCTGAGGCAGGAGAATTGCTTGAACCAGGGAGTCGGAGTTTGCAGTGAGCCAAGATTCTGCCATAGCACTCCAGCCTGGCAACAGAGCCTTGAGACAGACCGCCTTTAAATAAATAAATAAATAACTATTGACCTGTATCATAATGTGTAATGGCTGCATGCTCTTTTATTGTACGGTAGTAGCTTCTTTAACCAACCCTTGGTTTATAGACATCAGGATTGTTGAGGGGTTTTAACTAGTCTGAACAATACTGCAACAAACAATCTTTTAAGTAGTTGTTTAAATATCTTTAATAAATAAATTGCTTTTCTTTTGGGAAATGTTACAGGTAGTATTATTTCTGGACATTTATAATTCACATTCATGTCATAAGCAAATAATTACTAAATACCTACCAATTATGCTAGGTGTTGAGATTAATATTTTAATGACTCTGAGAATTCTTTTTTTCTTTCTTTCTTTTACAATAGAGACAGGATCTCCCTATATTGCCAGGCTGGTCTCGAACTCCAGGGCTCAAGGGATCCTCCTGCCTTAGACTCCCAAAATGCTAGAATTACAGATGAGAGCCGTCGTGCCTATCTGCTCTGAGAATTGTTATAGTAGAGAAACCTTTTTAGTTTTACATAACCTGAGGTTTAATGGAACCACCCTTTAAAAAGTAGAATTTCTACTAGTATTTCACTAGTATTATCTGTAAAGAATTTGGAAAGCACTAATCTAATATCAATCTTGTTGAAAACGACTAATGGGTAGATAGGTAAGTACTTGTATCTACCTATTACTTTTCTAAGAACTTTGAAAAAATCTTCAGATTTATTTAGAGGAAAGATGTCAAATGTCACTGACATCATTTAATGTATAAATGCTTTAGGCATTTCAGAGGAATACATTTTTTATCTAAATTTCCAGATTAACTTCCAGAGAAAGTATTTTGGTATGAAAGGTTTGATGAGCACACTGGAGTTGTTTTGTGTTTTAAATGGTATCCATGTCATTAGAACAAAAGGGATATTTGAATGTAAAAGGAGAATGTGGAATATAAAGTTTTTGGCTCATCAGTGGATTAGTTGGCATGGGGATAGAGTGCAGAGAAGTGAATTCCTATGGGGAAACAGGATAGGAGGAGAAAGTCAAAGAGAGATAGGAAAGTATTAAGAGGAATTAAGGAGAGAGGTTATGAGGACTTTTATAGGAACGTGAAATAACTTTTAAAAATTTGGTGGAAATCAAGGATACAAAATCCTATTCATAGTACATAAAAACCAATAAGAAAAAAATCAGAGGAAAAATACAATAAAATAATAGTGTTTGGATTGAATTCTTTTTTCCTCTTCTCTAATTACCGTTTTCATTTTTATTTTTAAAATATACAATAAAATTGAAAAGAAAAGAAATACTAAAGGATCAGACAAAATTAGGAGAAGAGAGGCTTATGGAGGAGGAGGAAGATAGTGGTTGAGTCGAACAAAGGCAACAAATGGATTAAAGTGAATAAGGATACAAGAGAGAACATTCAGTTTGGCTTGGAGGAGATCATTAATGGCTCAAGTGCTGTGAAGTGGACAAAAGCCAGTCTGTAGTGGGGTCAGATGAGAGAACCAGGGAAGAATACTTTTTTAGCACCTAGGATCATAATAATTCACTTAGTGGTTCCCCCCCAGCCACTATTACTTTCGTTCTGGTTTTATCATGTTGGGATTTTGCCTATATCATTTTTTTCCAGGCACTGATAAATGAAAACCTTAAAAAAAGAAATCCTATGAGTAAGTTTCTTTGCCCTTATTTTTGACTGAAAAATCAAGAAATAATAAGTTCTTTTTCTGAGCTGTTCTATGTGCTAGCAATGCTCCCATATAGAAATCTTAATATTACATTGTGCATGCCATTTAAAAACAGAAGAACTTGATCGCCCAAGGTCATTTCATATGCCTTTTTTCCTAAGTGATTTGTGTATATTTTATCCATAAAAGACAAATTATTATGAAAGGATGTGAAATATAGGTTTAAGAAACTAAAAGAACAAAGTGCATTCTTTGCTCTTTGAATTTCTTAAAATTAAGTTCTTAAGACTCCTGCTGCTTACCTTCAAACAAGCAACCTTGAAACTGCTCTATGAAACCCGGTTAAAGGACGAACCAAAGAGTTTCACTTATTAAAAAAAAAAAGCACATGGGAGAGAGAACATTCAAGTCTTCCAGTATCCATACTTATTAACTCAATTGAATGCCTGTGGTGGGTCTCATGGGAGCACACAGCAGCAGCCTCTTTGTATTACAACTCAGCCAGAAGCATTTATTCCCTTGTAATTAAGGCCAAGGGTGCAACCAGTGATGCGAATGGAAGCAATTAGATGGATTATCCAGTTCTCTCAATATTTCTCAAGAGTTTGTGTGTTTGTGGTTTTATGTTTGCTTGAAGTCCCCGTATAGCTCCCTCGTTTCTCTTTGATACTGTAGGACAATAACAATAACTAATATTGAAACAGCACTTATATGCCAGGTGCTGTTTTAGGGGCTTTAGATAATATTAGAATCCATCGCTTAAAAACGTGTGAGGGCTAAGTGTTAAGCCCTAAGTTCCCAGGAGCCGACACTGAGAGGTTTAAATGCGTGGGATGTATCCCTGAGGTGGTTCCAGGAAGGACCTGTGATGAATTGGCGAAAGTAAGGGAAAGGAGGCTGCTAGGCAAGTCTCTATCTCAGGCCGGGATCCCTCAGAGGGTAGCTTCAGCCTGGTCCCATAGCATGACTCTGGGGTGCAGGCTAGGAAAGGGAGCCTGGCATCCATCCTGCTGCAGTCATTGGTTGACAACTTCCAATGATGGCCCAGAAGTTGTAAATGTGTGATCTGTGAAGGAATGTGTGAGCTGCACACCGAGAGGAGTACAACAGAAACACCTACTTTATCTGCTACAGGTAGATGCTGTCACTACCCCACCATATGACAGCCAGGCCCCGGAGTCTTGCCCAAGATCTCAAAGCTTGCCAGTGGAAGAACTGGGATTTAAGAACCTGCCGTTTGGTTCCAAAAGCCATGTGCTTAACCACTATGCTATTTTGGGTGAGATCTGATCTTTACCATGTGCTCTGGGGTTATCAGTAAATTTCTACAATTTTCACAGTGGATTATGTAACATATAACTATTTTGATTTTATTGGATTTCTAAAAATGCTGTAAGTATGTCTGAGATGAAATTTGTTAATGCTTTGTTGGACTAAGCTTCGGATACCCAAGCCCCCAAGCCTAAGGTGAGTTCGGACAGCAAAGTATACCAGTTGTCAGAAATATTAGACAATTGATATACTTTGAAAAATGTAGTGCTCCCAACCTGCTCTGACAGAATCTGCCCAGTTCTGATAGAATTATGTAAAAAGTGATTCCATAAGTCTTTTTTAACAAGACATATTTATACACAGCCTATTTTTACATTAAGATGACAGTTTAGAATGCTCTGCTGACTCTCTTAAACCTCTTAAACTTCACCCCACCCTTTTTTTTTTTTTTAGTTTTGGTGTAACGCTATATCTGATTTCTGAAAGTTTTAAAAATTTGTTTTAACTTCAGAAGAGTTTGCTTTACTTTTACTAAAAGAATTCTCTTTATTTTTCTGTTTTAAAAACAGGAGTATGAATGATAACTTGTCTATTGCTTTTGCTAGATAAAAAGAGGGAAGGTTTGTGCATAGCGGTGGGTAACCAATTTAGTAATCTTCTCCAGATTCTTAGATTGGTGGTGCTGGAGAGCAAGTGACCAGGACAGAAACAAGTGGTAACCCAATCTGCATTAAGAAAATTCATTAGAACCTTGCTGGTGTAGAGAAGATAGTGCAAAGAAGAATGAGAACACTTTTAGGAAAGGCTTAGGAGAGTGGAAGTTGTCCAGTTTTCTTCCTATGTGTTTAGAATGATGGGGGAAATGCTCCTTTTTTGCACATACTTGTGGAGGGTAATGCTGTGTGGAAGCATTTGGCCCTAATCTCTGCCGTGGATCAGGGTTGTTGGTTGTGGAGGAGAGAAGACGAGAGAAAGCCTTGAATGGTTGCAAAAGAATTTGCGAGGCTAATTAATGAAAGCGAGCACTCTACAGTGCTTACTAAGTGCAAGAAACTGTTGTAAGAGTTTTTCATATATTAACTCCTTTGATTCAATTCTAATGACCCTGTGAGGTAGGTGTGATTATTATCTGCATTGTACAGAAAAGGAAACTGAGACACAGATTAAATAACTTGATCAAGATCACACAGCTGTAATAGTCAGTAGTGAAGCTGGGATTCAAGCTCTGGTATTTGCTTTCCTATTCATACTCTTACCTGTTACCCTGTACTGCCCATTTGGAATGTGGAGGACGTGCTGATAACATTGCTAATAATCATTTGTCCTTTATTTCTGACTGCTCTCCAATTTTTTAAAGAGACCTCTATCTAACCCTTGGTAATAACTAAACTATAGGAGAAAACTTTGCTTCTGATGGTAAGAAACATTTACAAAATGGTCTAAAAGTTGATATGAAGTCGAAACCCTTACATGTGTTTGGAATTCCGGAGAAGAGGTGGCAGCCAGGCAGATGAGCTCTCTGTTCTGTGCAGAGCTGGTGGTACTCCCTGGCCTGGGAAGCTGGCACCGGCTGCGATTACATCACTAAGTCCCCCACCATACTTAGCTGCTTGCTAAGAATTAAATTGCTGGAACCAGATCTGGTGACCCTCATGTTACCATGGCTTGTTTGCACATTAGAGTGATATATTTAGTCTTCAGAAACAGTTAAATTTAAGATTAGCTTTATTACCAAAAAGATAGTGTCTGCTGCTATTACTCCTCTTTATTTGGTTCAGCTGCTCAAGTGAACAATCTACACCTATTTAGTCTATTGAGTCAAGCTGACTTCCTTTCCCCACAGGTTTGTGGACAGGAGTGACTCAGGCTGGTTCACTTGCAGAGGAGCCAGAGAGCCGCTCAGGCGTCTGCTGCCCTCTAGAGGCGTGTCAGGCCAAGGCGGCTCACCTCTGAGCCTTGCCTTCGGATTGCACCACCGGTCCACCCTTTGTCTCCCTTTTGAATCTCCACTAAATACCATTTGTTAAAAGGGTTGAGGCAAAACCACTCTGAGCTTCCAAAACAATAATAAGACTTAATTACAATTCCCTGCTAAGCCACTGAGAGTTGCTGTTTATATCGGGGAAGATATAAAACTCCAGTCCTGTGTTTTTCAGCTTCCGCCCCCCATCTCAACCACCAAAGAGAAATGAGTCAAGGTTGTTTTAAAACTATAAATAGAGCTAACACTTACAAAGCATTAGCCACATGTCAGGTACTATTCTAAGCGCCTCGCATATGATGACCTATTTAATGAAGTGTGTGGTATAATCATCTCAATCTTATAAACAGGGGAACTGAGGCAAGGGACTGCTAAGTATTTCTCACAGTTCATTAGTGGTAGAACTGGGTTTGAATCCAGGTAACTCTGGCTCCGTGGACTATGCTTATAATCACGTTTCTGTACTGCCTCTTTCATAGCTATCAAGGCATGCATTGCAAGTCCAATTTTTAGGTAGAGGTTTTGCTAAAAATCTTTAACCTTAATCTGGTAATGAGGAAATGATTGTTCTGGACCTTTTAAATATGTCAATGACATAAAGAATAAGGAGGAGGAGGAAGAGGGAAACTATTTTAGAGATATGACAACTAAATATAATTGATTGTCCATGGTTAGACCCTGGATATAAAGAAACAAAGCTATGAACAATATTGGGAAATTAGGAAAATATGATTATGGACTGTATTTTGGATAATCATATTAACGTTGCATTTCTTGAGTGTGATCTTTTTATTGTTGTTATATAGCACTATGTCCATGTTGTTAAGTGATGCTTGAATTATTTAGGGGTAAAATATCATGATATCAGCAAATCACTATCAAACAATTCAGGAAAAAATATAGCAGAGAAAGAGAAAGCAAATGTGGCAAAATGTTAAAAATTAGGAAACTAGGTAAAGGGTATATGATGTTCATTATACTTTTTTTTTTTTTTTTTTGAGACAGAGTCTCACTCTTGTTACACCAGGCCGGAGTGCAATGGCGCGATCTCAGCTCACCGCAACCTCTGTCTCCTGGGTTCAGGCAGTTCTCCTGCCTCAGCCTCCTGAATGGCTGGGATTACAGGCATGTGCCACCATGCCCAGCTAATTTTTTTTGTATTTTTAGCAGAGACGGGGTTTCACCATGTTGACCAGGATGGTCTCGATCTCTTGACCTCGTGATCCACCCGCCTCGGCCTCCCAAAGTGCTGGGATTACAGGCTTGATCCACCGCGCCCGGCCCATTATACTATTTTTAAAACTTTTTTCTAGGTTTGACATTTTTAGCAAAAAATTTAGAGGCAAAATAGTTACCTATTTCAAAATAAAGAGGTAGCCGTGGCTGCAGCCAAGGTATCTGCATGGACACCCCAAATGGTACAAATAAGCAAAGTGTGTTGAGTTGGGAATCCATAGACAAGCTTTGAAATCTGTAGAAATGTTATATGAGAGTGTATGAGATATTACATCTTATCTATTCATGTTTTTCCATGAGTACTAGGAAGTTCTTATACAATAGAAAATAAATAGTGCAAATTATAAAGCCTTGTATGAAACTAAATAAGGTCTAATTGTAGTCTTGGGATTATTCTGGTTTTGTCATCAACAAATAAGGCATTTGTAGGGAACTGCCTGCCCCACTTATTCAGCACTGTGTTCCAGGTACTGATTTAGTGCTGGAGTTACACCAGTGAGCAAACCAAGGTCTCTGAACTCATGGTGCTTGCCTTCTGGTGGGACAGAGAGACAAACATTATAGCTCGGTAAACTGCAGAGAATGTTAGAAAGCGATTATTGCCAAAGAAAAGTAGAAAAATAGAGCGGCATAGTGGGAAATTGGGACAGGCAGTTGCAGAGAAGAGGGTTTTGGTTTTAAAGAGGATCCCCAGGGTAGGTTTCATCAAATATGACCTCATGGCACCTGGAAGGAAAGTAGAAGAGAACAGAGAAGAACAACCCTAAGGTGACAGCATGCCCAGAGTATGGCTGGAGCTGAGTGAGCAAGGGGAAAGAGGAGAAGGATATGAAGTCAGAGAGGAAATAGCGGATGAGTTCACAGAGGTCACCATGAAGGCTTTGGTTTTCATGCTGAGTAAAATAGGAAGCCACTGGATGATTTTGAGCAGAGGAGTGAGGTGATCTGACTTAACACTTAAAAGGATCAATCTCGTAGGGGGACAAAGGTGGAAGCAGCATCTCCCATTAGGAGCCTATTGCAACAATCCAAGCAAGAGAGGAGAGTGACTCAGCACAGGCTCGTAGAATTGGAGGTGGAGAGATGTGATCAGTGCTGGGTATTTTGTTGGTAGAGGCAGCAGGAAGGATTTGCTGATAAGTTAGATGTGGTGTTTGACAGAAAAAGACAAGTAAAGGGTGGCTCGATATTTTTGTCCAGAGCAACTGGAAAAATGAAGCTGTCATCCCCGCAGATAGGGAAGACTAGGTAGAGCAGATTTTAAGGGAGAAGATCAGGAGTTCAGTTTTAGACATGCTGAATTAGAGCTGTCTGTCAGACATCCAGATGGAGATGTCATAAAGGTAGTTGGATATGGAAGTTTTAAGATTGCAGAGAGGTCAGGGGTAGAGGTTTAAAACTGGTCACAATTGGTGTTCTGACGGTATTCATAGCCATGTGCCTGGATAGGATGACCAGGACAGTGAGTGTGGCTAGAGAAGAGTGTTAAGGAATGCGCCCTTGAATTATTCTGTTTTATTGTTTATTTATACTTGTATGTTTCTCATTTTGTTTAGAAAATTATTATTCTGTGTAAAATAAAAAGAAGAGTTGACAATTGTTTAAATTACTGAAGATAGCCAATAAAATAAATTTGTAAAGTATATTAATTTTCCTTAATTATGCGGTTTGATTTTCTAAAAGTGTCTGCATTATTCAGATACTATGACAGCTACATCTTGAGCTGCTAGTGTTATTTAATCAATAACATAATCACCTTTAGGATAGTAAAGTTCAAAAATGCTTTCAAGCAATTTTCTGGAATAGAATTCTCTGAAGGAATAGACTGCATCTGTGTTTATTTTCTTAAATTAAATGTTGTGTTGGAATACGAGAATCCTTTCCTCTTTTTCTGATGCTTATGACTTGACAGTCCTCATTTTGGTGATGTAGTAAATGGCTTTTAAAGGTTATACCCAAGCATAGCTACTATTAGCAAGGACTGAGACGAACGGAAACGCTAACTTGCGGGGAGGGGAGAAACACACACACACACACACACACACACACACACACATTTGTTATTTTTGTCAAATAAAAATAACTGGTGAAATAAGGAGTTTACTCAACTGCAAATAAGTCCCTGTGTTGAATGTATTAGTAAATTTTGAATTTTAATATCAGACCCATTTTGACACTCTTATGCTGGGTAACTGTTATAACTGGTTACCTGGGTAAATGTAGGCAAGCTCCAGAACATATTTTCCCACCACAATAAACTGTATAATGGTGGTAGACAAGCTAGATAATACAGGCATGTGATGAGGTTTGTCAGTAGAGGAAAAACAATCTAAGTTTAGAAACACGGAAGTGCATTGATTCGTATGTTGGAAAATACAGAGGTAGACCCGGCTTTTGTATTTTTGATTAAGAGTCTAGTTGTTTTGCTTATTTCTTTGTTTTTTTCTTGCTTCTCATCTCTACCATCCAAATTGTTGTCTTCCACCGAAAGCTGGCTTTCTTTGCAGGTCTAGAGAGGCTGCCAAAAGTAAGCTGGGCTATTTACGTTCTTGAAAATGCCCAAGGAGAAGAAATGCCTTTCTTTAATTTATGAGGCAAGTGATCTGAGTTTAGTGCCGAATCTTGTGGCCAGTAGAATGCCATGTGTTGGCAATCTTATGGCCTTAGTCACCTGAGCTCTGTGACAAGCTCAAAGGGATTCCCCTGACTTGCAATTTTGGAGATGTCTGTGAAGCACTGGCTGCTGTGAACAGGGGCCGGGTGGCATGGCTATCAGGGAGATTAGTGTCATGGCACTCCATGTGGCCTGAATCACCCACATAATCCAAACTCAATTAATGTTCCACTTGGATTTATTGTGGAGACTCAGCTTCCTAACTTTGGTTGATACTTCTCTCTCTCAGAGGCTTTCTCCCTTAGGCAGCGATAGAAAACCAGCTATATCTAGTTATGACAAAATCTGAACTAAAAGTCAGCAGATGTGGACAGGAGGAAGCTCCTTTGCTTTTTTCTTAGCTACTAGTCAATATAAACACATGCCTTTTTACATCTATAGAGAATATCTTTTTTTTTCTGTTACTTAGAGCAGATATAGAACAACATATACATAAATATCATTTTTATGTGAACACTTCTCTGTCACTGATACTGTTTGAACAAATTTTTATGATAGAAGCTTATTTCCAACACTTTCAAATTCCATTATATGGATGACTCCAAGAGAGACATTATATTTATGTCACAGTTTAATGGGGGTTTTTCGACTAAAGTTGATGAATTGAACATATGTGATTACCACAGCTTCCTCACTGAAACCATACTAAAATGAAAGTAAAGGTGTTTTTATAGGTATAAATTCTCAAGGACAAAGAGAACGTGGGGGGAGACAACAGCAAGAAAATATTGGAAGCTGAAAGGCAATGGACAAATTCCAGATCATGAAAACTGAAAGCTTACAGTGGAAAAAATACAGAAACAATCCGATTTGAGCCTCCAAACCACCAAAGGCTCTGGAACTGGCATACGGTGTACACAGGGTGGAAACAAAATTGTTGATGAGATTGTTAAAGAATCAGTTAAGCCCCATGTCAGTATCCTCCTGCTGCTGTGAAGGTGGGCAAGTGCTCCCCTTCTCGTTCCCCCACTCCCTAATATAAAGAGATCTATTTTCTGGAAAGGTGAACCAGAGGATCTCTGGACAGAGGGACACCTCCTAAAAACAGGATGATTAGGTGGAAGTCTATACAATAAGAGGACAAATGCCCTCTTCAGACTCCCAAAATGCCAGAAACCAGGCAGCAGATTGGAAGTCTCTTCTTTGAGGAATCCAACTAACCCAAGAGCATAGACCTGAAAGTGCTGAAACCAAACAAAAATCCAGTAATGAAAAGACCAAGCAAGGCCGGGTGTGGTGGCTCACATCTGTAATCCCAGCATTTTGGGAGGCTGAGGCAGGTGGATCACAAGCTCAGGAGTTTCAGACCAGCCTGGCCAGCATAGTGAAACCCCATCTCCACTAAAAATATAAAAAATTAGCCAGGCATGGTGGCAGACGCCTGTAATCCCAGCTACTTGGGAGGCTGAGGTAGGAGAATCGCTTGAACCCAGGAGGTGGAGGTTGCAGTGAGCTGAGATTGCACCATTGCACTCACTCCAACCCCGGGCAACAGTGCGAGACTCCACTTAAAAAAAAAAAAAAAAAAAAAAAAGCATTTTAGAGTGAAGTCCATTACTTACGAAGCCTCAGTCCCTTGAAGCTTCCCATCAGCTCTTTAGTTCTCCATTTTAAAATATGGACAGATTACCATACATTTGAGGGAAGTCTCTGTCAGGAAAGACAGAGACCAAACAACAGAAAAAGAAATTTGGAGAAAACTGTGAGGGGAAAAACTAGCCTGAGAAATATAAGAGAAGTGATTATGTCTGTGAAACAAGAACATGATGCTATAAAAAAAAAAGGTCAGGGAATATGAAAGAGCCCTTGAAATTAAAATTATGTTTACACCAGACTGGGCAACATAGTGAGACCCCAACCTCTACAAACAATTAAAAAATTAACTGAGCATGGTGGCATGCACCTGTAGACTTAGTTATTTGGGAGGCTGAGATAGGAGGATCACTTGAGCCTGGGAGGTCAAGGCTACAGTGAACTGTGATTGTGCCGTTGGACTTCAGCCCAGGCAACAGAGTGATACATCCATCTCAAAAAATATATATGATTGCAGAAATGAAAAAGTAAAGAAATAAGTTGAAATGGTGGAAATTTCCAATAAAGTAGAACAATTTGACAAGGTTAGAAGATAGAAAAGATTAAAAATTTCAGAGGATCAGTCCAGGATTTCCTATATTTTAATAATAGGAGTTCCAGAAAAAGAAAATAGACCAACAGAAGAGGTGGAAATAATCAGAGAAACAATTTATAAAATTTCTGATTACCACTCATTACTAATTGAATGGGCCCACCAAGAGCCTAGCATAATGGATGAAAACAGATACACATTACAACATATCACCATAGAATTTTAGCATATGGGAGAGAAAGAGAAAATCATGAAGCTTCCAGAGGGAGCAGGGGGTGGTTACTAAGTCACATACATAGAATATCGGAATGGCATTTGAGTTAGCCACAGCAATACTGGAAGTTAGAAGACAGTAGAATAATGGCTTAAAAATTCTGAAGGTAAATGACTTCCAACCTGGAATTTTATATTCTTCAAAAATATTATTCAGAGTAAATGTATTTTCTGACATGCAAGTTCTGAAAAAACATGACATCCATGGCTCCTTTCTTCAGAACCAACTAGGGTATATAGTATATCAAACAAGGAAAGAAGTCAAGATGAATGACATGGTATCTCAGATGCATATGATGGAGAGAAACAGTGTCCTGGGATGCTGGTGAAGGAAGAACCTAGGAAATCAGTTGTACAGTAGAACTACAGAGCTCCCAGTGCAGATTGGAACCAATCAGATAAAAGTGGGAATATTTCTGATCCTTGCCTTCTTTCAGAAAATATATATATTTTTAGAGAAAAATTTGTGGATGAATTTGATAAACATTTAGAAAACAACACAAATGAAAAATATAAAATAATAGCCCTAGGAAAACAAAATGTCTGAAACAATAAATATAATCATAGTATATTATATTCCATTGCTTCTCAGCCTTTTGGCCAAGAGCAATTGTATTATATTCCATATTTTGTTGATTCTAAGATGCCATTGATTATATATGCACCAATGTTTTATGTTCCACTAAGAAAGAAAAATCTCTGCAATCAAATAATGACAGACTGATAATGTTAGTTCTGTATAATATATTAATCAGTCACATCTGTCTGTGCTGCTTCGAAATTTATTGCACCTCTACTGAGGGTTTTGGTGTATTTTCCTGTCTTCAGTTGCATTTGCTGTGATAGGAAATCTTTTCTATATTCTAATGAACTAACATAATATAATTTCATTTATTCATGGATATCTTCTTGTTTTAGATTTTTAAAGTACTCAATTATGCTTTGCAAGAGAATATTGAGTTGCTGTCATTCCTGCAATATCTAACACTTATTACTAATAAATTTATGCTCTATTATTCTGTTTTCTTTCCATGTACACAATCACTTTTTGTTTTAATGCCAATTCTTCTTGAAGATATTTTATGTGGCATTTAAACTCAACTGATGCAGAAACTCACCTGAAGTGACGACATTATTAGTAGCTTTGACCAAACTTTTACATATGCAATGACAACTATATTACAGTGACTCTCTGGCTAAAAGCAATTGAAAGACACACCCCAGTTTTCAGAGATGTTATAATATGGGGGAAAAAAAGAATCTTAGAATCAACTTAATAAAGTTGCTCATCTGTTATTAGGATAAACATAGTAATAATACTATAAACACTTAATGTGAACCAGAAATTAAGATGTAATTATATTGGGAGGATAGAAGGAAAGAAATATACATATATATGATGGTGATGAGTTAAGCAAGTATATGTATGATTATACACACACACTAGTCTCGATAGCTGCAGGGGATTGGTTCCAGGATTCCTGTGAATACCAAAATCTATTAAGTCCCTTATATAAAATGGTGTAGTATTTGCCTATAACCCAGCCATATCCTCCTGTATAATTTAAATAATCTCTAGATTACATATAATCCCTAATGCAATGTAAATGCTATGTAAATAGTTGTTATACTGTATTTTTAAAAATTTGTATAATTTTTATTGTTGTTTTGTTATATTTTAGTTGTTGTTTTTTCTGAATATTTTCAATCCATGCTCGGTTAATCTGCAGCCACAGAGGGCCAGCTATATGCAAAAATCATATGTATATGTGATAGTAATGAGTGCAGTGGTGGTGAAGAAAAGCTAAATCTTTAATTTCTAAGGTGAGAAGTCCATTGTTCATGCCTAATTTTGGACACTCATCCTATACAAGTAATCGTATTATTGAAAGATAATATTAACATAAACAGCTAAAATAATTGAGATTGTCTCTGGACAGTATTTTTGGGTCAGATATATTTTTTTAAATAAGCCTTTGAATTATTTGAAACTTTATGCATCTATAACATGGATAAATATAGTATTTAAATTTAAAATAAAGCAGTGGCAACACAAAGATTGCTAGAATAATTTTCTGTTCTTAGTAAGCTATATTGAAATTTACTAGTCTTAGTTGACACTCAAAACATTTCTGGAATAATTTTCTTATGGCAAACAGAATACACAAAATGTGATCTAAGGTGTGGCATGATAGATCTCTTGCTCTCACAGAGTTATATTGAACTAAGAAAGATAGCTCCTGCGTTGTTACTGAAGGTAAATTTTTGTGTTTTAGTTCAGATCTAATCTTACCTGAGATATATAGAAACGAAAAATGTTCTCTCTTTAAGTATCTTATTAATGAAGGCATTTATAGCTAAAATGATTTTTATGTTTTTGCATGTTAATAATTACGACTAGCTGGGCTTCTAACCAGCCCCAAAGAAGGAACACCCACACTCCTCCATATAGTGTACAGATAAACCTCCTTTCCTTGCAATTTATTACATTTTTGTGGCTTCTCTTTCCTCTGCTCACGTCTTAGGTTGGTTGTAAGCTGGTGGGTGGGTCAGATTTCTTCGTCAAGAGTCAGTATCTCCTGTCGTTTAATTAATCTGAACCCTATTAATTAGTGACTATCAGGGCAGTGTGATTTAAGGAGAAAAGTACTGGACCATGAGTCAGGAAACTTGATTTTTATCCCAGCTGGGCCATCTGTATCTCACCTCTCTGTGCCTTAGTTTTCTCACTTGTTAATGAAAGGTTTAGTATAAATGCTCTCTAAGGCATTTCACAGTTACAATATTGTATGAAAGCGTATCCATTTATTTAAATGCTTTATTACTACTAGATTATGTCACAGTGTAAACTTATTGAGACCTTTTGATAAAGCTCCAGATATTGGTGTGTGCAATAGTTTGACAAATAATAGAAAGAACTACATAGACTTAAGTTACTGGGCAAAAGAAAAAAAAAACCTGGATAGAGCACAAACAATTTTTTAAGGTTAAAAAACATTATTAATGTTGCATTCTATGCTAGTAACTTATCTTTAGTATGATATTCTAGGGATGAATGCTTCTTAAGTGGTTGCAGCACATTTGTGAGGAAATGGGGCATATATTTTCTAAATGTTGCTTCTAAGCAAATTAACTACCTTAAATACTAATCCATTTTATTTTATGCTGCTGCAACTATCATTTCTTGTTTTATGCATGCTGTGATGTTGTCAACCAAGGCAGAAGCTGACTTTGCAAAATCAGATGAATATCTACAATGAAGATGTAAATCATCTGTACTCAGTTAAATAATTAGAAACTATCCTAAAAAAGTCTCAGACTCTAACATAAAAATGCTCAGTAGGTATACATTATGTACCATCTAAGAAAAAATATCTTCAATTTAGTTACAGTACTTAATGAAAATAGTAATAAACAAACACTGCCTTTAATAATAATTATGCCAAACCCAGGCAGGCTACAGTGTGCTCATTTTGTGATTGACAAGTACAGGCAGCATGGTCTTTCTGCTGCTAGAGGAGTGTGGACCTACAGTTCGAAGACAATTAGCTTTTCTTTCTCAGTTCTACCCTCTCTGGCAATTGACATGCCATAAAGGGGAACCAAGTAAACAACATAGATCCATTCTTGTTACTAGAAAGGGGAATATAGAATAAGTCTTTGTTCAAATAATCACATATTACTTGTTATTTAAAGCCCATATAATGTAGGCCAAGTCACTATTTCAGTGGTTTTCAACTTGTGATACATATTAGAACTGTATGAGGATTTTTATTTTTTTCAAATTCAAGTGCCTAGACCCTCAATATTTTGTTCAATCTATCTATAATCTAATTTTTTTGAAAAACTACAGTAAATGCCAATTCAAATATCAACCAAAGGTTGAAAAAGATTGTTCTTTATGACAACTAACCCTTCAATGAGACAGACATATCTGACACAATCCATTTATCCTGCAGTTCATTTGAATTCTAGACCATAACTTTAGATTTGAACTTTGGGTGGGAAATGTTAGTGATAAGTCCTCTTAGCTTACCATGCTATGGCCTATTTGTTTTGACAGTATTTTATTGCTTGAATGGAAATAATTAGTTGTATTCTGCCTTAATCATCTACTTTTTTTCCTTTTTATAAGGTTTTACTGAATTATTTATTCTATATTTCTAAAAGCCTGGGGAGTGGGGAGACCTGTAAGTCTTAAGACATGGCAAATGAAAAAAGTAGGCACAAAGTTATGTTACCACCACTTTTCAGCATCTCCTTTCCTCTTTTGGTTTTCCCTTATTTGAATATGGGATCAATACCCATGACATATGACTGTTTTCTGATAACAATTTCAGAACCTCACATTGTGGTAGGTTCTTATCTTTCTCAATCCCCTCAACTCATTTCTTCTCTGGTTCTTATCTAGTATGGTAGGTAAAGAAAAGTCCAAAGGAAATACAAGTTAGAGGCAGAGTTCTCCTTTGCCCACCCCACCCCACCCCACCTCAATTCTGTTTCCTGTTATTCGTGACAAATGATAATAGAATTATGAGTGATAGGAGCAGGGGTGAGGGAGCAAAGATTGGAAAATTTTGACATACCTTGTTCTGTAGAAAATTAATTTCCTTAATGAAATCTCCTCAGTAGAGCTTGGCAAATTGCATGTTTTGACATGGATAGGAGGCTACAAGATCAAACTAGTTCCGCATGCAGCAAGGAGCTGCGGTGTGCCTTTAAAATGTGGCTGGGCTGACTTGGTACCTGTTGCCTTCATGGTGGAGCTACTCAGCGGGACCCTCCATGGCCTTCTGATTGGGAACCTGAAAGTCCTCTTTCTGTTTTCACTTCTGGGCATGGACAAAGCCCTAGAGTCCCAGGCCCAAACCACCTTCACAGGTTTTAGAAACCAAAGTCTTTCTTGGGCTAGATTTTATCCCATCTTTTCCTAGACATATTCTTTAATTCACACACACATGCACATACTTTACTTTCCAATGAACATGATGAAGGGGAGAGAAAGAAAGGTGAAGGATCCAAGAGAACAGACAGATCCTGTCTTTTATCTCAAGTCTCTTTGCTTCTATGGTTCATGGGACTTTGGTTTTGGAGTCTCAGCCCAATTTTAACGTTCAAGCTGCCTATTACTGGTGGAAAAGGGGGGGAAAAAAGAGCCGCTTCCCTGTCTCTTTGCCTTCATCTGCTGTTCACGTGGAAGTGTGTGCGGCTGACCCAAACCTCGCTGACATGTCAGCGTGCAGCCGCAGGACGAGGGGTGTTTGATTTATAAATGGAATGTATAATAGGCACGATGCCTTCTGAGCCGAACGTTCATGGAAAATCACATGCCGCTCACATGAGGGACCAAGATCTTTTTTTTATTATTTTAATGAATTGAGTTTTTTCAGTGCACCAGGGAGATAAGAAGATACCTGCCAATAACCCTCTGATTGTGTCCTCGGCCAATTGGTGGGCTTGAACATGGGTACTCCTCTCGTCAATTGAGTTTGTGTGTTAAGTCAAGGTTTAGCTTTGGATTTGAAGCTCTCGCTCAAACAAAGCCACAGACGCTCCGACAGTGGAAACCATCATATAATTCTCCTCTTTGTTTCTTTAAAGAGGACGAGGTTGGTAAAAAAATCCATTTTGGGAAGATTCAGTCTGAAGATAATGATAGTGAAGATGAGAAAAGACAGCAGGTTGTAAGTTCTGGTCTAAGTTCGGAAAGAGGAGGAAAAAAAAGGTTGAAAAGGCAATAAACTACAGCAAGGCCAACAGATCAACCAACATGAGAAAAACCAACAGGTAACAAGGGACCTTTGGAGCTTCTGAAGAATAGAGATCAGTAGGAAAGCGTTTTGAATGAGAAATAAAATGCTCCTTCCTGTCAGGGAGGAAGGGAGGTGTATGGTGCTTGAGAAATGGAAAAAAAAATGCAATTAAAAGCCAGATATGAATAAAGATCAGGTGAGAGAGGATGTCACCCTGTGGCCTTTGGAACTGTATTTCTGCTGCCTCCAATTTTTTTTTTTCCTGGAACAAAGGAACAATGTTGTGGAAAAGTGGGTGCCAGATACTTTAGGAAAATGAGACACAGTGAAGCGGATAAAGGAGACAAAGACAATTGCAGTCATATGCAGTAAACTGGAGGCAGCTGAGGCCTGAGACAAAAGGTGAAAATTTGGAGCCAGCAAGATGACTGAACCATGGGAAGGAAGGAGGGAAAGATGATTCACAATAACATTTGAAAGACATTGGCTTGAATATTTATTAGCGTGTTGCACACTGCTTGGCCTTGGGGGACTGCCTTTGTTCAGTGAACCATTTCCCAGTTTTAAGGCAATCAACAGGAAAAGAGCTTGAAAGATGGCCACGGATGCGTGATACATAGTGTTTGAGAGCAAACCTGAGATAAGACTTTGGCTCTGAGGAAGTGGTGGGTTGGAGGCACTGTCGTCCAGGGGGATCATCTCCCTCCAGAATTAGACTCCAAGAGGAAATGCATGATTTAGATGCCACGAAGGGATTCCTTGTCACGAGACTAAAGTTTCTAGCACATCCTAGTCTAGGGTAATTTCATTTAATTCATCCTTGATATAAATTAAAGAAATGTGTAAGGCCAACTGTTGGATAATGGAACATTATAAACCCATAACTAATTCTCCTTTGGGGACATCAAGCCTATATATACATCTGTGGTCTTTCTTAAAAACAAACACATCAGAGGCCATTTGAAGTGAGACTTCTGATCCACCCATCTCAGGATTTTTTTCCGGAAAATAGGACTGAAGGATAATTTGTAGAAAAGATGATTGTTATCCTTTAGGGTGCTGTTCTCAAAAAGTTGCCAATGCACTAAAAAATATAATATCCTTAACCCTTTCTTATTGGCATTATGGCTCTGTCCACAAAGAATTTCTCTTCTATTATTTGTTCTTAATAAAATACATTTTTCCTAAGCCAGTTGAGGACCTACTTACATAACTAGTTAGTTGGCGTTTATTCTGGTAATGAAAAACCACTCAGAATTGTGGATTTGCTGTTTAAGCATTTATTAGTAAGATTCTGCCCAAAATGGGAGACAAGAGAATCTGAATATAAATGAAAAAAATCCCAAAGTTAGTTTTCTACGGAGTTGAAACACTGCACCAAATGGCACAAGAAAAGACATAGAGGAATGAAAAGCAAACTTGGAAAACAGAATTGTCTGAGGGATCGGTAAGCCCCTGAGTCGGCTCACGGTGTTTGTGTGCAGTTAGCGGAAAATGAATGTCCTTGCTAATCTTCTAGAGCACTCTATCAGGGAGTAAATGCACCAGTGCTAGCTAAGGGAATGGAAAAGGAATTAAGTCCTGTCCAGCTCAATACCCACAGTGGCATATGTTTTCACTGTGGGGCTTGCAGAGGGGCTCCTGCCTCACACCAGACACAAGGTTAGCAGAAGGGAGGCAATTGAGAGGATAGCATTCAGCAAAAACATTGACTTATTGTTGGAAATGGAATAGATGTTCAGAATCTCAGTACACCCAAAATAATTGTCATCTTATGTCTTCTGCAAAGGGGCAGCAGAACAGCCTGGAAAAGTCCAGAGCCTCTTACTTTGCCCTCTTCTCATATTGATGATTGTGTAGATATACATGAGAGTACATGTATGTATACATGGGTCAATTGAGCTAAGGCTATGGGGGTTTCTGGTTGGTTAGTTCAGCTGATACAGAGAAATTATGTTTCAGTCTTCTCAAATTAATGATGTGGAATCCTTGGGTTGCTTCATCATATATCAAAACATTTACCACTATTTCCTGAAAAGAAAAAAATGCAGGATTATTTACTTCACATAAAATTTCAGGTTTTAAATGTAAGAAGCAATAATTATACATTATATATAACATTTTATAGTTTGCAAGTGCTTTTAATATGTATGAACTCATTTAATAATTTGGTGATTATTTGCTTTGACTAGATAAGATAATTGAGGACAGAGTCTTTGTCTTATTTGTCTTTATAGTATCATTGCCTAATACAGATTACAGCACATAGTAGGCATGTGATAGAGTTTGCTGAATAATAAAAAAAAATATTTTATTTTGAAAGAGACTTAAGTGACTGTTTAAGAATTTACTTAGTCTCTATGGTCTCCAGTTTCTCCTGTAAAAAATAAGATGGTTGAACTAGATTTGCCCATGTTGGACAGTTGGCAGAACAACTCTGCGGCTCCTTAAATGAACACATTCCCAGATTCCATCCCAGCCTATACAATCAGAATCTCTAGTTGTGGATCCAACAAAACCACATTTAAGAACCAATGCAATAGATGAACTCTGAAGTCTCTTTCCCCTTTAAGATTCTCTGAAATAAAGAAGGTTCTATAATGCTTTTAAGTGTCTGTTTATAATTAACTCCTTGACAGACAGAAATAAAGAGAGGGAGTTTTGATTCAGGTCTTTGTCTAATAGAAATGAAGATGGTACATCTTTGAAATTATCACATAGGGGAGAAAGAAGAAAGAGAGAAAGAAAAAAAAAAGAAAAAGGGAAGAAAGCATGCTTGCGATGGTTAATACTGAGTGTCAGTTTGATTGGATTGAAGGATGCAAAGTATTAATCCTCAGTGTGTCTGTGAGGGTGTTGCCAAAGGAGATTCACATTTGAGTCAGTGGGCTGGGAAGGCAGACCCACCCTTAATCTGGTGGGCACCATCTAATCAGCTGCCAGCGACTATAAAGCAGGCAGAAAAACATGAAAAGGCAAGACTGGCCTACCCTCCCAGCCTACATCTTTCTCCCGTGCTGGCTGCTTCCAGCTCTCAAAACATCGGACTCCCAAGTTCTTCAGTTTTGAGACTTGGACTGGCTCTTCTTGCTCCTCAAGCTTGCAGATAGCCTGTTGTGGGAACTTGTGATTGTGTAAGTTAATAATAAACTCCCAATAAGGTATATATATCCTATTAGCATATATATACATATATATATATATATATATATCTCCTATTAGTTCTGTTCCTCTAGGGAACCCTGGCTATTACAATGCTTGATTTACAATACTGTTTTATACACTTTCTAGAAGAAAGCCATGACCATTGTTGTAGTGTCTTGTATTTGTGTAGCATGTTGTCAACCACTTCATCTTATTATCTTGTGTACTTATTCCACAATAATTTCCCCCCAGTTATGTATGTGTCTCCAGAGACCCACACTGACAAGTCAGAGAGGAGAGGACAGAGAGAATAAAAGCACAGACAGCAAAGAACAATAGGAGGCAGTATGCTTGACTCTTCTGGTCATTATGGGATTTTTGCATTGTTAGTCAACTAGCTAATTGCAATTTGGAAAGTCCTGGTTTTCTCACTTACCTGTGTGAGCTCCATTCACCCAGATGCTTTCTTGCCATGGCTGATAATTAGATGGTTACTACTGAAGATATTAAAAATACAGGCTAAAAATGTTTCTTTGCTGGTTTTTCTTCTCATTTTTAAGAAATGTAGTGTAGATAATTTTGAATTTAAGACCACATTAGGTCAGGTGTGATATCTCACACCTGTAATCCCAGCACTTTGGGAGGCCAAGGCAGGCAGATCACTTGAGGTCAAGAGTTTACAACCAGCCTGGCCAAAATGTTGAAACCCCGTCTTTACTAAAACTGCAAAAATTAGCCAGGCATGGCAGTGCATACCAGCTACTCAGGAGGCTGAGGCATGGGAATCGCTTGAACTGGGGAGGCCAAGGTTACAGTGACCTGAGATTGGACCACTGGATCCAGCCTTGGCAAAAGAGTGAGACTCTGTTTCAGGAAACAAAAAACAACAACAAAAATACACACATTAAATAAAAAACAAAGACTAGAAAAGGACACAGCCAAGAAGATAGGAAACTTAATTTTCACGTCTCTGATGACAAAGTCGGTTAAGAATGTTTCTGAGGGGAAGATTTGGGGACACTCCCAGAGACAATTAATTGGACTTTGTCTTAGACAACAGTAGGGTGTGTGTGTGTGTGTGCAGGAGGTGAGTTGAGGAGAGCGAGTTACCAGTCTTTCTTAAAACCCAAGTATCTTCAAAGGAGGAGGAAAGGGCTGCAGAATCATTTTAGCTAAAATTACCCCAGAAACATTCTCACTCAGACAGATGTAAGGCAACTGAAATAATATCTTTCCTCTTTGTTTCTTGGAGCTGTGGTTTTAATTGAGAAGCTTGGGAAAGCCACCTGCTGTGGGCAGGACAGGAGCCGGTTGCAGGTCTGAAGGAGAGTAGTGTTTTGCAGTGCTGGAGGTGGGAGAGGCAGCAGAGAGGGGAGAGAGGAACGAAGGGGCACCTGGAGCTCACGGGGAACATTTTTGGAGAACAAATTCAGATTCATGAAACAACTTTAAGTTCAATTACAACAATAGGAAAACAACCATGTCTTTGCCAACAAAGATAAGGAGAACATTTAGGATTCTATTTAAAAAGTCAAATTTTCTTTTTTTGTGCAAAGATTTAAAAACTTTAAATTCTTTATGTTAAAAGAACATTAATCAATAATGTATCAGGAAGTTAATTCATTCAACAAATACTGATTAAGAACCTACTGCGCTCCAGGCGCGTCCAAGCCTCTGGAAGACAGCAGTGTTTGCGATCCCTGTTCTTGTTCATCTGGGGAGCAACCGCAGCTACTTCTCAAAAGTAAGCCCTCAATCTTGACCACAAAGAGCCTTGAGATGCTGAAGCCCAAGGAAATGCAGCCTGATGTGTCAGCAGCCTCCTTCCCGCACTATTCCTGAAGGCTTACAGGAGTGAAAAGAATAGCAACAAGTTGGTTTTATCGATACCTTTCTTTTTTCTGGCTGTCCTCAGAAAAACTCACTGTTTTGAACGAATATCGACTTGTTCACCTTCAGGAAATAGAAATAGACATAGCCACGATGTCACTTTGAACTATCAGTGTGGTTCCATACCCCAGCATGAGTACTTTAATTTCCCTCATATAGAGCCATCACTTTTGCAAGTATATTTCTCATGCAGTAACACCAGGGCGGACAGAGACCAGTCAAATTACGAGGTCACAGGGGGTCCAAGTCGAAGGCCCTCTGAATAGTTATCCTCTATATGAATGTCTGCACATGTGCACACACACATGTAGACACACTCACACGCACACACATTTCCTTGAAATTGATAGGAGGTTTTAGTTAAGTCTATGGTAAAAGTTCTTATTTCCTAGGGTTAATAGTTGGAAAACCAAAAACGTAGCTAACATTAAAGAGATAGTATGACATTAAAAAAAATACAGTGGGCCTGTAATCCTAGCACTTTGGGAGGCTAAGCAGGGGGATCGCTTGAGGTCAGGAGTTTGAAAGCAGCCCGGCCAACATGGTGAAACCCCGTCTGTACTAAAAATACAAAAATTAGCCAGGTGTGGTAGTATACACCAGCTACTCAGGAGACTGAGGCAGGAGAACTGCTTGAACCCCAGAGGCAGAGGTTGCAGTGAGTCAAGATCGCACCGCTGCACTCCAGTCTAGGTGGTAGAGGGACACTCCGTCTCAAAAACAAAACCAAACCAAACAGAAACCACTGGGCCTACCCCAGCAATATTTCTCTTAGTGTTTAGACCACCTGCATTAAAATCACCTGGAAGGACTGATTAATGTACAGATTCCGGGACCTACTCCAGACCTGAGGAATCAGTAGCTGAGGGGAAGAGGAGGTGAGAATTCCAAACAAAATTTTAAATGTCAACAAGCAGCCTGGGAAATTCTGATGCACACTACATTTTGTGATCTAATGCTTTAGAGAAGGCAACAAGAATGCTTTGATACTTCTATTTCCAATTGAAAGGTTGGAGAAAATATAGTTTATCAGCCAAGAACCATGACATCTTCTGATGCTGCCTTTAAAACTGGCTTTGACATCAATGTTTTCGTCCACTGGAAAACCAGTTAACTTGGTTTGTGAGGTGGTGGTAGGGAAAGGGTTGGCAGTGTCTCAAGGTCAAAGGCATCCTGACTCTTTGTGGCTGAATAAGACTAGTGTTAATTTCAGGAAAGTCTGCATCCTGGCAGTTTGCCTGTACTGTTCTGTGTAGTCATCTGACTTAGGCTGGGAGGTTGTATTAGCTTGTTCTCACACTAGCATTAAGGATTACCTGAGACTGGGTAATTTATAAAGAAAGCAGGTTTAATTGGCTCATGGTTCTGCTGGCTGTACAGGAAGCGTGGCAGCATCTGGTTCTGGGGAGGCCTCAGGGAGCTTTTACTCGTGGCTGAAGGCAAAGCAGGAGCAGGTGTCTCACACTGCAGGAACAGGAGGAAGAAGGTGGCGGGAGGAGCCACACACTTTTAAATGACCAGATCTCACGAGAGCTCATTCACTATCCTGAAAACAGCACCAATGGGGAAGTCTGCTTTTCTGATCCAATCACCTCCCACCAGGCCATACCTTCAACATTGGGGATTGCATTTCAACATGAGATTTGGGTGGGGACACAGATCCAAGCCACATCAGCGGTACACAGCCAGACTGAACTGGTTAGCCACATCAACAATTCCTAACTAAATGGGCTTTTCATAACTGCAACTTCACTTTTATGAGCAGCAAATCAAAATCTCCAGACATTTTCTTATACAATTGTAGGTCCAGCTTCTATTTAAAATTATTTAAAAGTCTGTATGGGAGTGTTACAGGTCTAAAGGTTTCTAAAGGTGTGGTGTTATCATCCTGCTACAGAATTCTCATTTTGAATAAATCAATCAACATGGAGACTCTCAGACTATAGGAAAGCCTGCAAGCTTACCTGTGTGATTTATGCTATCCATGTTTCCCCCCAAGAAGCTGCTGATCAGTCTCCAGGGCAGGCTCTGTCCCAGTTTCCCGTCTAGACCTTTCCTCTTCTTCATCATCCTCCAATTTGTTCTTTCTTAGGATTCTCTTGCTGAAATGGACTGCATTCTGATTTGCAAAAAACTTTTTTCTATGTCTATATGTTTTCTCCCTTTTCCTTCACCTTCTAGGCTTCTAAGAGTTCTCAAAAGAGGAACTTTAAAGGGCATTTCTAAAATCCATGGCGAAAAGCCTGTGAAGCCATCTTCTTCCCCATGATCTTCTCCTTCCATGTCCTCCCTGAAAAGAGGAACATAAATGAGTGAGGCAGACATGAAGGTCACCTTGAAACAGTCCACCCAGGAGTTCCCAGATGATTATATCTGGTGAAAATGTTGATGACGATGATGGTGATGGTGGTAAACATTAACTACCTCACTGTGCCTTGGCTAATGCTCTTTAAATGTTATAGGTTGGATTCAGTTCTTTAGCACTGCTGCTCCACTATCGGAAATGGTAGCGATGAGTCAGCATTGGTTATTCCTTTCCCAATGTGCAGAACATTGTTTTATTAGAGATGGGAGAGAGAAGATGGTACAATAAAGTAAGACAATACAGTCCTTGCTGATTTTAGGCTTATAATACAACTGGTAAGCAGGTACATACATATAAATGTATACTATACACATTTAAATCTATGTATATTCATATATAAAATATATACTATAATTCAATATATATACTAAATATATATGCTTTGATACATATATATTTTAACACCTTATTTGCCCATACATTTTTAGACAGCATGGCAGAAAACTAGAATACAAATGTGCTGAAGAGCATTTATGAATGAATGAGCATGAATGCAATCTTTAGCTGAGATGTGGAGGAAAAAACAAAATCATGATTAACACCATTTAGATTTGAGAGATTAACCAAAATGAATAAATTAGCTATAAATATTGTAGCATTGTGAAACAAAAAGTGCACATTATGATGACTGATTGAAAAGTTTGGTTTTGTTTTTGTCATTAAAAAGTGAATAAGCAAAGTTAAAAATATATTGGTCTCCATGTGGGAAAGCTGTGATCGTGGAAAATTAATCTGCTTCAAATATTTCCAAGAGTTATCAGATACCCTTTAAGGATTCAAAGGATTGTTGACATTAACTAGGATTTCCAGGAAATAAGATTTGATTTAAATTGAGAGATGTAAGATTTTATGAACCCAAAGATTGAAAAGGCATTAAAATAAATGTTGACTAATCCCTTAGGGAAATCAGTCTAGGATTAGATTATGTTGCTATAATAAATTAGAAATACTCAAGAAAATGGGTAAAACACTATGCACACATTAAAATCTGTGTTTTACCTGGGAAATATGAAGAATGATACATGTATGTTAATATTTGCCTTTTAAATCTACTTGTAATTCTTGTTTGCAAAATTTACTCAATTTTATTTAAATATAATATCATAGAATAATGTCATGGACATGTTGGATATTTTGTTGCTTTTTCAGGGAGGAAATAATGCTTACATCTAAAAATATATAGTCATAGGATGACACAGCTGCAAGGATCTTCATAAGGTGATACCCTTTCCCTTCTCACGAGGGAAAAACAGGGCTCAGAGGAACACGATCTGCTCTAGGTCACACCCATAGTTCTCAGGAGAGATGGGTCTAAGAATGAGGCCCACAGTTTATATCTTCTCCAGGATTGTCATCGATGGTTCCTCAAAAGGAAGAAGCAACCAGCCGAGCTGCCTCTTGAATTTTTTTCTGATTATTTTAAGTCACTTTATGGCTAAAAATGTGGTAGAAGGGGAAGAATTAATAACTTGGCAAAGAAAAAATCAACTGTTCCCTGAAACCTGAATGGAATTTAGGGGGAAAAATGAGACCACATCAAGGGGTCTAGTTACCATAAAATAACAGTTAAAATGTATTGAGTGTTTACTGTGTCCCAAGGACTGTATTTTAAAAATATATTTAAAATGATTTTTATTTCATTGGCTTTTGAGAAGCATTATCTCATTTAATCATCCCAGTAACCCTATAATTATTATTAGCTGCATTATTATCAAGTTCAGAGAAGCTGAGTATAATTTGCCTATGGTTTCATAGGTGGAAAGCTAAGATTTGAAACCAGTCTGACTCTGAATCCTTAACCAAACTAGTAAGTTTTCTGCTATGTCTCATAAAGGGGGGATATTTCTATTGGACCTCAAGAGAATGTTGCAGGTGGAAGTGCTGATGTGGACAGTTCGGGTGGACTTTGCCAGGATTCACGGGAAATCTCTCTTAAAACTGGGTCTGGGAGCCAACCTATCATTTCTCTTCAATCTTGAAATAAAGAATTCCTACCCCATAAAATATAACAAAAACCCTTGCTTTGTTTTATATTTTATTAACAAGGTTTTCTTTGTTCAATATTTTACTGGACTACTAGAAATCTGAGGTTGGAATAGCATTGTTCTGCGGTAGAATATAATGCTGTGTTTCTCAAACTCTAGTCTCAGGTCTGCATTACATACTCTTAAACGTTTTTGAGGACTGGCTGGGCATGGTGGCCCATACCTGTAATCCCAGCGCTTTAGGAGGCTGAGGTGGGGATCACTTGAGGTCAGGAGTTCAAGACCAGCCTGGCCAACATGGTGAAACCCTATCTCTACCAAAAAATACCAAAATTAGCTGGA
This sequence comes from Sapajus apella, assembly GCF_009761245.1. Lineage (NCBI taxonomy): Eukaryota > Metazoa > Chordata > Mammalia > Primates > Cebidae > Sapajus > Sapajus apella. The sequence continues at coordinate 17,201,457 of NW_022436962.1, read as the reverse complement.
TGTGGTGGGCATGCCTGTAGTTCCTGCTACTTGGGAGACTGTAGTGGGAGAATCTCTTGAACCCGGGAGGCAGAGGTAGCAGTGAACCAACATTGTATCACTGAACTCCAGCCTGAGTGATGGAGTGAGATCCTGTCTCGAAACAACAACAAAAAATTACTGAGGACTGTAAAAAACAAAACATTTGTTTATGTGGGTTATTTCTTCTTTTCCTGTTCAAAAAATTTAATAAACTGGAGCTTATTTTCTTACACCATGATAAAGCAATGGAACACAGATGTAAGGAAGCACAGCATGACCCAGTGGGTTAGATCATGCTGTTTTTACCTTCTTTAGAGAGACTTGGGCAATTTAGATATATTTTAAGGAAAAGAATACATTTTCCTTAGACTTTTTTTTTCCGCAATGCAATTTTATTTTGCACATTTTTTTTTACTTTAAGTTCTTGGATACATGTGCAGAACATGCAAGTTTGCTACATAGGTATACATGTTGCACATCTCTTTTAAAAATCAGCATGTTGGTAAACTTTAAAATATATATTTTAACTTTTCTTTTAGGTTCAGAGGTACAAGTGCAGGTTTATTATATAGTAAACTTGTAACTTGAGGGTCTGGTGCACAGATTATTTCATCACCCAGGTACTAAGTGTAGTACCTGATAGGTTTTCTTTTGTTCTTTCTTTTTTTTTCTGAACCTCTGCCTTCTCCTACCCTCCACCCTCAAGTAGACCCAGTGTCTTTTGTTCCCTTCTTTCTGTCCGTGTGGTTCTTATGATTTAGGTCCCACTTATCAGTAACAACACACAGTATTTGATGTTCTCTTCATACATTAGTTTGCTAAGGATAATGGCCTCCAGCCCCGTCCATGCTCCTGCAAAGAAATGATCTCACTTTTTTTTATGACTGCATAGTATTTGATGGTGTATACGTTCCACATTTTCTTTATCTAATCTACCATTGATGCATTTAGATTAATTCCATGTCTTTAATATTGTGAATAGTGCTGCAATAAACATACACAGGCATGTGTCTTTATGGCAGAATGATTTCTATTCCTTTGGGTATATACCCAGTAGTGGGATTGTGGGGTCAAATGGTAGTTCTGTTTTTTTTTTGTTGTTGTTATTGTTTTTAGAGATGGGGTTTCACTATGTTAGCCAGACTAGTCTCAAACTCCCGACTTTGTGATCCACCTGCCTCCGTGTCCCAAAGTGCTTGAGATTACAGGTGTGAGCCACCACACCTGGCCAGAGGTAGTTCTGTTTTTAGTTCTTTGAGGAATCGTCACACTGATTTCCACAATGGTTGAACTAATTTACACTCCCACCAGCAGTGAATAAGCGTTCTCTTTTCTCTGCAACCTTGCTGGCATTTATTATTTTTTGATTTTTTAATAATAGCCATTCTGACTGGTGTGAGATGGTATCTAATTGTGGTTTTCATTTGCATTTCTCTAATGATTAGTGATATTGAGCATCTTTTCATATGCTTGTTGGTCACACATATATCTTCCCCAAACTGAAAACTGGACCGCTTCCTTACACAATATCCAAAAATCAACTCAAAATGAATTAAAGATCTAAATGTAAAACCTAAAACTATAAAGATCCTGGAAAATAAAGTAGGAAATACCATTTTGGTCATAGAAATTGACAAAGATTTCATGATGAAAACACCAAAACCAATTGTAACGAAAGCAAAAATTGACTAATGGGACCTATAATAATTAAACTGAAGAGCTTTTGCACAGCAAAACAAAACAAAACAAAACAAAAACAACTATCAATATAGTAAACAGGCAACCTACAGAATGGGAGAAAATATTTGCAAACTATACATTTGACAAAGGTATAGTATCCAGAATCTACAAGGAACTTAAACAAATGCACAAGAAAAAAAAAAAACCCTATTAAAAAGTGGGCAGAGGATATGTGGGTAATTTCTAGAAATATTTACCATAACAGAAATGAAAATTGATACATTTTTACAATATGAGAATACATAATCCCACCTTCTATTAGCCGTCAGAGTGCTGCTGTCAGCACATATCAGTTAGCTTCTGGAAAATTCAACTGTATACTCGTGAAAAACAAAGTGAAAAAAGGCAAATAACTCTGTATTATAAAAATAGTTTTGGCCTTGGAGATGTCCATCATTCTAATGGGAACCTCTGCTATAATTTAGGTTCAAATTCTGGCTCTATCATTTACTAATTGGCCAAGTTGCTTAATCTTACTAGGCTTCAGTTTCCTCATCTTAAAATGTTCATAGTAATGTCTCTTCATTCAATGAAATAATGTGTATAAATACCATACCTTGGTTCCAGGCAAGCCTTCAATAACAAGTAGCTGTTATTAATATGTGTTGTGTATCTAACTGAGAAATTTTAGCCCACCAGCAGAATTAGGTAAGGGAATAGGGATTGTCTGTACCCAGGGGGGTTTATATCATCAGTCCTAATGAGGTTTCACCCAGCCTGTTTCCCTCTATTGCTGAGTAAAGTGTAATAGCTTTTATACTTTAGCATTTATACTTCTTGAGTATAAACTGCATTTCTAAAATGAATGTGGCTGACAGAGAAAGAAAATAAAGTAATAGCTACTGAATACTTTTATAACTTCTGTGCATTTCGATCTATTAAAGAGGAATGTTTTTGTATTTTATTCACATCATTAAATTTTTGTTAAAAAATAAAATCTAAATTTGTACAGAATGATCTATTCTACAAAATCGTATTTGTCCAAAGGAAAAAGGCAATGAAAAGCTGTCACAACAAATATTACTAAAGTTAGTATGATATCCAAAACAGACTTTTTTTTTCTTTATTATCATTAGTTTTTTGAAACAGGGTCTTTCTATTTTGCCCATGCTAGAGTTCAACTCTTGGGCTCAAGTGGTCCTGTCACTTCAGCCTCCCAATCCTGAGTAGCTGGGATAACAGGCACATGCTATCACATCTAGCCAAATTTTCAAATATATAATTTTCAAATAAAAGCCCACTTATTTCAGGATCTCTTTTATATATAACATTGCAATGATATTGCAGAGTTGGAAATTTACTGAGACCTGATTTGATTTGATAATTGGTGAATAGCAATTATTTATGGGATAGGGTATTTTGTAGAAAAATGCTCTGAAAATATAATGGGAAAGAACGTATAGATATAAATTTCATTTTGGCTCCATGTATAATGAAGTATAATGGGATATTATTTTAAATTAAAATCCCTATAAACTTCTTTCTCTTATTCTTGCTATCAATAAAGTGTCTACTTACTCAACAAAGAGCTAATACGTGGACATGTTAGGATTGAAATGTCCACAGAAATCTGTAGCTGAATTAGAGGGAAAAGATAAGGATCACAAAAGTATCTAGATTTTTCATTTTTGAGAAAGTAAAAACAATGAGAAACCAAAAGACATCTGAAATTTGTTCCCCAAAGCAATGCCTGTTGGATGTCAGCTAAACTTCTTGCTTCTTCAGAAGTGCTCCACAGTAACTGAGGGTTAGCATCAGAACCCTGTCACCCTGCAAGACTCAGGACCATTGTCTAGGTGAGGATGAAGAGGGCTGCCTCAGTTCAGAGGGCTTCAGGATTGAATGGATCCTACTTGATTGTACTGCTTTAAACATCCATATTCCAAGTCACGCAGAGGGATCTTGAGGACATCATGCTTAGGGTAACAACAGTCACAGAGAAGTAAATATTGCATGATTCTACTTAGATGCTATATCTCAAATTGACTTATAGAATCGAATGGTGGTTGTCTAGGGCTGGCAGAGGAGGAAATGGGGAGTTACTAATCAATGCACTTAAAAATGCAGTTAAGCAAAATGAGCACGTTCTAGAGATCTGCTGTACAACATTGTCTCATAGTCAACAATACTGTGTTACATACTCTTGATTTGTTAACAGGGTAAATCTCATGGTAAGTGTTCTTACCACAATAAAACAATTAAAAAAAAAAAACTGCTTTCTCTGAACATTCTTGGTTAACGTACTGTCCCATGAAAGTAAAAGGAAACAGACCTAGTTAGACCCAAGAAACACAGCTGCAGGGTTTTCTCTGAGATTTGTGATCAGGTACGAGTGACTCAGGAAGATACTGACTGTAGTTTCTCTGTGATGTGTTCTTCAAGTTAAGTGGTGTTTTGAAGAGCAGTCATGGCAAAAACCCCAATTAGTTGTGAAATTATTGAAGTAGGATCTGCGTGTGAGAGTTGAGAGGACATCTTGTGAACCTTAAAAGCAAATGGTAATGTTTGCTTTTATCCTATTTGTTTTTAGAGAAATCTGCAATGGCAGGAAAAACCAGATTATAGGCCAACAATGAAGAAGAGTCAGTAATGAGCCACTTCAGGCGGGAAGCCTAAAACGACCCCTGCCAGGTGCTCCAGATGTTTCCTCTTGCCTTGCCTCATCTCTTCAATTTTATCTGTATTGCACTCTTGCCAACTTCTTCTACCTAATTGCACCCCCCCCCCACTAACCAATACTCCCTTTAATGTCTTTAAATAAGCCACAGACTAAGAGTCGAGAAAGGACGTGTTGATGAGTGATGGTAATTCTCTAAGCAGTATCAACTTATCCGCAAGTGTGAAAACACATCCTTATCTCTTCTCAACTCACTGACTGATATTTCCATGCCATCTCCAGAAGGTGTTTGGGTGCCTATGCCAACAGTTTTTCTGAAGCCATAGAGTAAAAAAAGAATTTTCCCCAGAGGACAGAAGATTATTTATCTTGGAACTAACCAGATATTTTGCAGGATCCTGTACGATCATTTCAGCCAGTGATGAGCGGAAGTTAGCTTCTTCTGACATGCAAAGAAGAAAAATGCGATGTTCTCCCTGCCCTGATGTCATCTCCGATTGTTATTTTTATTGTACTTCTGATAATAGGATTTCTGACCTAAAGATTTATCTCAGGATTCAGCACAGTGGTGTTTTGAGATCAGGGGCACTTGCAATGATGGATTTATACCGGTTGTGATTCTCTGACTAATTTGCTTTGAATGAAATGAACACTTGGAAAAACCAAAACACCATTCCCAAGATTTTACCTCCTAACTAAAAATACAACAGGAAATATAATGCAAAAATTTATTTTTTTGCCAAGGAATGACAAGATAAGCTTATTCATTTGTTATTTAAGTAATTAAAAAAAAATGCTGATAAACTCAGTGGGACTTCTTTCTTCTTTACACAAAAATTGCAAGACCCTACAGTACCTTTTTTCCTCTTTGCTAATGTGAATGATTTTGAACACTTGCCATTTTGCTGCAAGTATTGATTGTTTTCATGGCTTCCCCTCCATGTTCCATAGATACGTATGTTCATGTTTTCACTTTCAACAACAGAGATGAGAAGGGGGTTCAGGTCATGGCAGGGGTCTGTATGAATCTGCTGGGGATGCCATAATGGAATGCCACAGACTGGGTGGCTTAAACAACTGATACTTATTTTCCCACAATTCTAGAGCCTAAAAGGCTAAGGTCAAAGTGCTGGCAGGGTTGATCTCTGGTGAGGGCTCTCTTCTTGGCTTGCAGAAGGCCACCTTCTCACTATGTTATCATATAGCCTTTCCTCTGTGTACCTGTGCTCCTGGTATCTCTTCCTTTTCTTATGAAGACACAAGTCTGCAAAAAGCAGTTCTGCCCATCACTTGGTATATAAGAACTTGGGCTGAACGCAATCATCTTTTCTTGAAGACCTGAGGAGTATGGTGCTTGTGGTGATCAACCAATGTGTTTTAAGGCATCAGGTCATTAACTTGATTGTTCTTTACAGATATTATTATTCCCTTCTGGCTACTTGCATAAAATCTGAATTGTGTCACAGGTTTATTTTAAATAAAAGTACATTATTTCATGGTTTGTGATCAATTTGATGAGGTGGAATAGAGGAGGTTTTATTTTTATTATTGGGAAAAATGTAACATAGGGTGATTTTTTTTAAAGCTTACTTGAAATGAAAGCAATGGAAGGAGAATGGATATTGGAATTACATCTCAGCTAGTCACTTGCCAAATTACCATTGTGACTTGCTTAACTACCTTTGCTGAAAAATGCACTAGTTGTAACTAGTTGACAAAATGAATCTAGATCTCAAGGAACACTTAATGAATGCATATCATCTAACAATATGCGCTAGATAGTAACAAAAACATTTTTATTTTTAATTTTTACAATTACATAAAAATAATACAAATTTGTGGCACTTAAAAATTCATTTTTTAAGTACTTTCAAATTATTAATCTCATTTTATTAATAACTAGAGTGGGAAAAGCTGTTTTTTTGTTTTTTTTTTTAAATGAAAGAACCACTCCATCTTGTAAAATACAGGCCTAACAAGATTCTTAGGGATGATCTGATCTAACTCTTCTTGTCTTAAATGAGGAAGCTGATACCTGAACGAATCAAATGAATTGTTCAAGGTCACATAGTAAGTTGTGGGACTGGGTTTATCTGTACAACAGTTTCAGAGTTTTTACTCTTTGCAAGCATCCTGCTAGGTATTGAGCTTGCTCTTGGTGTGGAAGAGGAGTCAGCCAAGCACAGAGTTGGCTTACTGTGATGATGCACTACTGTGCGTGCTGAGATGAAGATGGTCTTAAGGTACAATGAGAGCATGTAGGAGGCAGGCTGGGGTGAAACGGGAAGGCTTCCTGGAGGAGGAGTTGCCTGATAGGAGTTCTGATGCATGAGTACATTAATTAGGAGAAGGAACAGGGCAAAGACCATGTCTGACAAAGGAAACGGTGTGTGCAAAGCTATGGTGGCTTGACAAGGCCTAGTATGCCTAGGGAACTACCAGTAGTTCAGGACGGCAGGAGCCCAGGGTGGTTATGGTGTGTAGAAAAGGAGAGGCTGGAGAGCAGGCTGGGCCACATGGTGCCTTTCTAGCCTGTGTGCCCTGCTGAACAGTATGGATTTTCACCAGAAGGCAGTGCGGAGTAGCTGAGGGATCTTAAGTAAGGATTGAGAGCTTGTCCTTGAGGGAAAATAAAACATCTCTTCCTTGGAATGGGCAGAAAGGAAGTAAGAATTAGGTATTGGTGTTAAACTGAGAGACGATCCAGGTTTATCCCAGCACACTTCCTTCCACAGGACACTGCTTTAATTCTTGTTACTACATGTATATTCTAAATCACCATATCTTGAAAAAAATTATGTAATTGGGTCACATTCTAATTCAGAGTCATCAGGGCTAATAGTTCTCCATAGATGTGTGGAATGGGAAATGTATACCTGAAATGTTACCTTGGTATATGAAACAGTAAATATAAATCCAGTTCTGTTCCAAGTTAAGAGAAAAGCTAGGAATATGCAGTTCAGGAAAGTAAAGACACAGGATCTGGGAAAGAGCACTGGGTGAGGAATCTGCAGAGTGGGTTTAGCCATAGCTCTGCCACCAGCTCCCTTGGCGAACCCTGAGAAACTGAGTTTGCACTAAGAGCAAACACTTGTGTGGTGTGCATACAGTGTGCCAAGGCACAGTCCTAAAGACTGCATCCTTTTTAATTCTTTTAAACCCTCATAATTGTCTCCTCAAATAGGCATAGTAGTAGTATCCCCATTTGAAAACTAACACATTGTGGAGTTCACAACTTGCTTGAGTTTCTACATCTGGAAAAATTGGGGTGATTGCAAAGGCTCACCCAGGGCTAAGAGAGTGGAATGTTTTACTCGCATAGCTTCTGTAGGCTTTTCTCTCCAGATGTTTTCTGGAGCTTCTCTGCACATTTCCATTAAGGAGCCCAGGATACACCCTTTGCTGAAAGCAGGTCATACAGATATGATCACCTGGGAAAAGCAGTCCCTGGGGTAGAACAGACGAAAGGAGCTGCCATTCCCTGAGTGCCTCCTGGTGCCTGGCCCTTTTGTCCTACACATCCCCCAATGAGGATTCATGATCCCAACTTTGCAGACAGGAAAACTTTGGCTTACAGTGGATAAATTGTATGTCCAATTTACAGAACCAGTTCATGTTGGAAACTGGATGGGAATTTGTGTCCTCCCAACTGGAGGAACTATTCATTGCATCTTGTATTTATGTATAACTGGAGTGAGTGGTGGTGTGGAATGTTCTGAGGGGTAGAAGTAAATGTTGGTATGGGCATTTGGATGACATTAAACAAAATGTTTTGAATCCTTTGGAGAGTTTCTGCAAGAAAATTATCTTTTTCTGGCAAGGTGCGGTGGCTTACACCTGTAATTCCAGCACTTGGTGAGGCCAAAGCAGGCGGATCACCAGAGGGTCAGGAGTTCGAGACAAGCCTGGCCAACATGGTGAAACCCTGTCTATTAAAATTACAAAAATTAGCCAGGCATGATGGTGCATGCCTGTAATCCCAGCTACTTGGGAGGCTGAGCAGGAAAGTCACTTGAACCCAGGAGGCAGAGGTTGCAGTGAGCTGAGATCGTGCCATTACACTCCAGCCTGGGCGTTGCAGTGAGACTCTGTCTCAAAAAAAAAAAAAAGAAAGAAAAAAAGAAAATCATCTTTTTCTAACTCCTCAGCTGGAAAATTCCTAAGATAGGTCCCAATTCTGGGAGCTTGCCCTCTGGCAGCTCTTTCAGGGATGATCCTTCAGAGAGGCAAAGGTAAAGCCACTCCTGGAGGCTCATGTGTTGTGAGAGGGGAAGTGGGTAGTCACTAGGTTGCTGCTGATTGAGACCCTCTGGGCTGTATATTACTCCTGCCACCAGGGCTGGCTGCCACCTTACACACTGTCACCTCCATCCGTTTCCCTTGGAAGGGTCCATTTTTTCATTTAAGCCAATTGTCTTATGTATCTGTATGTTGCTGAAAAGGAAGAAAAAGATGTGATTAAAAAAAACCGGGTCACGCACACCATGAAGCTTGCCTGATACACTCACAGGAATTTTATATGATTTTCAAGAACTTCATTAGCTCTGTACTTGGAAACCATCTTTTACATACTTTTTAAGCGACATAAGTTTTGTATGAATAAGTCACACAAACTCTGCAGGCCTCACAGTTAACTAAACGATGAAACAAAGGGAGTTAAATAACATAACACTCCAGGTGTTTACAATAAGGTTCGACAAATCCCAACTGTGTGGTTCTACATATATCTATTTTAAAGCAAGAATGTAGAAGCAACTTGATCATGTAGATGGTAAACTCTTCAAGGGCAGGGACCACCTCTTTAATTTCTTTTGATTCCCCCAATGCTTGGTGCTTAGCACTGAGCAGGTGTTTGTAAGTGCTTGTCGGCTGTCAAGCTAAGTGCTAAGTTGCAGAAGCTTTATTTGTCTTCATGGATCTGTGTTGGGGCCATCCCTGCCAAAATAGGCCAGCGAATTAAATAGTCTATAATTAGACGTACAGTGTTCCACCAGGCACTCTGTGTTCCTGCTTGTCAATGTGTCTCCACAATGACGTAGTGACAGTTGCCAGTCTCTCTGAGGCCTGTGTTCAGCTGATGAGAATGTTAATTTCACTTTGTTTTTATTCCTGGCAGAGGAGAAACTCATCATTCAAGCGTGTCACAGAAGGGCTGTTATTTTATAATTCAAGAAGGGGATTTTCTTTCCCTTGAATTGCAAGTAATGGGTTGGGGGTTTAAATTAGAAAATTGAAAAAAGATCTGTCTGTAAAGTCAAATGTAGTGTGAGTAGTCTGAAAAGGAAAACACATATACAAGTTACTCCCATTTATTGAGAACTTCTTATGTGTCAGGAATTTTGTGTATAATATGTTATTATCCCACTTTATCTTCACAGAAACTCCCTGGCAAAACTCTTAAATTATTTCTCCATTTTACAGATGAGGGATGGGTTCAGAGAGATAAAAAAGCTTGCTCAAGGTCACATAAATGGTGTTAAATACAATTTGTAGGAGGCCACTGATTTGGCTAAGCTCCTGCACTAGGCTCCAATAAAGCAAACCAAAATGGAATCACTTGTACTAAAAAAGTTCCACGTCACCTAAATGGTTTATCTAACCTTCCAAGAAATCAGGAGAAAGAGATAATAGCCAAACATCCAAAGAGGTCAGTTTTAGCAGGCATGATAAGTAAGTCCCTCTGCTTTAACCCTTACCAGGAAAGTAACTTTGAAACGACAGATCCCCTTGTGCTCTTCCTTTCTGCTTTCTTCAGCCTTTTCCTGCCTGGGAATACTCACTGCTCACAGTTTGGAGTAGAGTTCTCTGAATCTCTTCGGTCCTGAGCACTGCCTCTTTGTGAATTGCTCTTTGCTCAAATAAAATTTAATAAATAAACTTTGTTAAATTTAATTTGACTAAAGTTTTTTCTTTCTTTTTTTTTTTTTTGAGATGAAGTCTTACTCCGTTGCCAAAGCTGCAGTGCAGTGGTGTGATCTCAGCTCACTGCAACGTCCATCTCCCAGGTGTAAACTATTCTCCTGCCTCAGCCTCCTGAGTAGCTGGGACTACAGGCACACACCACTATGCCTGGCTAATTTTTTTGTATTTTTCAGTAGAGACGGGGTTTCACTATGTTGGCCAGGCTGGTCTTGAACTCCTGACCTTGTGATCCGCCCACCTTGGTCTCCCAAAGTGCTGGGATTACAGGTGTCAGCCACCATGGCTGGCCTAAAGTTTTTATCATTGGAAACTGGTGAGGGGGGTCTCCAGCATGCCTCTCTCTCTCTCTCTCTCTCTCTCTCTCTCTCTCTCTCCTCTTACACTGCTGTGCTTCATCACTTCCTCTTCTCTCCCCTACCTCCTCTTCCCCTCCTGCTCTCTCCATTCCTGCTTGGTAGTTAGCCAGTGAGCAGGCACTGGTGTGTGTTTGCAGTCGTCCTTCCTCCTTCTCCCTAGCTATAGTTTGGGTTGAATAAATAACCTTGTGGTTTTCTTTAGAACTGTTCTGTGCATAGGGATTTCTGTGTAGGGCTCTAGCAACTGTATATATTCCATATTTTTTTCATGTACATTCTTCTTCCATTTCTATTACTTTAGCCAAAGAAAGAAAAGAAGCTAGGATTAGGAACCATAACCACCACAGACACATCGGTGTTTGCCACTGAGGTATGGTTTTACTTGATCCTCACAACAAATCCTGGGAGACATGGAGGGCAACATGGTGAATCCTTGATTTTTGCTTGAGGAAGAGGAGCTTCACATTGTAAGTGCTGAAGATCACTCAGGTGGTAAATAAGACACCACACTGGAATCCAAGTCATTGATTCTAAATGTGGGATTCTTGAAAATACAGTGGAGTGTGAATTTGCAAAGGTTTCTCAGGGATTTGGGGCAGATGGCAGCCTGACTCCATCCCACTCCCCCTTGATTCCCAGCTATAAACCTGTTGTCTGTCCCAAGGCCAGCAGCTGGGGGACTGGCAGGCAGCTCAGAGCAATTAAGGACTTGGGTTCCATGGTGATTCCAACAACTGGGCGAGGCCTCTAAGAGCAGGCAAGGGACAGTAACAACACATACAAGGACACGCTTCAGCCAAATAAGTGAAGATCAAGGAGAACAATCTGAATAAAGTGGAGCAGCCTGGGAGATATTTGTCAACTTTAATTAAGGAAAGTAAGGTGACTCAATGGAATTCGAGAATAGTTCAAAGAAGGCTTTGCAATTAAAGGCTCTGATTTGAGAGATTCAAGTTAATAATTTGGAAGGCCAAGTAGCAGAGAAGAATCTTTTTTTTTTTTTTTTTTTTTTTTTTTTTTGAGACAGAGTCTCACTCTGTCACCCAGGCTGGAGTACAGTGGCGCAATCTTGGCTCACTGCAGCCTCCACCTCCCAAGTTCAAGCAATTATTCTGCCTCAGCCTCCTGAGTAGCTGGGACTACAGGTGCGCGCCACTTTGCCTGGTTAATTTTTGTATTTTTAGTAGAGACAGGGTTTCACCTTATTGGCCAGGCTGATCTCAAATGCCTGACCTCATGATCTGCCCACCTTGGCCTCCCAAAGTGCTGGGATTACAGGAGTGAGCCACCATGCTCATCAACCTATGATGGATTTATCAGGATGCAACCACATTGTTAATTGAGGAGCAGTTTTACTTGTTTCTATGAATTGAGCATTATGTGTATGTATATATACAAGTTTATAGTCTAAGGTTTGAAAAGACACATGTGAAGAGAAGAGATATATAAAATTTGTATTACTATATTTGGGTGTATATGTATATATGTATGAAGGTATTGCTTGCAAACCCGCCCTCCAACTGTGTGTGAGTTTCTTTGTACCTTAGATTATAAGTTTTTTTTGTTTGTTTGTTTGTTTTTGAGAGACAGGGTCTCACTCTGTCACCCAGGCTAGAGTGCAGTGGTACAATCATGGCTCACTGTAGTCTTGAACTCCTAGGCTCAAGGGATCCTCTTGCCTCAGCTTCCTGAGTAGTTGGGACTACAGGCACATGCAACTATGCCCAGCTAATGTTTTAATTTTTGGTAGTGACAGTATCTCACTATATTGTCTAGGCTGGTCTTGAACTCCTGGGCTCAAGCAATTCTCCTACCATAGCCTCCCAAAGTACTGGGACTATAGGCATGAGTCACCGTGCCTGGCCATACACTATAAGTTTTTAAAGACAAGACCTGTATGTGTTCTTTGAGGGTCTTTGTAGGTCCCTTCAGCTGGAGGGATAATTAGCAAATGCAAAATTTGAAAAAGAAGCCACACTTCTGAAGCCATGTTTAGGCCTTCATTACTTCTCAGACCAATGCTTTCCAAATGTTGATGTACATTCAGATCTCATAGAGATCTTATTAAATGTAGAGTTTGATGCAGTAGGTCTGGGGTGGGGCCTTAGGTTCTACATTTCTTTTCTTTTTTTTTTTTTTTTTAATTGAGATGGCATCTTGCTCTGTTGCCTAGGCTGGAGTGCAGCGGCACAATCTTGGCTCACTGCCGCCTCTGGCTCCTGGGTTCAAAGTGGCTTGTATTCTGAACTTAAAAGGTATTTAAGATTGGTGACTAATTTACTTTTATCTTTCTGTTGTACTTCTTTCTCTTTCTACTCTGGCCAGAACTTTAGGCTCTTAATCAATATTTGTTGAATATTGGCTGCTTAGGGAGGGAAAGAAACCAGGAGAAGTGATCTTGGAAGGGGAAGGTGGCTAACATATTTTTCCTTCAAATCGCAGCTGCTTCTAGGCAAAGTCGGGAAGACACATGTGATCCCCCACCTCCCCAACCCCCCCACCCCCGGACCCCAGCCTCAGGACTGTCTGTCAATCTTGCTGTGAGCTCTCCGTCCGTCCACGGAGAGTCCCCAGTCCAAGTGGGTACTAATAATCATTGCTTTAGTCTGCAAAACCTCTCAAAGTTGTTTGTGAAATTCTTCTTTTGGTTCAAACCTGAAAAAACCCAGAGGAGCAATTTTTGAAGAGGTGAAATATTAGATATTAGCGGGCCATGAAAGAAAGTGGGGGCAGGAGAGCCTTTCATGAGCCCCTCAAATGGCGGAGATTGGCCCCTGGAAGAATTATCGAATAAGAAACGCTAGCAAGGCTGAGGGGCAGAATTATTCCACCCAAGTGAGGAAGAGCCTGAGCCAATGCTCTGCAGTTTCAAGCGGGCCGCGAGCGGATGGCAAAACAGGCAGGTTTCCACACAATCTTCCTCCCCACTCCCCGTCTGATTTACACAGCTCTGGGGTGGCAAACGTGTGTAAGATACTCAGGCTTCTTTTAAAGTGGATCCAAGACGGGGCTGACAGATGAGTGCACAGCACGGACTGGGGAATATTCAACTGGGAGAAACTGAGCGGAAAGAAAAGTAAGCAAACAGCTGAGAGAGCTTCCCATTAGTATTAATTTAGGCATCAAAGAGAAACCTGACAACACAATGAAAGCAGCAGTCAAAGCCCTCGGTTGTAGGAACAGAGGATAATACGGCAAAATTAAAGAGCTGTAAAACACTCAGTGCCAGCGCCTCCCCAGAGCCAGGCGTCCCGCTTCTAACTAACGAGGAGGGTGAGGAGGAGGGAGGAAGGAGCCGGAGAACTGGAGAGACGATTTTGCTTCCTATCAGCGTGGGAAAGCAGGAAGGATGGAGGAAGGGAAGGGCCTGCAGCATTGCGTCATGTGGCCTGCTTGGGCCAAGCCACTGTCCCTTTCTCTCACCTCCCATATGGTGCAGTGCCTGGAGGGTGCTTGGTGAATGTTTGTGGAATGCTAGTTGCTTGTATGAGGTTGGGTCCCTGTTTAGTCGAGACTTGGCTGATGGTAACGTCTCTGCTTCCTTATTCTTGAGACAGAGTCTGAAGCTGGGAAGAGAGCACCAGTTATCTTTTAATAATCTGCAGAGAAAGCAAAAGCAAATAACTAAAATGAGGCACCCAACAAATTCCTAGAAATGAAAGCATAACATTCACATCTAAGGGCATGTTTTACTCATCAAGGTACTGTAAGTTCCATTTCTCTTTCCTCCTCAGCCCTCCTCCTCCTTCTTCCTTCTTCCTTCTTCCTTCTTCCTTCTTTCTTCCTCTTCCTCCTCCTTCTTCTTTTTTGGTGTGTGTGTGCGGCTGGGGGGATAATTAGTAAATGCAAAATTTGAAGAAGAATCCACACTTCTGAAGCCGAGTTTAGGCCTTTATTACTTCTTTCTTAGACCAATGCTTTCCAAATTTTGATGTGCATTTAAATCTCATAGAGATCTTGTTAAATGCAGGAGTTTGATGCAGTAGTCCTGGGGTGGGGCCCTAGGTTCTACTTTTCTTTTCTTTTCTTTTCTTTTCTTTTCTTTTCTTTTCTTTTCTTTTCTTTTCTTTTCTTTTCTTTCTTTCTTTCTTTCTTTCTTCTCTCTTTCTCTCTCTCTCTCTCTTTCTTAGATGGAGTCTTGTTCTGTTGCCATGCTGGAGTGTAGTGGCACAATCTCGGCTCACTGCAGCCTCTGCCTCCTGGGTTCAACCAATCCTCCTGCCTCAGCCTCCCAGGTAGCTGGGATTTCAGATGCCCGCTACCACACCCAGCTAATTTTTGTATTTTTGGTAGAGGCAGACTTCACTATGTTGGTCAGGCTAATCTGGAGCCCCTGACCCCAAGTGATCCACCCACCTTGGCCTCCCAAAGTGTTGGGATTACAGGTGTGAACAACTGTGCCCAGCCCTCCATTTCTAACAGGCTCCCAGGAGATGTCATTGCTTCTTGGATCATGGTTCTTGGTTCCCTTTGAATCTCCTGGGGCGATTTAAACAATACTAATGATGACTGCCTGATGTGGTGGCTCATGCCTGTAATCCCAGTACTTTGGGAGACTGAGGTGGGAGGATTACTTGAGTCCAGGAGTTTGAGACCCCCATCTCTACAAAAAAAATAGGAAAATTAGCCCAGCATGATGGCACATGCCTGTAGTCCCAAATACTCAAGAGCTTGAGGCAGGAGGATTGATTGAGCCTGTGAGGTCAGGACAGCAGTGAGCCGTGACCGTGCCACTGTACTCCTGAGCGACAGAGCAAGACCTTGTCTCAAACAAAAACAAAAACAAAAGTCAGTGTCCCACTCCAAAGATTCTGATCTTTAACACTGGGCGTGAGAGTTTTCCAGGCCCTCCAGGTGACTTACATGTGTAAGTGAGGGTTGAGAACAGCTGATATGGAGGGTGGAATGGTGGTGTGGAAGCCCATGGGCCAGCAGCAGACTCACCCTGGTTTGAATCGGGCCCTGCTGTTGACTGGCCAAGTAACCTTAGGTGTGCACTCCACTATACGAGCCTCAGTTTTCTCATCCATGAGAACAGGGGATAATACTCCCTCCGTCTTAGGATTGTGAGGCTTAGCCTGTTTATGCATGAGGTTGCAATTTTTTGAATTTTTGCAATCAGGCCTTGGAGATGACAGTGAGCAGTAGGCTATAAGTAACTCTCACATGCTTAGCATTCCAATAATGGAACACTAGGCATAAATGCATCTTAAACACGTGTGTTCAGCTCCTAATACAGGGCAGGGTATACATGATTAATCCACATGAACATTTGTTGCCTTCTCTTTTGTTACTTTCTAGTCTAGAAACACATGGAGCAAGATTAAAACTCACGATTTGTGATTCAAATTTGGTCAGTAATAAGTTTTGATGGACTTGGATAGTATTTAAAAATTTAAAAAAATCTATCATTTAAATATCCAAAGCTTACGTACAAGTCTAGATTTTGGCTTCTTTGGAAGCATATCAAGATTTGGTAATAATGGGCACCATTTGGCCTCCCTGGAGCTGAGGAGCTCTTTCCCCCTTTAGAAAGGGCATTGCCTTTCCATTTGCTGAGCATCTTGTCACTGTCTCCATCATGGCCTCAGTGTCTACATGTGCGCCTACATTACCCCTCCAGCTTTTTCATTTACAGTGCCTGCCTGCACCTCACCAATATTTGAGCTTGCCACTTCTGGTCCACAAGCTCACATCGTAATTCCTTGTCTTCCAGGATCTGGTTACAAACCACTGGGCATGCCACTTCTTGCCATTTGTTGTATAGACTCCAGATTTTCACACAATAATGCTTAAAGTTTTCTCCCTGGTTCCTGGGAGTGAAATGACTTTCCTTCTTCATATGTTGCTTGTCTGAGTACTTTTTTCCTCAGTACTTCGGTGCATTACAACATGTCCTACAATGCTAAACTGATTCCTGATCCTTTTAAATGAGCATTCTTTCCCCCACCCCTAGAAGATTTAAAGATCTTCTCTTAGTTCCCAGTGTTCTGAAATTTTAACAGGATGTGCTTTGTGTTGTTTTATTTTCTTCCACTGTTCTGAGCACCCTATGGGCCCTTCATCTGGAAAACTCAGGGAAACTCAGTATGGGAAATTTTCTAAATTGTTTCCTTGATGCTATCCTAAGAGGGAGAATGTTTCTTAGAACAGTGGGCTGGGATTTCTCAGTTACCACAGGGCAAAAAATTATATATATATTTTAAAAATTTATCATTCCCTCCTCCCGCCGCCCAAGATACTGAAAGGAAAGAAGGCCAAGGGGAAGAAGGTGGCTCCGGCCCCTGCTGTCGTGAAGAAGCAGGAAGCCAAGAAGGTGGTGAATCCCCTGTTTGAGAAAAGCCTAAGAATTTTGGCATTGGACAGGACATCCAGCCCAAAAGAGACCTCGCCCACCTTGTGAAATGGCCCCGCTATCTCAGCTTGCAGTGCTAGAGAGCCATCCTCTTTAAGCAGTTGAAAGCGCCTCCTGCGATTAACCAGTTCACCCTGCGATTAACCAGACCACCAAACAGCTACTTAGCTGCTTAAGCTGGCTCACAAGTACAGGCTAGGGATAAAGCAAGAGAAGAAGCAGAGGCTGTTGGCCTGGGCCAAGAAGAAAGCTGCTGGCAAAGGGGACATCCCCACTAAGAGACCACCTGTCTTTGGAGCATGAGTTAACACCATCACCACCTTGGTGGAGAACAAGAAAGCTCAGCTGGTGGTGCTTGCACACGACGTGGATCCTATGGAGCTGGTTGTCTTCTTGCCTGCTCTGTGTCATAAGATTGGGGTCCCTTACTGCATTATCAAGTGGAAGGCAAGACTGGGACATCTAGTCTGCAGGAAGACCTGCACACTGTCACCTTCACACAGGTTAACTCGGAAGGAGGAGGTGCTTTGGCTAAGCTGGTGGAAGCTATCAGGACCAATTACGACAGGTACGATGAGGTCCACCGTCACTGGGGAGGCAGTGTCCTGGGTCCCAAGTCTGTAGCTCACATCGCCAAGCTTGAAATGGCAAAGGCTAAAGAACTTGCCACTAAATGGGTTCAATATACACTGTTGAGTTTTCTATATATAAAAATAATTACAATAATGCAAATTTTCTTTCAAAAAATTTATCTTTGCATTATTTAGCACTAGTACTGGGCACTGGTGCTCAACAATTGTAAAACTCAACAAAATTGAAGTGAGTTTCTTGCGAAGTTGAAGTTTTAGGATTTAAATTTATGACCATATTTGTCGTATTTCTCAGCAAAGGCACAAGATGCTCAGAGTGCTGAGTGACTGGCTCTGCTGGTGGCCCCTCATTCCATCTGAGGGTTCAGTCCAGCCAGATTTCAGAATGATTATCTGTTGATACGAGTACTCCCAAACTTCCCATAACATTTCCCTGAATTATTCCTCCATAGCCAACTTATTACTGTCTATTTCTTCCCACAACGATGCTGGATTTTTGATGGTTGGGGTGGGTTGTGGGGGCAGGGAATAGTGGTCAAAGAAGGAGGGGGAGACGCATCCACCAGTTTCCTGCTAAGTTGACAGGAGCATTTCCTGCTTGACCTGCTCTTAGAAAGAACTGCCTGCTAAGGCGTATACTTTCGGCTGGGAGAGTAGGGGGCTGAGGGTAGGGCCGGAAAAGATGTGTAAACCTGTTGGGAAAAACCAAAGGATTGAAGGTTAAATGTAGAAATGGTTGAATTTAAATGGAAATTATTTGGACTGCTTTATAGGGATAGTTTATCTTTTAACTCAAGATTTATATTTTAAAGGTTTATGGTTATAGAGAAGAGGAATATTCAAATACCTTCTTTAAAAAATGAACAAAAATGTCATTCTCACCTCCAAACACTGCACTTAATTTTAGATTAGTAATAAGTAAGACATCTGGATGGAACCAAAGTGTTTCTGAAGAATTTTGGGAGCTGAGCAGGCTTTTCTGCAAATGAACAGCAGGCTCTGTTTTAAAAAGATATTTTGTGATTTCTAAAGAGACAACCAAGACCTGGTTTCCCATTCTTTTCTCCCTGGGTTAACTTTACCAACCATAAGAACTTTAGGTAGTGTCTTTGGGGCCTACTCCTTGTTAAGAGCTGATCTAGACCTGGCTCATTATTTAGACCTAAAAAAGGAGGGGGAGGCTGGGTGCTGGTGGCTCATGCCTATAATCCTAGCACTTTAGGAGGCTGAGACAGGAGGATGGTTTGAGGCCAGGAGTTAAAGACCAGCCTGGGCAACATAGTGAAACTCTGTCTCTGCAAAAAAGTGAAAAATGTAAAAAGGAGGAGAAGGATTGAAAACAAAGCCAACTTTTTATGAAATCTGTTTTAGTTTAAACCAAAGATAAAAAGGATACCCCACAAGGAACAGCAGCTGTAGGATTAGGTTCATGAAGAAGGATTGTTGAAAATGGGCAACCCAGCCTTTTTTTATTTTTCTGTTTATCTCCTGCTTCCACAGGAGCCATCCCATAATTGTGGGTCTCAATGGCCTTCAATCCAGTTTTGCTCTGTTCCCTTCCACAAATATTGATGACATAGTCAGCCTGGCTGTCCCCATGTCTTCTTTCAATACCTTGCTTGACCACAAGGTAATGCAGAGGAAACATAACATAGAGCTCTAATAATGTTTCTTGTAGTTTCAGAAGTTAAATAGATATTGTGGAGTCCACTCATTTTGTCCCCAGTATGTACAGGGGGCTTTGGGAACATGGACTCTGGGTGGGGCACTGGGTTGTTCCCCATGAAAGGAGCACAAAAGAGGAATGGCAGTGACTTTCAAGAAATTCTTATGAAATGAATGGATGAAAGGCCAGCACAACAAACCCATATAAACAGATTATCAAATGTATATGATTTCTGTTATGGACGAAGCTCTTGTAAGGAGAGTCCTCCAAGCTCTTGGAGCAAGGAATCTGTTCCAGGAGATGGTGTTGAAAGCGTATCCCAATCCACCTTCCCCCATTCATGTCTCATCCCTCGGCCATTGCATGGGGCGTGTATCCCTCTTCAAGTAGATTCTGGGTTGAGAAGGGCCCATGGAACTTTGACTCTTGTACTTAGGTGTAACTTGAGTGTTTCTTTTACCTGTAAGAGAATCCTCTCCTTAGGTAATGGGCTACTTTTCACCAACCGTGTGGATTTTTCTCCTTAGAGCTCTTGTAGCCTCCATCCCCTCTGTGTGAAGGGTGGAATACAGCTCCTACTATTGCGGTGTGTTGTTTCATTAGCATTGCACTTCTGGAATACTGCTGTTTGGGAATGACTTTCATGCCATTTCATTGCTGAAGAAAGATACTGGTTAAATTTCCAAACTTAGAGATAGTCCTTATGATTCCATCATTTTATTTGTTTAATTGTAGACAGAAAACCCACAGCACTAAAGGTAAGCATGCTACCTGAACAACCAGGCTGCCTTAAATCCTGCCTAACCCTGGAAGCATTGCAGTTGCATGAGTGCAAAAGGAGGGAATTCTGCTGAAGGCAAAAATGAAGTCTGTCTGGTCCGGCTGAATACCCATGCCTGGCTCAGGCCTGGCGCATAGTGCATGCTCAATAAATATTTGTTCAATGAAGGAGAGAAAACAGGAAATGCAATTTAATAATGCTCCCCAGTCCTTGAAAATATTCTTGTCTGTATCAGATTCTGACACAGCTAGTATCTAATGGACAGCCAGTAGGTACAAGGCTCCATGTTTCACATTTGTCATTTCATTGAATCCTCTGGCCATCCTGTGAGCTTGCTTAAAAAATCAAATCTAACAATTACAGTTTTCTCACCAGACTTGAGTAGAATATATTTGCTAACTTTTCCCAAACTCTTCCTGTAATGTCAGGTTTTACCTATAAAATTCAAGGCAGGTTGGGGCAAAATTTCTTTAGCAGCCTCTGGAAGCCGAACACATTTCCCTGTTGCAGCCTGATGACAGAGTAGTTATCTGGCGTATTATCTGCTTTTACCATTAAGAAAATATTGTAAAAGTAATGATATGCTTTGCCAAACATTCAAACCATACGGAAGCATATTTAAGCAAAAAAGTGACATGCCTGGTCCCATCTCTTCCCCAGACCTTTCTCTGTGAACTTTATTCACCATAAGTGGCTACCTCAGCCGTCCATCAGCTTCGGATGTTTCTCTGGACTTCTTCTGCGCCTTTTCCTAAGAGCATAGTATTCACATTGCCTTGCAACCTTGGTTCTTAAATTTAACCATATGTTGTAGACATCACCCAGGTCAGTACATTTGATTTAACTCATTCTTTTTATTGGCTGCCAAGCAGTGATGAGCTGCCAGTAGCTAACATTTGTTGATTGTGTCTATGTACCAAGTACCAGGTGTCATTTTTATTTTATTCTCACAAAAACCATAGGAGGTAGGTACTTTTTTCCACCCTATTTTTATATGAGGAAGCTGAGGCTTTTAAGAAATTATGATACACTTAACTGGTCCCTATTAAGGCCTAGTTAATTGAATATATATTTATACATGCATAAACACACGCATCTGTAGGGTAAGTCTTGGATTCATTCATCCCACACTGGTTTTTCAGAGCCCGTTAGGTGCCAGGAAATGTTGTAGGCACTAGGAATAGTGTGTTGAAGATGATATGGACCTTGCTTCAGCGGTGCTTATACGCTAGTACCTAGACAGGCGAGAGTCCAGACGGCAGGTGGGCAGGTGGGGACGTAAGCTAAGAACAATAAGACAGCAGAGGGAATGGGGAGTGACCCAGTTGCTATTCCAGAGTGTGTGGTCAGGAAAGACTTCTCTGATGAGAGATCTGAAAGAAGCAAGGGAGAGAACATTCTGGAACAGGATAACAAAGATTGAAATGTGTCTGGCAGGTTCAAGGAAAGAAAAACATATTAAGGATGACTCCAGGGTTTTGGAAGTTCCCTAATATGCTGAGTGGCAGACCATTTACTAAGAGGGGATGGGGAGCTGGGGCAGCTTTGAGAAGGTAAGGGAAGGCAAGAAGCGTTCCACTGTAGACTGACGTTTGCTGTGTCTATTACACATCCAAAGGGAGGTGTTCAGAGAGGAGCCTGGGGCGCAGAGAAGTCAGGGCTGGAGGCTTAATTTGGCCACTGTCAGTCTACGGGAGATGTTGAGAGAATGACTGAGTGACCGAGGGAAAGAGGCAGAGAAGACTAGAATTTCTAAGTCAAGGAAATGCAAACATATTCCTAAATGTTGTCAAATTGTTCTTGAAAAGGTTTTGCCAACTTATACTTACCAATACCCCAGGAGAAGGCTGATTCCATACCCAGGGGTGAAAAATAAACTCTTGTTTCCATTTACATTTTGTATTTATTTACGATGAAATAAATGGAGCACATTTCCAATGTTTTATTGGCCCTTTGCTCCATTTTATCCTGTGATATACCTCTTCATGCTCTTTGCCCATCTTATTGATTTATAAGAATATTGATTTATAGGATTTATTGATATGTACATTCATTGATTTATAAGAGCTCTTAGAATATTTACTTTTAAGAACATTAATCCTTTGCCATAGGTTTGGCAGTTTTTAAAATGTTTTCTTCTGATTTTCAAAGTGCTTTTTGCAGTTCAGAAGGTAAAATTTTTTATGTAGTCAAGTGTAATAATATTTTTTCTTTTTAAATCTTCTGAATTTAATACAGCAGTCTTTTATAATCTAAGATGACAATAAGATTCCCTCAGGTTTTCTTGAAATTAAAAGTTTCTAGTGTGTCTTTGATTTCTTTTATTTTCACGGCAGTGTTATTCAGCAAAGGAATCCATGGAACTAACTTCTTTTTAGGCTCATTTGGCAACGGCTCACTGCTGGTGAAGCAGGAAGAGGTTAAAAAGCAGCTGCCAAACTTTTGGTTGTGCCCAGAGCCCACCACATGATAGGGGCTTAACATATCTTTACCAAAGGAATGCTTTGCTGGCTTTGGTCTTAACCCAGTAGGGCTAAAGCTCTTCATAGTTGCCAAATACTTTCCCGATGTTATCTCTTCCAGAGCTCCAGCCTTTCCTGCAGTAGAAAGAGAGGCCGGGGAGGAGGACAGGGTGACCTGGTCAGCACTGACCAGAGCTGGGGACAACAGCTTTATCGAGGAAACCCCTTGCAGACACCACTGGGGCAGTTCCTTTTCACCATTCTAGGATTTGGTGACTGGAGAATTTCAAATAAACGATTGCAGTTTCTATTCTGGAGCTTGCTTTAAGGAAGGAGAAAGGGTTTGCTACTCTAAACAAACCATATTATAGGCAAAATGCATTTTGTTCTGCAAGCAGTTTGCTAGTGTGTGTACGTGTGTGTGTGTGTGTGTGTGTGCGCGTGCACGCACGCGTGAGCGTGTGTTTTGGGGGGTGTCCTGGTGCGGTTTCCAGTCCTTTTCTTGTCACTTTCTGCCATCTACTGGCCACAGCACAAAATACTCTGGAATGACTTCAATGAGGCCTATGAGGAAGGAGGCATTATTCCTGTACCTTCTCAATTTGAAATGTAATTTTCCAGATAAATTGTGTCATAATTCACCAGGATCCAAAATTTATTTTTTTTTTCAAAATAACAGTTCTGAAGGAACTGAATTATCTGGGCAATGACTTTATTATTTTTGTTCCCTTGTCTGAGAAGCAGTATTTGAACTCTGACCACCTGAGTTTAAATATTGGCTCTACAATTTATTGTCTGTGTGACCTGAGCAAGAAACTCAACTTCTCAGTGCCTTCTTCCCCTCATTTGCAGCGTGAAGTTGATACTAGATCTTGTCTCTTAGGGTTTGGCTTAGATTATGTGAATTCTCAAATATAAAGCTTGTAGTATCTTGCACTGCAAGAGTACTCCATAAATGTTATCTTTTATTTGCTTGAAATCTACGTGAGTTTAGGCATGCATTACTCTGGAACATAGAGAATTCCATAAATTAGTTATTTATAACCTATGCCCAATATTTGTGTAGCAATTTTGTTTCCATCTGCTTGCATTTTAACTCTGGAAATTCAGCTCAAAAACAGTAGCCTCTTTTCTGGAGCCCTCTTTATTACCTCTTGCTGGAAGACTCCATATTCCCTCTGAGCTCCCAGAGCCTAGTATCTGGGCCTCTCCTGGACTGATGATTTCACCTTGGAATGTAGACTTGTCTTGCCTTGTACACTGCCTGGGTCCCTGAGGGTAAGAAGCAGTCTGATTCATCATTGTCTCTCACAGTCTCCTTTACACTATGTTATTCAGCAACTATTCAACAAATGTTTGTTGAAAAACCAAATGAATAATCTCATTTGATTCTCTCAGGAATCCTGAGTCAGGTACAGCAGATATGTATTGTGCACATTGAATGGATGAGGAATTGTGAGACTTGCCCCAGAGAAGATGGAATGGTAGCACGAGGGCTAGAATTCAAGGCTGGGGAGTCTGTGACACAGCAAAAGTGTACATGAAGGAGACTCAAGGGAGCAACATAGAGAAGAAGGCTCATCCCCAGCCCATATGCAATGAAGACTAATTTTGGTGGGACTAGGAGGAAGGGTTCATATCTGAAGCTGATCTTCTGGCTGTCAAGCCTCCTCTAATGCCCACAGAACTACATTTTCGTAGCCTGATGCCAACTTCCACATTTCCACCATCTCATCAATGATTGTCAGTCTCATGACTAATACTTTGAGTCGAGATGTCAAAATATTTATTTCTCAAAATCACTTATAATTGTCAAGGGGCCAGAGACTCCCATCAGAACATCCCTGTTACCTGTGATTAGTTACAAAGATCCTAGCTCTACTGAGCACCAGGGACCAAGAAGATGTCTCTATTTTGTTATTCTCTATTACATTTTCATCCTTTACTTCCAAGGATGAAGGCCAAGTGAGTCTCTCTTGATGATGTTCAGCCTTCCTTCAACAAGAGCTTATGGAGCACCTGCCATGGTCCATGCAGTGCTGGATGCACAGGGAAAATGTGGTCCTCGTCCTCTTCCTTGCAACCAGGTGGAAAGCCAATTGCACGTATGAGTCATTGATATCAGTCAGTCTGGAGGTTTTGATTTTAACTGGATAACTCAACTTAAACATTTTTTTTAAGTGTAACTCTTTGGGTGATTTCAGACATACAGAGGCTGAATGGACAAGGAATCTATTCCTCTTTCTAGTATGTCTTGTCTTTAGGTTCACTTTCGCGTTCTATCATAAAAGGTAACCAAGCACCAAGAAAAGGCAACATTTCCCCACACCTGCAGCTACTGGCTGATCATTACCGCAAAGAGAAGGCCTCCAGCTGAGAATAAAAGTGGCACATCTTTACAGTTTAAGAAATATCCTTCCCTTGTGTCAGACACCAAATCTCAGATTTGTAGAGAGGTGAGACTAACTAGCTAGGAGATATTATGGATCCTAGTGAAACATTCTAACCCCAGAAGTAGGGGTAGCACACGGCAGTGTTAGGACCTAATGAGACATTAGTGTTCCTCTGGAACCTGGGGCTACTGGAGAAATTGGCCCGTATCCCCCAAGGACACCATAGCTGTGGAGGTTACATAGGATTATCAGCCCAGCCAACAGACACTGTACATGTCAGCGGTGGTGTGATGCCAGCCCTTGGGTGTGGAGTAGATGGGACAAAGGAAGTGGAGAGTTTTCTTCTCTGTCCAGCTCTCTTACGTAACTCAACTTTGGCTCCCAATCCTCCTGACCCCCACTGCTGATTTTCTGTAGCCCAGCCAAGCAAATGAGATCAGAGAACCAAACCAGGCCAGAAATGTGACATCTTTTTCCTCCCTATTCCTCAGGTACAAGAGGCCTATGATTTTACCAGTGTAGCCAGGAGAGAGAGCTCTGAATGAAGAGGAACTGAGACATTGATACCCAAATATCCTAGATCATGCTAAATTTCGAGAGCTGGATAATGTAAGTGGTTGGCTCTCAGCAGAGCAAAGTGGAAAAACGTGAGGCAGACAGAAGGCGCTTGAATCTCCCACTGTTAGCTTTGTAGCCATAGGCAAGTCATTCACCCCTGCGTATTTGTTTCCTCATTCGAAAAATGGAGATGCTAATATATCCCTTTCAGATCTGTTATAAGGATTAAAAACGTATGAAAGCATGGAGCATCTATTATTATTATGAAGAATATGCCATCTCATCCTCAAGAGACTTGTAGTGTAGTATGGAGAGCTAAGACCATCATAATAATAATCACAAGAATGTGTGGCCTGTAACAAATGAAAGCCTTTCCAAGTCAGATAGAAGTTGAAAGTAGGTAGAGAATCATCCCACCAATTCTGCTACATCTGCCTAGTTTTGTCCAAACACATTTATTAATCATCTACCATGTCCCAGGCTATAGTATTGTAGTAGTGCAATTTACAGGTTCAGAAAGACCTGGCTTTGAATCCTGTCTCTACCACCTACCAGAGATATGACTTTGGCCATTACTTGAACCCTCTGAGTTTATTACCGAGTGTCCTCATCTGCAGAATAAGGTTGTTAATACTACCTGGCTCATAGGTTGCTGTGAGGAATAAATGAATTAATGTATATAAAGGAAACAGCAAAGTCCCTGACACATTGTAAGTGCCCAATGAACAGTTACTGCTATCATCATCATCATCATCATCATCACTAACACCACCAGTCCCTATACTTAATGTCAGGGATTTAAAAAGTGAATGATACATTTTCTGCCCTTAAGCACTTCACAGTTCAGTAGATCTTGGTGTTCCATTGCATCCCAGAAGCCTTTGGTAGGTGATCCAGGTGAACATAATCTATATTTCTAGAACAGGAACAAATTTTGCTTAGGAAATTTGCAATATTTTGACCTGGAGCAGGGTGTGGGCTCTTACCTAACCACACCTGCTTTGGGAATGCGCTTCCCTAGAGCTCCCTGTGAAATTGAGATAGAGATTGGAGTCTTTTCTAGGCCTATTGGTTTTTACAGAAGTGAAATTTATCCTGTTAAGACCTTATAATTATGTAAGTGAACAGATGTATTTATAGATTAGGAGTCTCAACTTACTGTATCCTTTAATATGTATATATTTATGCATAGCTGTGGTTTATATATTCCAGGGTATTCTAGAGTTCCAAAAAATATGATTGAGCTGCAATTGTACTAAGATTAGGAAAGACTGTACTGCATTTAATTAGGAAAGTAGCATTTTTATCATTTAAATCCTAAAAGTCATAAATTGTGCTTCAGAAAAAGGATTTCCTAGTATCTGAACTCAGAATTGAGGATTTCACTCCTGGTTTACGGAGTTGGAGTGGGAGAATCACGAGAGTTTGTTAAAGTCATTTAATCTAAGAAGGTCTAATGGTTAAGTGCAGCTCTGCTCAGAGGTAGGGGCTAGACCAATTGGCTTTAAAGTTTCTTTTGCTTTGCAGTGTTTAGCTCAGTTGATGGAAAGATGAACACAGAAGAGTTAAGTGGGAACTCCCACCAATCACAGGCTACATGGAATTCTCATAAGAAGTTTTTCAAAGCTGTCCCCAAACTATCTATAACAAATTAGCATCCACTAAGGAGAAGGACATCTGTGTATTTTTAGATAGAAAAGCGCTGTCTCCTCGTCACTTTGTAGAAAACGCTTTTTTCTCTGCTTCTCTCATTGGGCCTTCTGATAGAAGGGAAAGGAGCTACCTGGTAAATAAAGATAAGCTGTACTTATTAGCAGAGATTTGCAAGGAAAGTGGCTGTTTAAAAAGGGATAAGGGGGTCATTGTGTTCCTCTGGCTCTAAAGCAGGGACTCATTTTCCCCATCCAGGGCAGGGCAGCCACGAGGAGCTGAGTGGGTTGCCGGCCACTCCAGTGTGACCTGTCCTTCACATGGAGGAAGCTGCACTCCCTTCATCGCGGGAATCCTCAGGCCTTTGAAGCTGCCGAGTTGTCCTGACAGTAGGTGTCTTCCGTGAAGGACTGATGCTCTGCCAGGAAAGTAAAACCCAGTGATTTTTAGCAGGCCGTTTGGAATAAAAGACGCAGCTGTGCGGTGCAGCCCTGGTGCCAGGCTCACATCCGACGGAACTGCCATTGTTGGGTCACCTCCCTTGGCTCTTGGCTCCCTGCTGAGTGAGGACCGGGACACTTTAGGGCTTTTCTACAAGTTGTTGGGAGGATCAGGTAAACAGTTGGCTGTGGAAATGGGGGGAGAGGCCACGTCTGTGGGATGCTTAACCTCTGGTTCTAAACTGAGGTCAGTCAACTCTCCAGATGTTTTTGTGCACAGATGTTTGCCAACAGGAAGACAAAGCAATCTCTTGAGTGCATGTTGCTGTTTCCATCTGATTGTTCTGGAGAAAGTGGTCTATGCTATCAGGTTTGCGTTTGGACCTGACGAAGTGATCTAAGCCAAAAGACAAAGGCATTCAAATTCCTCTATCTAATGTTCATCTCCAGCATATTCCACTTCCCTGCCATCTGTATCACGAGCTGTGTGAAGTGAGCAGAGACCTCTGTGCTGAGGCCAATGAGTCTGCTCTTTGTCCCCATGAGCTCAGCTTATCCCGATTGTGCTGACTCTGTGGGATTCCTAGAAAATAAAAGCCAGCAACAAAGCACCAGGAAAATGACCTGGTCCCCTTGAGCCTGGCCTCTTTCCCAAATGCCCGCCGCCGTCTGTGGGTAGACGGGAAGGCGTGCTTAGAAAGGTTATGCTGAGAAATGTGGCTACTACCTCTGCAGGCCCTGCGTCCTCTTCTCAGGGTAAACTTAGGAGGTAGAGCGGACATGTGTGTATCTGATGCCGCAGACAGTGTCATGACACAGAACACACAGACTGTTTCCTGGTGTTAGTTGCAGATCAGTTGTCATCCCCTACCCCCACCTTCTGTGAGTTTTTTGCTTAAGATATTTTAAATATTGTCTGGATATTTGGTTCTTTCTGAGGATTAAAGAATAGTTGTACACTGAATGGTACTGAAACATCCGTTTACAACTGCGATTTTAATTGCTTGGAAATGTGGAAATGCAGTTTTTAAATGTCCTGACTCCATCTCTTCCTGACAGTTTCTCTTTAGGCTTCCTTTGCAAAAATAGAGATCCCCAGATACTTCTGGACTAAAGCTGCAGTTGAAGAATACCCTTAGTTAGAGGTGGGTTTACCACGAATGAATAACACTTAAGCTGCTGGGCTTCTCACTTTCACAGGTTGCTTTCAAGGACCTGAGAAGGGGTCTGATGATGTGGTCGCATGGTCTCATGTTTTTGTCAAATCTGTGAAAATAAGACTTTTTAATATAGTTTTCCTTAAAAAGCGTGCCCCAATTGTATAAGCTTTAGGTCCCTGAACAAAATTTTAGAGCATGTGAGTAATTTCTTATTGCTGCCAGTCTTCATCTTAATAAGAGAATATAAATTAGGCTAACAGAATAATTTAGGAGAGTTTTTTTTTTTTTTTTTTTTTTTGCAATTGCCATTATCCTCTCAATATGCAAAACACCATTTATTATACTTGGATTTGTCTTGAGAAAAATTGCTGCAGATGATTGAAGAGTTGCTGGAGGGTTTCACAATGCTAAATAATGGGGAAGAAAATAATACCTCATATTTCATGATAGAAAAGGCTGCCTCCTTGTTATTTGGTGAAACATGAGCTATTGACAAAAGAACTGCAAGGCACAACCTCTGGGCCCTTTCTTCAGGACTGGGAAAAATGAGAGGAATGTTTCGAATGACATAGGGGCCTTCATATTTCCTCTGCTCCTTTATCAATTTTTGGGGTGGCAAGTCTTGGGCCTACGCATTTCCTGTGTTTGACCTTGGTGAATCCAGTGGTTCCAGAGAATCAGGGAGCCAATAAGATCCCTAGGCAGTATGTGGGCTTGGGAGGGGGCCTGCGTTTCTTGAGGGCCTGTGTTGAGTTTCTTGAGGCTCAGTGAGCTTCTGGAGGGTCTGTGTTGCTTGGACCCCAACTCTGCTCCTTATAACTGCACCATCATGAGGGAAGCTTGCAGAGGCAGGACATGGGAATATCATGTGCCCCCTGATTTGGTCAGTGTGTTAATGTAACCCCCTCTTTTCTTCTTGCTTTCCCTATGTGTTTTAAATTAATTCAGTAACCCATGTGATCAGAGCATTTGACTTGCTCTGTGAGCCTTTCTGTTCTGTGACCTCTGAGATAGCCTGCCTGGTAGTATCGTTGGAGCCTACCTCTCTGATCCAGGTGAGTTCCTGCATGATCTCATTAATCAGGGTTGTTTAACTCTGGTAATAATAACTGCTAAATTTAACAGGTGTAACAAACTTTGGATTTTTTGCTCAACAACAATTTAATGTGGATTCTTTTTCAGGTAGCTTTTCAGAGTAGGTCTTCTTAAAGCTCTGATTTGGCGACATAGAATCCTTCCATCTTTTGGCTGCACCTCCTTTAATCATTAGATTTCTCTCCATTAAATGGGCAGATGGGGAGGATTACATGTGGGAGGGTTTCATGGGCCAGAACTGGAAGTGGTGCACATTATTCCCACCCACATTCTATTGGCTCAAACTAGGACACATGGCTGTGCCCAGGTGAGAGGGAGGCTGGAAAATGTAGCCATACGACAAGAAGAAAGGGAAACTGGGTTGTCAGCACTCAACCAGCGTGATGACAAACCAGTACCAACTATGAAGGAAGCACGTGGAATCTTCTGCCTCAAAATTAGTGTTGCAAGATTATTCTAATTATTTGTCTCGAGGCAAGGTAGTTGAAGGTCGTGCCTTCTTAAGCCAATTAAAAATGACACAAACAGGCTGGGCATGGTGGCTCAAGCCTGTAATCCCAGCAGTTTGGGAGGCCAAGGTGGGAGGATTGCTTGAGGTCAGGAGTTTGAGATCATCCTGGGCAACGTATAGCAAAACTTCATCTCTACAAAAATAATTCAAAAAAATTAGCTAGATATGGTAGCATGTGCCTGTAGTCCCAGCTACTTGGGAGAGAAGCTGAAGGAGGAGAATCACTTGAGCCCAGAGGTTGAGGCTGCAGTGAGCCATGAATGTGCCACTGCACTCCAGCATGGGTGACAGAGCAAGACCCTATCTTAAAAAAAAAAAAAAAAGACAACCAATCAATGTGATTTTGGCAAAATGAATAAACAGATTTTGTTATACATTTTCATCAAGGGTGTAATATATTTGGTACAATTCTGCTGTCTGGTAAGGCATTTGCAGCATGATCTTTTAAGATTATATTGAATCACAGAATAATTTCAGCAAATAACTAAGTAGAATAATGTAATTTTAGAATTAGAAGAAACCTTAGAAATCACTGAATCAGAAGTTTTAATGGATGATGAAACTAACTGGAAGTAAACCAGAGGGAAGGTACATTTCCCGATCTTCTACGATGCTTTGAGGTTAATGTTCTCTCCCTTTCATAGAGAAGCGTAATGACTTGACTTACCCAAAGTCACACAGTAGTGAGAGAAGTGAGATTGGGACCCCGTGCTTCAAATTTGAAGTCAATATGCTCTTTACATATATTTAATTGACACCACCCTCTGTATATAACACATACATTCATGCCCCTCTTCCTAGCCATTCATGTGAGCTTAATTTACAGTCCACTGAAATGGAAGGAAGATATGATTAATGTGCATCATTCTCAAAATGTGAGGCTAGCAGGTCTGTGGTGCTACATCTATAATAGCATCGTTTTCACGGTTTGTATGCTGTTTTGCAAATAGCCCGAAAGTATTTTGCGTGGTGGTCACCAATTTCCAAGAGAAATGAGACCTTTTTTTCACTGGTCTGGAAAAGAGCAAGTTGCAGTGGCTGACTTCAGAATGACCCATTGTTCCAAGCCTAACAGGTGCAGGTTTCGACACCAAGGGTCGGATCCCATTACCACTCGAGTTGCATGGATCACTGATCTCGAAAGGGGTCTGCACACACATCAATGTGGGATCTGTCCTTTAGGAGCCACGGTCACTAATCTGAATGGCTATTTAGGGTGTGAATGGCAGTTAGCTGGCGTCCCTCTATTCTTCCATGCTCATTGAAGAATCTCAGTCCTTCTCCTTCTGCTCATTGGAACTGACACTTCCCAGGCCAGAGGGATGACCAGCGTGAGTCATAGAGATGAGATCTTCATCGTGAAGGACAGGGTACAGTTTGGGGCCAACTGGGAGTGAAAGAAAGCACGTTATGCTATTGGGACTTTGGGCTTATGGTTGTGCCTCCATCACAGCAAACACAGTGACATAGAATATCTCAAAGATACCTTGGTTTAAAAGTTGGTTGATCCAATCAAGTCATTTTATAATAGCCTGTTAAAAAAAGAATGAATCTTTCACCTCTCCTGGGTATACCACTCTTGTCCACTCATGATTTCTCAAATAATCAGGCACTTCCTCTGTGAAGTTGGTTTAATTTTTTTGTTTTCATTTTATTCTGTTTAGTGTATAGTTTGCTTTTGTATGCATGGAGGTCATATTTATCACTTTGACTAATTTCTTGAAATTAAAACATGAGAAATGGCACTACAAATGTTTTAGGAATCCAACTGAGTTTTGAGGGCACATGGCCACTTTATGGTGATTTCATGGAGTAAATTTGTTTGCTATTGGGTGCAAATGAGATATTCATCATTGTCAAATCCCTAGTTATTGTCAGTTGCCTAACTTAATTCTCTACTGATTGATTGAAGGCAGAAATAGCATTACATAGAAGCATCAAAATAACTTTTGTTTAGAGAGGCCAGGATTTTGATTATCTAGCTAGTCCATCTATTTTAATTGAAGTAGATGCAGTCTACAATTGTGAATGTGATTACAAGAAATGATGCCAACATGGGGAATGATCACTTCCTTTATATACTTTGAGGACATCATGAGTTATCTTTTCAAAAAAACAACACTTTGAAAAGTTTTCCCTGGGTTCCAAGGCTTTATGTAGACATCAATGGGAGTGGAGAATGGTCAGGTGACTGCTATACTGCTTGCCTTTTGGCCATCAGCTCTTAATGACTGCTACTAGGTCATTCTAGGAAGGCTGTTGAGCTGCTTCCAGGGTCCCAGGAGGCAGCTTGAGGCTCTGCAGCTCTCTGACACTAAGACCTGCCTTGTTTAATCACACTGCATTTAATTCTCTGAGCTCCAGTTGCCTATCTGGGACACTGTTTGGGAAGCAAGGCACAAGACCTGATTTTGGATCCAGAGACTTATCAGGAAGGATTCTGTCTCCTTCCACCCCAGAAAGACAAAGTACAAGCCCTCCATTTCTCAGAGGCAATAAGCTTCCAAGCTCTGTCCTTACCTCCTTTTCAACTCTCTTCCCATCTAGGGTTAGTTTTGGTCATTTTCACTGTGTGGGTTTGGGATGTAGAAATGGTAGTGGTCAAGATGGAGAATTTTTGCTCTTTTCTACTGTGCATTTTCCAAAATTTTTGTTTAGGTCCCATGTTCTGTTCCTTTCTTTTGAAAGGTAGGCTTTTGACACTCAACAGCTGACAACAGATCCCTTTTGTCCTTATTCCTACCTTGTAATCTCTTTCCTGAGGGATCCAGAAAGGTCTAGCTCAGAGTCCTCCATCACAGATACACATTACTATCACTCTGAGCAATAACATTAAATACAAATGCAAAAGTCCACTGGCGGAGGCTCTAATTTGATTGGCGTAAGGTGGGGCACAGACCTTGGTATTGTTTTGAAAACTCCTCAACAGGTTTTAACTATAGTCAGGTTCAAGAACTACTAGTCTAGCTGAATTGTTAAGGAAAGGTCCAAAGTGTTAAAGAAAATGCAGGGAAAACATTGGCTAATATCGCAAAGCATTATCTAGGCCAGTAGGTCAGGATTGCATTTGGAAGAATTGTGAATGCCCTATAAATTTTGACTTTGTCAGGTTTAGAATACAAAACTTTGAAAGAAAAAGTTAATTAATGTTAACTTGCCTCCCCGAGGTTAAGTGCTATGCTTTATTTATCTATTTATTTTAAAAATCTTATTGTAAATTGACAAATTATAGTTGTATTATTATGGGGTACAATGTGATATTATGGTCTGTCAATACAATGTGGAATAATGAAATCAAGTCAGTGAATATATCCATCACCTCAAATGCGTATCATTTTTTTTCTGAGAACATTTGAAATTTACTCTCTTAGTAATGTATAATATATTATTAACTAATATAATTAACAATAATGTATATTAGCAACAGACCTAAAAAACCATATTCTTCCTGTCTTACCAAGGCTTTGTATCCTTTGACTATCATCTTCTCATTCCCCCCATTCCCTGTGCTCTGGTAACCATTATTATGCTCTCTGCTTCCAGAAGTCCAGTTGTTTTAGATTCCATATATAAATGAGAACATGCAGTATTTGTGTTTCCATGTCTGGCTTACTTTACTTTTTGTTGTGGCAAATGACAGAATTTCTTTGATTTTTAAGGCTAAATAGTATTCCCTGTGTATATGTAGCATGTTTTCTTTCTTCATTCATCAGCTGCTGAATACACAGGTTGATTCCATAACTTTGGCTATTGTGAATAGTGCTGCAATGATTATGGGCATGCAGACATTTCTTTGACATGTCGATTTCAGGTTTTTTTCGTAAATACTCAGAAGTGGAATTGCTGGATCATGTGGTAATTCTATTTTCAGTTTGTTGAGGAACCTCCATACAGTTTTCCATAATGGCTGTACTAATTAACATTTCCACCAACGGTGTACAAGGGTTCCCATTTCTCCACATCCTCGTCAATACTTGTTATCTTTCATTTAGCTAGTAGCCATTCTCACAGGTGTGCAGTACTATCTCATTGCAGTTGTCACTTGCATTTTCTTAATGATTAGTGATGTTAAGCAGTTTTTTTTTTGTATATCCATTGGCCATTTGTGTGTCTTCTTTTGAGAAGTGTCTATTCATGTCCCTTGCCCATTGCTATGCTTTACCTATTCAATTTTAGCTTGAGATGAATCCTGTAAGGTAGGACTTATTGCCCTTGATTTTGTAGACAGGGAAATCTAGCTTAGTGAGATTATAGGAATGTCTCAAGGTCATTGGACATGAAAATAGCAAGTCGCTGATTAGAGGCCAGTCTGTCTCCTTTAAAACCCAGGCTGTTTTGAAATGCTGTTGCCTCTCTAAGTGAAATAATAAGATAGTATATTAATTGAACAAATCAGCGAATAGTTCTGTTAACAAAATAGCTGAAGGTCAAAATATTAGCTCTAAGGAAATGAATTAGCTTATTGTCTGTGGCTGTCTTCTTTTTTGGGTGCTTGTTGCTATTTGTTGAATGGTTTACTATTGCTTAGATCTTAAGCTTCCTTTCAACATGGATAATACATGTGGAGTATCCCTTATCCAAAATGCTTTGGACCAGAAGTATTCTGAATTTTGAATTTTTTCGGATTTGGAATATTTACATTCTATACCGACTGACTGAGCATTCCTGATCTGGAGATCCAAAATCCAAAATGCCCCAATGAACGTTCATTTTGAGCATCATGATGGTGCACAAAAAGTTTCTGATTTTATGATTTGGAGCATTTCAGATTTTGAATTTTAAGATTAGGGATACTCAACCCGTGTGGAGAACCAGAATTTAACACAAGTAATACCCTTGCTTGTACTTGCTCTACAAAAATATAATTATTTAGTAAGTAATCAGTTTCATAATTAATTTTAGCATGATTTTGCATAAGTGGAACATAATATTATAGTTAGAGCAAAGATAGAAAATTTTGCTTTCTTTACATACATTGGAGGAAGACCTTTATCTTATTCTCACCTATGAGTTATTTCAATCCCTTTTCATGACAGTTAATAGCATTATTAAGATAAAAGTTGCTAATCATTTTCTTAACTGTGAAAATTCCTTTTTCACTTTCTGTTCATTATTATTTAGGGTAGGTACATGACTATCCATGCTTATTATCTTCATTTCTCCTTCTTAAGATGAGGGTGGGCAAAGCTTCTGCAAAACTGTTGCTGAATAAATTACTTTCGCAGAGATCGTCCTCCATTTTTTAAAGTAGTTTCTTACAGGCGATACCAGAAAATCAGAATATATGCAAAACATGGTTTTGCCTTCACTGGTTATCATCTATTTACTTTCCCCAATAATCCAGGCCCTAGCAGAGCACCTGGCACAGCTCAATAAATGTTGATTCTAATATGATCTTCATGTGCTAAAGCAGTGTGAGATAAGCCAGGTACATTTAATCATCCATTGTTGAAATGCAAATGTCCTTGGTATGCATCAGGTGTCCAGAGGTATATATAAAATTCTGATTTGAGAGGAATGCATAATGAATCCCCCTTTTGCTGATGTTTAAGTCATGAATGCACAACCCTTTCCTCCTCGACATCATAGTGAGCTTTTCTTTGATGTCTTGCATTCACCATACTTGTTTCACTTCCTCTTCTGGACCCACAGACTTACTTATTCTCCCTGTTTATGTTTTGGGGACATACCCACTTAGTGAAAGAACATGTTCAGTGACCCTTTGGCTTTTATTATGTTTCCATTAGCTTTGCCCTTCTATTACACAAATGGACCTGGGCCCCATCAAAGAAGGAAGGGGCCTTCCACTTATATGATCTGGGTAAGAGAGAATAGAGACACATAATGGTGGAAGAAAAATTTAGTACTGAAAGTCAGGACATGTAGAAAGATGGAGAAATCAGTCTGGCACAGTGGCTCATGCATGTAATTCCAGCACTTTGCACTTTGGGAGGCCGAGGCAGGCGGATCACAAGGTCAGGAGTTCAAGACCAGCCTCGCCAATATGGTGAAACCCTGTCTCTATTAAAAATACAAAAATTAACTGAGCATGGTGGTGGGCACCTGTAGTCCCAGCTACTTGGGAGGCTGAGGCAGGAGAATCGCTTGAACACGGGAGGTGGAGGTTGCAGTGAGCCGAGATTGCGCCACTGCACTCCAGCCTGGATGACAGAGTGAGACTCTGTCTCCCCACACCCTGCCAAAAAAGAAAAAGAAAGATGAAGAAATCATGGCTAGAAGTGAGATCAGTGGGTGGTGGGGCGGAGAGGCTGTGCCTCTGGAGGAATGGAGCCAGCTACTAAGTGACTAGCTGGTGGGTAGCGTGGATATGCTGGATGAAGGGAGGTTTCACATCTTGGGCAGAACAGAATGGAAGGGTGTCACATTACTCAGAACAGCATATAATTTAAAACATGAGTTGTTTATTTCTGGAATTTTTCATTTAATACTTTTGAGCTGCACTTGACTATGGGTAACTGAAACTGCAGATAAGAAAGAGACTACTATAAAGGGAACGTTTTATTTTATTTATTTACTTTTTTAGAGATAGACTCTCACTCTGTCACCAATGATGGAGTTCAGTGGCTCCATTATGGCTCACTGTAAGCTCACCCTCCTGGGTTTAAATGATCTTCCTGCCTCAGCCTCCTGAGTAGCTGGGACTACAGGCATGCACCACCATGCTTGGCTAATTTTTTAAAAATTACTATTTTTTTTTGTAGAGATGGGGTCCTGCTATGTTGCCCAGGCTGATCTCCAACTCTTGGGCTCAAGTGATCCTCTGCTTTGGCCTCCCAATATGAAAGGAACATTTTAATTGCAGAGTAGACAGAAAAGGAAAAGGCCAGGAAGAAAGAATGGAGAAATTGAAAGGAGACACTCTGCAATGTTGTTAAATAGTTGTAAACCTGATGTTTTCTTCAGGGAAGTTGCTTCCCTGAATTTGTCTGTTCCTGACACTCTTGGAGTTCTCTAAAGTGGTTCAGCATTGATTTTAGATGAGGCTTCTTTGTCCTCTTTTGTCCAGCCCAAATAACGTTCCATTTTGGTGAATGAGATTTGGATCAGTTGTAGTAAGCAATAACAATGACGTATAGAAAAATAAGATGCAAGCAAATAATAACAAAATTGTACTTTGAAAATGGTTTTCTGCAGCTTGTAGATAAACATGCACGAATAATGTCACCCTATTCTCCCAAATTTTACGTGCAATTTGGTCTTAGCTCAATTAACTTCTTTTTTATAAAAACGTTTTTACGTCCCCAGCAGTGTTAGATATTCCCCTTCTTTGCACTAAGAAAAAATGTTTAGTTTTGTCTTATTCCCTTGTTAATAGAGTTAACAAGGTGATCCTCAGCAAGGTCTTTCACTTCTTTTATTTAAGTGTTCTCTTGTATAACTGGGGATACTAGTATTTGTCTTGTAAGACGGTGGTCAAATAATACATGTACAGCTCTTAGAACAGTACCCTTCATTAGTGAATATCAAGATTATCGATATTATTATTATTGTCTTTGCTTACAAATTCTTTCATCTATGTAAGTCTCGTGTCTGATTACAGGTTACAAACTTCTTTTGGGTAGAGACTGTTTCTTTGTCTCCTGTATTCCCTAGCTTAATCCTTAGCATAAACTTTTAATAATTATGTATTTCTTAATTGTTGGAATTAGAGTGATACCCCAGAGCCCAGAGAACTCATGGTGCCTCACAACATTTCCCTGAAGCGTTCCAGGCAGTAAAAGTGTGAAGGTAAATGATAGTTCTGAACCCAGAGACTCCCATATTTGGTTGGAAAAACCAGGGGCCTCTGGAACTTTCTGAAATGGTTATAAGAAATATTTATAGCTATAGGCAAACTCTTTTTCAACAAATAACATGAAAAAGCAACTGTTTTTATTCTGAGCTCTAAGAAGGCCAGTGTTTTAGGTGTGCTGGATTCTAGCACACCTGGTGAATTTAGGGAATTTTTATTTTTTCTTATTGTTGTTTTATTTTAGCAGTAGGATTTGAACTTAAGATCTGCTTCATTTCTATGTCCTGAATTAATCTTATCTGGGACAATGTTGGTTTCTAGTTGGTAAAAAATCAGCCTGGGAATACTTTAGTGCGACTTTGCAGACTCTATTCAAGTAGGTAAAGGAATACGGGACCTAGAAAGACTATGAAATTGTAAGGATAGCTTCATCTCTTTTGTAAACATTTTGGGATGAGTGAGACCTCACATACGTATTACTAAATAAATGCCTCCATCACCACAAAACCATCAAATATTTCAAGAGAAATGAAATCCTTCAGACCCCGATTCTTTTACACTTGACTCATCAGAATCTTCTTTTGTAAGAGCAACTTGATAGTTAAGAATCCCACAAAGCCTTTATTCTTCAAGTGGGAGGTCACATTTTTGCCAGTGCTCATTGCAACTTGAACTGAGAGAAGCTTAAGTTCAAATTTGGAGCCCACAACCTTGAGTGAGTTGTAATGCTGGTAAAATCTATTCTCCCTGCAAACTCATTCAGAGACGATGCTTGGGATTGTATGGACATCATAGAAAAACATGTGTTCTAGGGAAGGAAGGAATTGTTAGGCTAATTAAGATGTGTCCAGTGGGTCAGGTCATGGGCAGAACTCAGTCCCTGCTGTGACATTCTGGGAAAGATGGGAAGTGGAATTCCAATGTAGTGAACCCATGTGCCAACTTGGGAAAGGAGTAAAACATCAGTGATTGTGGACAGGGTGAATGAGTTTTGTGCACTGAGCTGTCAATGAATTCTCCACAGTGAACACTCACTATATGTATTCATTCAATAAGCAGATAAAATGAACAAAGATTATACAAATACTGGAAATATAGTAGTAAGCAAGGCAGAAGTCTCTCCTGTCAAAGGTAAACAAAGCTGGGCACTGGTTAAGGTGGTAAGGACAGATTTTAATCAGTAATAACTATCACGATAGGGAAAAAAGAGTACAGCATGAACTGAACTAAACTTCAATTTGTACATTGGCAATTGGGAGTCTTAAAGGTAGAATGAAGGAAAGGATGGAGGTGAGCAAGGGCTTAGTACAATCAGGGAAATGAAAAAATACAAAAAGTGTGACGGAAGGGTTGGTCCATGAAAAACCCATCTGGTTTTGCTAAGCTTGTGCTGAATGAAGTTAAGCTCCTACCTTCCCACAGAAACTGGAAGACGCACT
>NW_022436962.1:16949339-17161848 GCF_009761245.1 Sapajus apella | reverse complement strand
CCCAGGGGTATGTCCTTGTGCTGTTAGAAACTGTGTCAGTGCATGGTGAAGTCTTTATCAGCCAAAAGAGGGCTCAGATCATGAGCCAATTTATTCTGGAGGGCTGGAATTTGGTCAAGAAGAGAGTCTTTCTCTCTTCCCTTGTGAAACTTCATTCTATCCAGATATTACAGTATAAAACTTCTTGTTTCTTTGTTTTTTTGGGTTTCTTTTTGGAGACA
This sequence comes from Sapajus apella, assembly GCF_009761245.1. NCBI lineage: Eukaryota > Metazoa > Chordata > Mammalia > Primates > Cebidae > Sapajus > Sapajus apella. The sequence continues at coordinate 17,161,627 of NW_022436962.1, read as the reverse complement.
GGGTCTCACTCTGTTGTCCACACTGAAGTGCAGTGGCACAATCTCAGCTCACTGCAGCAGCCTTAACCTCCCAGTGCAAGTGGTCCTCCCACCTCAGCCTCCTGAGTTGCTGGGACCACAGGCATGCGCCACACCATGTCCTGTGGCTAATTTTTATATTTTTTGTAGAGACAGGGTTTTGACATGTTGCCCAGGCTTGTCTTGAACTTGTGGGTTCAAGCAGTCTGCCCACCATGGCCTTCCAAGGTGCTGGGATTACTGGTGTGTACCACCATGCCCAGCTGAGTTATGCTTTAATGAAATGTCTGATGAAAGCTTTTCATATTTCTTTATGATAGAGTGCTCATTCTGTACTTCAGATGTTCCTACCAGGATTGGCAAAGAGGAAACTTACCAACTTTCCATGAAATAGTTAATGTGGGAAATTCATGCAAGAACCACACTGAGTCAGGTGTAACATGTAAATGAGTTCCTCCTGTTTGGGCATGCTTGTTTCACTGTGCCCAAAGCATCTGCTAAGATTCTTAATAGTCCACCTTCCCTTTGGGCATAGCAGAATGATCTACCTAGGTCATGTTCCTGGTGTATGTCGTATTCTGAAGGTCTGAACTCTCCACAATCAGTGATTCAGATAAGTTATTTTAAACACATGCACACATTTCCTTCCACATTTTAATTTTGACAGATGACTTGAACACTTTCAGAAGCAACTACGGCCATGTCTTGAGGTAACTTCTGACTTCAGTCTCCAAGAACCACCTTCCTACCATTTTTGTGTTTTCAAAGTGGGAAACTCGTGATGTCAGGACGTAATACAATATGAGCAAACGTGGAAACTGAGTTCTGGTTTCATCTCAGTCACACTTTCTCTAAGATACAGGACAAGTCAACCCTTTGGGGTATCAATTTCCTACTCTCAGTTCAGTGGGACGAGTACAATGAGATGTGCCCAGATGGAAGAGCACTGTGGAGACCAGAACATGCTATGCACATGCTAATTTCCGTGGACTTTGGAAGCATGCATTGAGCTTGAAGGACACAGCACTGGATTAGGCACTGTGGGTGAAGCAAATTATGTAGAAGACTTGATTCCTATCCTTAAGATACTGACAATCAATTTGAGTTGACAATATAAAGAATTAAAAGTGAAACAGAGTATTACTACAATTTTTGTTGTTGTTTTGTGTTTATTTTAGGGGAAGGAGTTGAAAGGAGCATCAGTACTCATTTTTTATATTTTGTTGTAAATTCTATATCAGAGTGGCTATAAAGCATACTTATATTTAATATGCATTATGATTGATTAGTACACAGGATGCAAAGTTAGGCAGTGATCTGACCACATACACAAGGAGATCCAGACACATCCTTCTCTGCTGCAGCGTGTGATGATGATGAGGGGGCCAAGTGGTGTCTGTCTCCATGGGGCCTTTTGCTCAGAATGATGATGACTGATAGGCTCTCGCTGGAGAACATGACCATTCAGAAGAGACTTTTTTTCTTCTAAGAGAGGCATTAGGTACTCAAAGTGGATCAAAATCTCATTTCTTCCTCATCTTTGGCTAAAAGGTTCACTTATTTGTAAATTTAAAAGCAACTGAGGTTCAAAGTCCTGTTAGTTCACAGTCCTTGACTTCTTGTCTTTTCTGGCCCCTTATCAATACTCTTCAGAGGGGGCTGTGGCAATATAAAAGGAGCAAAGAGCTATTGTGTGCATCTCAGAGAGGTCCTTGGCATTCCGCACCTGGCATGCCAGGTCATCTCCCTTCCACCCTGTTGTCCTCACATGAAGCAGTGGTTGAGGACTGTGTCTGCAGCGAGTGCAAAGCAGTGAAGCGGTCGGCACACAGTGTTCCTCCGATCTGCTTTTCTCTAGTGTGAAAATGATGCTGCATCCATCTGGGAGAAGCATTTGCAGCTAGGAAGGGCGCGGTGCTCATAACAAAAACGCAGTGAAAAGCCAAAATTGATGAAAATCCTGGGCCTGATTTTCCTTTGCTTTGAAATGCATACTGTTGCAAGGGCAAGTGACCTTCTGTTATTGATAAAATACCTTGAACATTTCTTTCACAGTCTGTTGCTGCCATTCCTGACCGAGCAAATTCTGCTTACTTCCTCTGCTCCCTGGAGGAACGCCTGAGGACCACACTGGAAAAAGTGAATGATCGATTAATGATGAAATTGGCCAACTTGCCAATAACGATAAATTGCTTTGTTCATCCTACAGCAAGGATGCCAGCTCAGTGTGTTGTCCGTGCCTGGAGACAAAGGATGGAACCCTGCTCACAATTAACATAGATGAGCTTTCAGACCTATAATGAGCACAGTGACAACAATGAGTGACTCACATGTCTGTCTTGTTTTTGAACAACTTAAAATCTTTCACACAGGCTCATGATCAGATATTTATATTTTCAGAAGAAGTGCAACGGTAGCAGTCAAAAGTTAGTCACAGCAGGCTTTTTCCTCTTTTATTTGGGTGGATGTGAGTGTTGTGGATGAACATGCAAATTATAATGTGTATAAAACTCTCTGAAGACAGTAAAACCACTAGAAGATCCACTAGGAATCTGCAGTCCCCTTGAGAAAATAAAATCTGCACATGAAACAACGTAAAAATAAATACAAAACAACATGTCAACAGGACAAACTGACATACACAGTCACTATTTTTACTTAGTATTTTTGAAATCATGGAATGATTTTTTTTTAATTTAAGGGTAGTAATTACCCTATGCAATATTTTAGAAATAAGTAAATCTATAAATAAAGATGAAAATAACTATTAGCTACAATCTACCCCTCAGGAAAAAGAAAAGAAACTATTTGTGGGTAATGATAAGGGAGAACAAAATTTTAAAATAAAAAAAGAAGCAATCATTTAACATTTTAATGTAATTATTTCTGTGCTTTAAAAAAACTTTGTAACTTTATTCATGGAAGAGGACTTTACCCATAATCTCTTTATTTTTTTTTTTTAAATTTAATTGTGGTGAAATAGGCATCATATAAAATGTACCATCTCAATCATATTTAAGTGTACAGTTTGGTGGTGTCCAGTACATTCACATTCCTGCGCAACTAATTCTGGTCTTTTTAAAAAGATATGTGTTCATTGATATGGTAGATTTTTTATTATATTTATTTTTGTAAGTAACATTTTTTCTTAATGTCAAAAATAATCCATGTTCAGTACAGAAAACTTAGAAAATACCATTAATCTAATCCTAAGAAAGGGGTTATGGTAAATTTTCCTGGTTTGCCTTCCACCATCTTTCTACATGAGTACATGGGTAGACGTAGGTCTGTATGTATACATCATTAATATTTGCCTCTATAAAGACAAAATTACATCAAAGATATCACATGCCTTTTCCTTTAGCACTATTTTGTGAATTATCTTATGAAAATAAATACATCTGTGTATATAGTTTTCTTTTCCATCTTGTTTTTTAAAGACAGGGTCTTGTTCTGTCACCCAGGCTGGGGTGCAGCAGGGCAATCATAGCTCACCAAAACTTGGAACTCCTGGGCTCAAACAAAAAGACAGAACCGCTGGGCTCAAGTGATCCTCCCTTCTCTGCCTCCTGAGTAGCTAGGACTACAAGTGCACACCACCGTGCCTGGCTAATTTAAAAAATTTGTTTATAGAGACAGAGTCTCGCTATGTTGCTGAGGCTGGTCACTCCTGGCCTCGGCAATCCTCCCACCTTGGCCTCCCAAAGAACTGGAACTGCAAGCTTGAGCCACCATGCTCAGCCTTGTGTATACAGTTTTGCTGCCTGATTTTCTCTCCCTCGTTTTCCACTGCAGTATGATCATTTTGTGGTTACTATCTGTGAGAAGGCTGGAGTAATTTAAAGTAATGGAAGGAGGTGAATTTATGATGAGAAAGCTTTCTGGAGAAGGCCCTGAAACACCCTCATCCACTGCCCACCTGCTGGCTACCTCCCAGGTGCTTAGTCTCTGAGGCACTTTGCAGACTGCAGGCTTTCTACCATAGGCATGGGTCAAGGGCAAGTTCTAAGGGTTGTAGTGCAGAAGGCCCACCCGACTGCTGAAAATCAGGCTTGCTACCTCTTCACTTCTGTCTGGAAATGCCCTCTTGTCAGGTTATAAGATAATGGTGCTCTTTCTGGGCAGTGGGCATTGAAGGCAAGAGGAGATGATATTGAAAGGCAATTGCTTACCTGCTGCCTACTGAGATGTTTCAAGATACACAAGAGAACTTTAAAATATTCCTTAAAATATAAAATCATTTCAAAAAATTCCAAGTCGTTAGGAACAAGTAGCAAGTTGGCCAGATTATAGAGTTTGAATGGTATCCTGGGGCTTGACAGATTGAGACTCTGAGTTCATAGTAGTTCCCTTTAGTCAGAGAGTCATATAAACTGCTATCTATCGCTCATTGCTAATCATTTTATCCAGTAACTACAGATAAGCTGAGTGATTCCCTATCAGGTTCTTGGAAGGGGAGTAGAGGTAGCATGTGTGACTGAGGTCATAAAAATTTAGTTACTATGAAAAACTCTGAATATATACAAACTTCTCAGTGGAAAGTGATCTGGGTACTAGATTTAGTTTTGTTTTTGTATTTTGTTTGAATGGAATATAAGACAATCGCTTAACTTTCTCTGTGCCTTGGGTGCATTTTCAGTGTAATAGGCTTAATACGTCCCAGTTTACCTACTAGGATTTTTGTGAGCCTTGAATTTGTTAATATAAAATTTGTTAATTTGTTAATATAAAATTAACAAATTTTATATTAACAAATTCAAGGCTCACTTTGAAAATATTAAAACACAATATAAAGATATTGTTAGCTAAGGGATTTTATCTTAGAACTTCGTAAAATAATTTGGAAAATGAATTAAGAGAACTAGATTTGTTTTCCACATGGATTCAAGTAGCTGACTGGCTGTTATGTTTGGAAGTATGTGGGAAATTTTTTTTGTAGATATATATTTATGCAAACCTCTCACAAGAAAAATTAAACATCTTTATGGAAGCTAAAAAAGTTGATCTTATGGAAGTAGAGAGTAGAATAGTTCTTTCCAGGGTCTGGGAAGGGTTGGGGAAGGAGAGAGATGGAGAGATTGATTAAACGTTGCAAAATTACAGCAAGATAGGAGGAATAAGTTCTAGTGTTCCATAACACTGTAGGATGACTATAGATAACAATAGTTTATTATATACTTCCAAATAGCTAAAAGAGAGAATTTTAGGATTCCTAACACAAATAAATGAAAAATGTTTGAGGTGATAGATATGCTAATTACCTTCATTTGATTGTTATACACTGTATGTATCAAAACATCACTATGTACCTCATAAATATGTAAAATTATTATGAGTCAATTAAAAACAAGAAAAAGTTTAAAGCATTAAAATGAATTTCCCTAGACTTAGGATGAAAAACATTGAGCATCTTTAAAGGGATACAGCACTAAAAACACATTATTAAAAAGAAAATAGTTATTCTGTATATAGTCTAATTTTGTCTTCTTATGATCATGTTTCAATTTGCATTCAGGCACCTGGTTGCTGCTGAGGGCAGGAACTGTGCATTAGTTATAGTCCCATCTTTGGTGCCAGGACAGCGTCTGGCATATAGTAGGCATTTAATACTTATTGGATGAATGAATGAAAGCTGGTACTCGACATAGGTTTTAAGTGTTCAGCAGGTTAGACATTAGGTTACTGACATCTATTAGAAAAACTGCTATGTACTACTTAGAGTACTAGGCTTTAGTTCCATATGCTATAATGTTTATCAAAAATCCTTGGTAAACGATTCTGTTAGTTATTACATGATAATAACTCCATTCCCCAGACACAAATCTGAAACATGGGTGTACAGATAGACTATGGACTATTTTGTAGAATTCAACCAAGCTATGAGACACATGTACCCATCTACCTATCTACTCCGTAAATACGTACATGAAATGGACACAAAAATACATGAAACACATACATATGACATATATTCTCATTGCCTAGTTTGATTATAGAAACCAATAATTTTGAGGCTACTTTGGAAAGAACAGTCTTGTTTTATAGTTGAAGAGATGTTGAGTGACTTTGCTTAAGGCAACATGCAAGATTCGTAGTGTCTGACTTCCTTTAATGAGTACATAAGGGGCCTGGGCTCTGATTTGGGCTGGAGTCCAGGAGCCTGGACTGGGTAGGTGAGTGGACAGAGTGTTACGTGGCTGCAAGCCATGGAAGTAAAGTTCGAGTCCCAGCAGTGGCAGTCCACACCTAGCATATTCGAGAAAGGAAACAAGCAAAAGCAAAAGATCAGTGTGGTGGATATTGACACGGTACCACCCGCATCTCCTTTACGAAGAGAGGACTGTTCTTTAGCTCGAAGACTCCAGGCTGTCAGTTGCATTAGGGAATTGCCTCTGCAGAAGAAACTCCTTTCTGGGAGAGCCTGAACCCAATGACTGCTCAAAATAGGAGGATAAAGGTATGGTCTCCCGATGTCAACTTGGAGTAACTCTGAAGAGTCACTCTGGCTTCAGAGCTCCAAGTAGGATGAATTGAGGACTGCATCAAGACTGGATCACAACTCAACTTCTCCCTCTGCTGCTTTCTGCTTTCCTTCCCTAGATGTTGATTCCAAGACTTCCCAAATAAACACCTGTAAGCTAATTTCCATCTTAGAGTCTGTTTCCCAGCGTATGACTTGTGTCCCAAGCCCTGACCCATTTTCCTGGCTGGCAGTCTGCATTTGATCATTTCAACGACCTTGTGAGGTAGAGAGGACAAGTATTTTTGGCCCACTTCATAGATTTGGAAACTGAGACTGACAGCGGGTTAGTGACATAAACAAGAACCCACAACTAGTATGTGGCAGAATAAGAAATCTGACCCGAACTCTTTTGATCCCTGGCTTAGTACCCTTCTAAAATATGTGAAAACAGCACTGTACTAAAAAAATAAAAGATGGGGGTTTATGGGAAAATCCCAGCCACGGAGGCAAGAGCATTGTGTAAGGATCTGCTGAATCCTTAGATGTGTGATTAGACACAAATGATATAGATGTGTGACTATGGAAAACTGCAGCAAGGGGACGTCCGCTGGCCTGAGAACTCTCAGAGGCAGTGGAGATAAGGAGTGTCACGGTCGTAGAAGTCACTCTGCTCTCCCCGAAGGTAAACAGTGAAAACTGAGGCCCGTGGCAGTGTCTGGGACTGGTAGCTCTAGCCCCAAACTGAAGAGCAACTTTTCTGTGCCAAACTTCATGGGCCTACCTGAATCACACCACTTCTAAAAGATATTAATCTTTTGTTAAGGGATAATGTTCTCTTTGGTCACACTACATACATGGAGATACAAATATTTGCACATATAATTTTATAGCATCTGTATAATTTATATCATCTATATGTAATTTTATAGCATATATACTGCGTGTATACATGCCACAGTGTATATGTATATAGTGTGTCGTGTGCGTGTGTGTATGCGCATATGTATGTAACATTTTCCCCCTATCGATTGCTTTTCATGGCTTTTCCCTTAAAACTATTCTACAAGCATCCGGTGTTTTGGCTGCATGGACGATTTCCAGATTAGTCTCGATTACATTTATTTCTAAGGGATGTCGGTGTGTTCTGAGCACACGCATGAGAGCGGAGCCGAGCGGAGCCGAGCAGAGCGCGGCGAGCTAAGTTTTCTCACGGGCTCTTTTCCCCCCTGCAGCCCCCTTGGCGCCCGCCCCGAGCGCTCGCAGGCAACCGAGGCAGCGTTCTTCCGGATGTGCCAAGCGCCGCCCGCCCGCTCCTCCAGCTCGGCCCCTTCCCCTGCAGCAGACCACACGGCTCAAGACGACGATGTGACAGGGAGAAAACAAGCCCCTCTCTTGACTGCGACCCGCGAGGCGACCGCGGCGAGCGGGCAACCGGCTCCCCATTCCGATTAGGCAATTAGCTGATCGCTGCCCGCCCGCAGCCCGGGCGAGCGGTGCGCGGGGATCTCGCCGCCTGCCCACCTCTCCTGCAAATAGAGGCACGTTCTCCGACTTTGATAGCTCCCTGGGTTCCTGTGAAAAACAACCACAGCGTTTCCAGAGTGTGTTTCTCAAATACCAGCGTCAGGGGATCGCAGAATTACAGCAACAAATGTTACGAGGTAATGTTTCCAAATAGACACGCTGAAAAATAATCCAAATAGGGCCATTAAAGAATAATCCTCATTAAACCCAAACCAAACCAAACACAATCATTCTTAAAAGTGTATTAAAGGGGGAGAAAAACACCAAATGTTTTAAGAGAAGATTAATAATTTGCTCATTAATTTGATTGGATAATTACACATCCTTGGTCTTTCCAGAGTAATGCATTTTAAAAAATTTATTATTTAAAATGCTTTTTAGATTTGTCCCATACAACGTGCACATCAGGTGTGCCGAGAGCTTTTTAGCATGCAAAAATGGATCACAATATTAGACAATGTGCTATTTTTTTTTCTACGAGAAGGCAGCCTTTCCTAAAACATTAATCTGCTGCAAAAAGATGCTTCTAATTTAGAAGAAATTAGACGTGGAATCTACTCAGCAAACACGTCTGCTAACGCTTCATTAGTATGTATTTTCACATAATTCAATTAGCCAAAACACATACGCATGCTAGCAGAGCTGTTCACTGCTCTGGGAGTGTCAGCAAGGCTTTAAGCAGATCTGAAACAAAATTGCATAAATGGCATGTAAAGCTCTGTGCATACAAAGATACCTTCAGGGTTCTAATAAATTCATGAAACTTTTTAAAGTATGATTTCCTAGCAGGCAATCACTTTTAATTAACAGGATCACCTACAGCAACACATGTCCTTCAAAAACTTACATTATTTTTTCTTTTTGAATTTCAAAGTTTCTGTAGTAAAAGTTGAATAGCTGAGTAGCTTAACCTCAAAAGGATTCCAGGCTTTTATGACAGTTATAAATCACTGTGGTGCCTTCTTTATAAGAAGAAAAGATTCTTAACACAACAGAGAAAGAAGGAAATCTCTTTTTAGTCATAGCTAGAAGCAAGCATTTTCTCCAAAGGTCAAAAAACTTTTCCTCAGTTAAAGAATAATTTTAAGGACATTGCAGCTACTTGTACAAGTAATCTCTTGTAATTTACTCTATGAATTAAACATTCAATTTCCAGGATTGCGGTTCGACACGGGATGGACTCCTCTCTTTCTGGAGCTGGCTTTGCACAGTTTTTTTCCTGTTTAGTTTTTAGTAAACATGGGCCAGAGCTGAATGCAGTGTCTCATACTTTATGAGCCCTTCTCCTTAACGAAAAATCAGAATCTATACATTTGCCAAAAGATTCAATTGAGTGCTTCTTGCAGTTTCTTTTTCACATCTTTATTTGAGAGAAGGGACATGCTCATAGGCTGTGCTAATGGTTGGGTTGCAGAAATCTGAAAAAGAGGCTGATGATTCCGAGACAAGAGAAGAGTTAAGGGACACCAAAAAGAAACCTGTGGCTGGGTGCGGTGGCTCATGCCTGTAATTCCAGCACTTGGGGAGGCCAAGGCAGGTGGATCACCTAAGGTCAGGAGTTCGAGACCAGCCTGACCAATATGGTGAAATACATCTTAAGGGGAATAGGAAACTACTTTTCCCCTTCTTTACTAAAAATACAAAAATTAGCTGGGCATGGTGGCAGGTGCCTGTAATCCCAGCAACTCAGGAGGCTGAGGCAGGAGAATCACTTGAACCCCGGAGGTGGAGGTTGCAGCGAGCCAAGATTGCACTCCAGCCTGGGTGACAGAGCAAGACTCTGTCTTGGGAAAAAAAAAAAAAAAAAAAAAAAAAAAAAGAAACCCGTTCACCATCCCTCCTTTTGTCCTCAAGGAACCTGGGTTTAAGGGTGAATGCAGTTCCAACAGCACAACTTGGTGGAGATCCTTCTCCACTCCTTCCTGCCTCCCTGCACCGTCCCCTCCCCCATGCTTTCCTCTAGATTAGGAGGTTCCCTTTGCTTTGTGATTTCCCTAAGTGCAAGGGGGATAATCAGGGAGACATTTTGAGAGTGTAGAATTAGGATGGTGACTTTTGCTTTTCTGAAAATCTGTGAAGATACCTGCAGGGTGAAAATTGCATGTTCTTGACCATTGGGGTGAAGGGTGGGGAGCAACCTTTACAGGTGGATGTAGCAATACTGTTCATCACCACCACCACCCCCACAGCCACCGAGGGGCACTTGGAAAAGCCAGTCATAATTTCTCACCTGGGTGACTTGCAGTAGCCTCCTGGCTGGTCCACCTGCCTCTAGTATTGCTCCTCTCAAACCTATTCTCCACATAAAGTTCATTCATTGGTTTTTTTGAGGAATCATTCTGGCCATAGACTGTATTAGGTGTTAGGGATACTCGACCATTTTAAGACATAAATCTGGTCATTTCCTTCCAAGCTTAACTCCAGTAGTTTCCTATTCCCCTTAAGATAAAATCTAAATGCTTGAAATTGGCAACATTCCTGATGATCTTACCCCTGGCTTGCATTTCTAGCCTTAACTTTTGATCCTCTTTTGCCTCTCAATTTGACTTGGACTATCGGGCTCTGCCCCTAACAAAAGGGCCATTTTCTTTCTCATATTAGGAAAAAAAGGCTTTGTAGTTCTGCTCTTTGGAAGATCCTTTCCCCGATTTTTCTCAGTTTGATTCAAAGGTCACCCTAGTTCATACCTACTCGTTCTCTAAGTTCCCACCTAATAATCACCCCTTCACATCCTTTAGGAAGCCCTCCCTGACTCCCCCAAACTGTAGACCCTTCTAGGTACTCTCCGTGCATGCTCTGTTCATTTCAGGGGGAACCCTCATTCATTCAGTGAATATTTATTGAATTCTGTGTCAGGCACTGTTCTGGGGATAAACTAATTAGCAAGAAAGGCCTGTGTTCTAATGGAACTTATATTTTAATGGAAGACAATTAACCTCAACATAACTATTCAAATAATTTAATAAATAAGACAATTTACAACTGTGACCATGGTGGTGAGGATAGGGTGGCCCACTTTAAGTTCAGGTCTCTGTGAGGAGATCACAGGTGAGCTGATATGTATGAATAATGAGAAGCAGCCAGCCTACGGATATATCTAGCAAAAGATCATTTCATAAGCAAAAGAAGGAGCCACAAGCACAAAGTTCCCGAGGTGGGAACTAGCTTGTGTTAAAGGCAGCAGCCCAGTGTGGCCCTTGTACCCAGGCATGTCTTGTGCTTTTCCTGACCTGTCTTCATCTGGGGTCCTGTTAGCAGACCCATTTGGCTCTCTCACAAAGCAATGTATGACAACTAAATTTTAACCAGAAATAAAATGGTTTTGACCTTTACATGCCACTCCTTTATTTTATTTCTCAATTTGTTCAGAATGAAGACGCAGTCAAGTGCTGCCATTTATTAGGCCTCTCAAAGACTTCAGCATTAGTGAACATGGCTTGTAAAGATATTTTTTTCCAATGCAGTTTTTTTTCTTTATGTAATTTGTGGTGTTTCTTTTCCAACTAGAACTTTCTATTTTTACATAGTCAAGTTTTAATTTTTCTTTTATGCTTTCTAGGTTTGGATCATAATTCAGCTTTCTCATTCTGAAATCTTAAAAAGTTTCCAATTTTTTTTCTGATATTTTTAATATTTCATTGTTTACATCTAGATCTTCGACCTATCTGGAGTTTTATTTTTGGTGTAAAATGGTGGAGATCCAACTTAATTCCTTTTAAAACTTTCTTGACAATGTATTAATCTATGTTTTTCTCACTGAATTTTGTTGCTAACTTTGTTAGAAATTACATTCTTTTATGTTTTGGGTTTATTTTTGTTGCTATAGTCTGTTCTATTTATGTGTGTGTTTAATCTTTTGCCTTTGCCCAGCTGTTTTAATTACTGTATCTTGATAGTATGTTTTGTATCTAGCAGAGTTAGTTATCCTTCATTATTGTTTCTTTGTAGAATTTTCTTAGGTATTTATGAGGGTTTACTTTTGTTTCTTTGAGGATGTCTTCTATTGCCCTTAATCTTAAATAATGGTTTCTCAAAATATACAATTATAGCTTGACAGTTATTTCTCCTCTGCATTGTGGAAGATATTGTTGCACTGATTTTTTGGCTTCCATTATTGCTGTTAAAAGCATGATTTCTAATTGTCATTCCCTTGTGAGTGATCTGCCCTTCTTCTCTGGTTGCTTTTAAGAATTTCTTTTTGTCTTTGATGTTTTATTATGGTATGCTAGTTGAAGATTTCTTTTTATTTGCTTGGTGTTAGTTGTGATTCCCAAATCTGAGGATTCATGTCTGTCATTAATCTTGAAAACTTAACAGTCATCCAGGCACAGTGGCACACCTGTAATCCCAGCCCGTTGGGAGGCTGAGGTGGGTGGATCATGAGGTCAGGAGTTTGAGACCAGCCTGGCCAACATGGCGAAACTCCATTTCTACTAAAAATATAAAAATCAGCTGGCTGTGGTGGCAGGTACCTGTAATCCCAGCTACTCGGGAGGCTGAGGCAGAAGAATTGCTTGAACCCGGGAGGGAGAGGTTGCAATGAGCCAAGATCCTGCCACCACTGCACTCTAGCCTGGGTGACAGAGCAAGACTGTCTCAAACAAAACAAACAAACAAACAAACAAAAAACCTAAGCAGTCATTTTTTGTCTCTCTTACATAGTCTCTGTTCCATCATTGTGGTTTTATCTTTCATGTCTATTAATCTATATCATCTCTGCTTTACTTCTGCTCCATGACTCAGTTATTCTCTCCTTAGGCAAATTCATCCACTTCCTGGATTAAACAGCATTTCCATACTGATGACTCCTAAATTTTATTTTCTTCTTTTTCTTTGATCTCTCTGGCTTATGTATTTATTTGCCTGCTTACCATTTCCATTTGAATGTCTGAGAATTAAACTGCTCATCTTCTAACCTTCTCCCATTTCAGAGAATGGCAATATTTAAAATCCAATTATTTATACCAGAAGCCTAGCAGTCATGTTTTTTTCACCTCCCTGAACCCCATACCCAATCAATAAGATATTGTGCCTTTGAAACGTTCAAAATGGTATTGAATCTGTCTTCTTCACTTAATCTTTCCTGTCAGTACTTTATTTTTTTTTTTTTGAGATGAAGTCTCACTCTGTTTCCTAGGCTGGAGTGCAGTGGTGCCATCTTGGCTCACTGCAACCTCTGCCTCTTGGGCTCAAGTGATTCTCCTGCCTCAGACTCCTGAGTAGCTGGGGTTACAGGTGTGCACCACCACATCTGGCTAATTTTTTTTTTGTATTTTTTGTAGAGACAGGGTTTCCTCATGTTGCGCAGGCTGGTTTTGAATTCCTGACCTCAGATCTGCCCACTTTGGGCTCCCAAAGTGCTGGTATTACAGGCATGATCCACCGCACCCAGCCTCTGACAGTGCTCTGATACAAATCAACCTCCTGTATCATCTAGACTTCTGCTACAGCTCTAACTGAACTCCTTGCTTTCACCTATTTTTCCCCAAATCCTTTCTACACTCAGAGAGATTTACTTAAAATGTAAATGAAAGCACGCTCTTGCTTACAACTTTTCAACACCTTTCTGTTGCACTTAAAATAGCAGTTATTAATATGTTACATAAATATCTATATGATATGGTTCTGTAGTCAACTTCTTTAACATTATTTTATGCCATTCAGTTCCTTTATTACTACATTAGAAACAGAACACTACATAAGATAATTATCTCATAAAATTATCATCTTTATTGTAGGAGTATATTTTTTCCAGAAGTCTATTTTGTCTGCGATTAATATGGTTATTCTACCTTTATTCTGATTAGTATATGCCTGGTATATATTTTTCGTCCTTTAATTTTTACTTATTTGTTTCTTTATATTTAAAGTGAATTTCTTGTAAGCAGCACACTGTTGGGTCCTCCTTTTATTCAGAGTGATAAACTCTCCCTTTTAATTGGAGTAGTTAGATCATTTACAGTTAATGTAATTCTTGATGTAGTTGTATTTTAATCTGCCATCTTACTATTTGTTTTTTATTTGTCCTCTTTTCTCTTTGTTTCTTTTCCTCTTTTCCTGCCTTCTTTTCAAAGAGCCAGCTGTTTTTGAATATTCCATTTTATCTCCATTGTTTGTTGATTAGCTACACTTCTTCATTTAATTAAATTAATTTATTTATTTGAGACTGGGTTCCACTCTATCGCCCAGGCTGGAAGGTAGTGGCACAGTCATGGCTCACTGCAGCCTTGACTTCCCAGGCTCAAGTGATCTTTCCACCTCAGCCTCCCCAGTAGCTGGGACTATAGGCATACACCACCATGCTTGGCTAATTTTTTTTTTTTGAGAAGAAGTTTCACTCTTGTTGCCCAGGCTGTAGTGCAAAGGCACGATCTTGACTCACTGCAACCTCCGCCTCCTGGGTTCAAGTGATTCTCCTGCCTCAACCTCCCAACTAACTGGGATTACAGGTATGTGTCACCATGCCCGGCTACTTTTTTATTTTTCATGGAGATGAGTTCTCCCTATGTTGCCAGGCTGAGATTTTATTTGTTTTTATGATTGCTTTAGGATTTTCTCTATGTATTTTTAGCTTATCACAGTCAGCTTCCAATACTATCTTACCACTTTATGCTTAATATAGCAAACTTATAACAATATGCTTCCTTCTCCTATTTCTTTGTATTATTTTTGACATATATTGTATGGCTACATATTATAAATATCATAGTACACTTCTGCTTTTTCTACAAGCAATTATATTCTACAGAAGTTAAAATATGAACAAGTATTTTATATTTACCTAAGTATTTAGCATTTCCAATGCTCTTTATTTCTTTATTCTGAAATACTTTATTTTGTTTTCCTAAAAATGTCTTTATTTCACTTTTATTTTTGCAGATATTTTCATAGGGTATATAATTCTAGATTTCTTTCTTTCAGCACTTTAAAGATACATTATATTGTCTTCTAGCTTTCATTGTTTCTGATACAAAATATATGGCCATTCTTACCATTATTCCCCTGGAGTATGGTGTATCTTCTTCCACTGATGGCTTTAAATGGTTCCCCTTTTTACTTGTTTATAGAATTTGATTATGATGTGGCTTGGTGTGGTTTTATTTTTGTTTATCCTGCTTGGGGTTGGTTGAACTTCTTGATCTCTGGGTTTACTGCTTTTATCAAGTCTTGAAAATTTCTGGTAATTATTTCTTCAGATGTTTTTTTCACTCCCTAGTACTCCAGTTACACATATGTTATACTACTTGATGTAATGTTATATAGTCACTGCCACTCTCGGCTTTTCCCCCGCCTATGTTTCATTTGGGACGGTTATATTGCTCTGTCCTCAAGACTTTATTTCTGTCGTATCTAATCTTCTGGTAATTCTATCTCATTGAAAAATATATCTCATTGCAAAACACATTTCCATTTGAGATGTTAATCCATTTGAGATGTATTTTTCAATGAGATGTTTCATTCAGTTCTTTTTGATATCTTTCATTTATTTATTCATTGTGTCTATATCTTCTTTTAAATTATTTGGCATATTTGTAATAGCTGGTTTTGATGTCCTTGTTTGCTAATTCCATCATCTCTGTCATTTCTGCATCTGTTTCTATTGACTTGTTTTCCTTCTGGTTATCAGTCATAGTTTTCTGCTTCTTTTCATGTCATGTATATTTTGCCTGGGTGCTGCTTATTGTGAATATCACATTGTTGAATGTCCGGATTTTGTTGTCATCCTTTCATTAGTATAGATTTCTGGTCTTGCAGATAGTTACATTAATTGAAGATCAGCTTGATTTTTTAAAACCTTATTTTAAGCTTTTAAAAGGCTGATGTAGAGTAGTTTTAATTCTAAGGTTAATTTAGCTCTGTTACTTAGATGAGATACTCCTGGAATCACTACTGAATGAACCAAGCCTCTCCATTTTGGCTAATCGGAACTTGAACTTTTTCTAGCATTGGGTGAGCTCCGAAAGTTGTTCAGTTTATAGTCCCCTAGTTGTTATTTGTCTGGTTTGGGGGATTTTCACCCTATGTAGTAATAACATATTTTTCAGCAGCAGATTCAAGTGGTCTGTTATACAGATTCCTTTATCTCTTTTTCTAAGTTGTACCTGTATGGTAATCTGCTCTATAAATTCTAGGTGATTCTGCTTCCCTGAACTCACTTTCACCTCCCCCATGCATTGTGATTGCTATACTTTGCTTTGTACCCCCTCCTTGTACTGCTGTTCAGAAAATGCCCCCAGGCAGAAATATGGATTTAAAAAAACCAGGATCACACATTTGGCATGTGGCAGAGCCCACACTTCAGCCCAAGGCTGTGAGCCTCTAGAGCCCATGTCTTCTTTTCTAACTACATCACAGAGCAATTCTTATTGGTTTTCCAGACTGCAAGACTCAGAGACCACATGGATGAAATGCCTTGCTATCTGAATAAAGTGACTTTGCCAATGATCAAGGGCCCCCTGGCCAAAGTAGATGAAAGAGCTGAGCTTGTAAAGAAGCACTAAGGGTGAAGATAATAGTAAGAAGGAAGGGGAGCATACATGATAGATAGAGTTACCAGATTGCCTTTTGCTCTGATAATTTTTGGGGTAATTGGTAGGTAACAATTGTACATTAAGGTGGCAGGTTGGCAAACAATGCTGTTGACGTTTGCTTGGCAGATCAAAACATGTATATCCTAAACTACTTCTTCTCAAAGCATTTACCATAATGATACCTTTTTGATGATCACTGAAAGCATGTAGATTCTACTAGGACTCAATAATGTTATTTCTCTATAGTTCCTTTTGCTTTTTGAATAGACTGGCTAACCAAAATAATAAAAACTTCCATAAGTCAAGCACCCCTGGTTGGAAATTCTAACAATAGAAAAAACATCTGTGCTTATATTTGCTTTTGTTCTATTTATAAGGGATTTGTCAAGCAGGATTCCTATAGGTTGCCATGGCCTTTCAGAGTTCTGTTTTTACTAGCTGTTTCTTCAAGCACCGTACAGGTAGAGTCTGAGGGTCTCCTACCTCAGCAGAAGCTGTCCTCTGCTCCCCATCTCCCCCCGCCACAATCACCTTATTGAATGTTATGACCATCCAGTAGGACTCACTCACAGTTGTTGCTGAGGAGCAAATTTTTCAGGACTTTGCTGCTAAGAATTTTAAAGAGCTCTGGGTAAGAGAGAGTCATCTGACTTTCCAAATGACTTAACAGCTAAGATACCAAGTTTGCAAACAGATACTTGAAGATCCAGAGGTGTTCTAGTTATCCAAAAGCATTTGGTCAAGATATCAGAAAAGAGAAAAAATGAATAGAAAAAGAAGTCAATGAAAATGCCAGTGTATTGGTCTCTCCTTTTACAGTCTAAAGAAATCATTGAAGGGACACTTTGTAAATGTAGCTGCCTGTGTTCAAAGTCATGTGACTTACGTATCAGGCAGCAACTGTAATTGTGTTTTCAGATCACTTGGGATTTACCTCTGTAAGGACTGTCAAATAGAGATGAAGTGGAATGTGGTGCTTTTATGGGCTAATACTAGTCTAAGCAGTTTTGTGTGTGGATGTAAACTATTACCTATAAGGAGGGTGACCAGTTGTCTATTGCTACGTAACAATCCATTCAAAAAGGTATTTTAAGGCAACAGTTTATTATTTCTCATGCTTCTCTAGTTTAGCTGGGTGGTACTGCTCCATGTGATTTGTTTGGGGATCACACATATACTTGCATACTTCAGGGACTGGACTTCTTTAGAGCATGGCTACTGAGTTGCAAGGGAGCAAAAGCAGCAGCTGTCACACTTACAGCAGGACGGCAAACTGCACAGCATTACTTCCATGGCATTCACTTGGTTACAGTGAATCACAAGCCCAGTTCAGGATTCGAGGTGGGGGAAATAGATTCTATCTCTTGACAAGAAGAGTAGCATATGCAGAGCCTATGGAGAGGGGACCATCTTTAGAGACTAAAACACATACATTCTAGGAGTCATCCTGGTTTGCTTGGGATCATCCTGCTTTATTTAATCTTGCTGTAATTAATAGCACCCTTTAATTTCACAATTGTCTTGGTTTGGATAATAAATGATATGCTCACACTATCCATAGATACCTTCCAGAGTGAAAATGCCGTCATGACACAGATTCTAACATGTAAGACTGTTCAACCACAGAATGAATTGAGAGACCCAGGTTTACTCTCAGTAATATCTAGCAAGATTTTTCCTCAAATAAGGGCAACGATGATTTAGCAAGTCAGTCTTTGTATTTCTGGGTCAACTGCTTACTATATGTGCATTTGTGAAGTGGACTTTGAATTTGTGAAAGCCAGTCAGATAATATGATGATCATCTCTTCTGTATCTCTCTGAGGTATTTTAGGTTATTTTTATCAAAAATGTCCTAGCAGAGGAGGGTGGAAACAGCAGAACTCAGATACGGTGTCCTTTGTGATTGCCTGTTTTAGCTATGCTTCTGCTCAAATCACCTGTAACACAACTGAAGCATCAAGTCTCTTAGGCTGTTCCCCGGTCTAGGCACATGCAAAGCTGTGAGGGAGGCTAAGCATGTGCTCACATCCTCATCTCTCCATCTCCTCTTTTCGTGTCTTCCAGGCCCTGTAGCTATATCATGTTCACAGTTCTCTCCTGTCTTCCCTCATCCAACATGACCTTCACTGCAGAGAACACACTGCAGGGCCCTCTTCCCAGGCTTTTGATTTTGCCTCGTCCTCTCCCAATAACTGGTAACATTTGCCCATTGTGTCCACCATCCTTAATGTGGTAATTGACGAACTCCTCAATACTAAGATGGAAATACCTATGAATGTGCTGTATCTCACACAAATTATTCACATTTTGACAATAAGCTCCTACTAATTAGGCCTGATATTTCTTATGAGCCTTTAACACAAAACAAAATGTCTCAGTGTTGATCAGGGTCTTAAAACTCTCCTCTCTAGCATTCTGTGGTACCCACATCCTCTTCCTATCAGTGAGTATTCTCTGCACCTCTCTTTGCTGCTTCACCTACTTGATTTCTGAGTCTTTGTTTTACTGTCTCAATTTCTCATTTCTTCTCCTTCACCTTAGACCTCCCTATATACCCCAGTCTTGCCTGAAAATCTTTTGTAGTAGAACATTTCCCTACCTGCAGGAAGGGTCTGGGATTAATCTTGTTGTTATAATGCAGACAGCTGTAAACCCATTTATTTAGCATCCACCCCCTGAGATTTATATTGTAGAGAAGTGCAGTCTGCAGGCTGGTACCAGTCTGCAGAACGTTTGTAGCTGGCCCATGAGGAAAGAAGTATGGAAACTGAAAGTTGCTATGCCTGTGATGGCATTTCTTTAGGCTCTGGAGTTTTTCACCATCAGGACTATCACCAGCAGGCCTCTCTGGCCTGCTCTTAATACTGAAGAATTTAATGCAGGCTGGGTACAGTGACTCATGCCTATAATCCCAGTACTTTGGGATTATGCGGCCGGAGGATCGCTTGAAGCCAGGAGTTTGAGATCAGCATGGGCAACATAGAAGATCCTGTCCCTAAAAAAATAAAAAGTTGCTGGATGTGGTGGTACATGCTTTTAGTCCCAACTACTTGGGAGGCTGAGGCAGAAAGATGGCTTGAGCCCAGCAGGTCAAGGCTGCAATGAGCCGTGATTGCACCACTACGCTCCAGCCTGGGAGAGTGAGACCCTGTCTCATTCTCAACAAAACAAAACAAAAAACCCAAACTTAATGCAACTATGTGCATATATATATATATATACACACACACACACATATATATATATATATATAACTGAAACAAATGATCACTGTCTAGAATGGAGACTTCAAAATGAGATGGTTATATTAATGGTTGTGATCAATTATATTATTTGTTCCTAATTATTTCCTTCCTCCCCATCCTTGCCAAGCTTTTTTATAGGAAGAATTTATTCCCTATCCAATTGACTTTGAGTTTGGCCATATGACTCACAGTGTCCTGTGGATATGACCTACATAGAGTTCAACTGAAGCTTTAATGTGTGTATGTGGTTTGGCTCAACTTCCGCTTTGATCTTCTGTCCTCCACCATAAGAAAAGCATAGCCCAACAGTGAGTGGTCGTTTACCCTGGGTCCCAGATAGAGAAGACTTTTAGAGCCAATCAAGTCCTGTTGGAATCCAAAGAACCTAACAGAGCCAAGTAGATCTCAGCAGAACTGATCTAACCCATAGTCCTCAAGTAACACAGCAAGAAATTAATGCTAGTTATTATAAGCCACTGATATTTTTCTGGTTGTTGCAACAAAGAAAGCTAATAAATACAGGAATTGGTACCCGGAGTGGGCTCTGCCATAACAAAAGCTTCAAATATGTGGCATTGTGTCAGGCATCAAGGAATATAACGGAAAAATGGCAACTTATGTTATACATTGGTGAAACACTTGGTAAAACTGTCATAGATGGGAAATGTACCTATTGAATGTATGGCTCCGTGGGAGGGGGCTTTGAGATAGAATGCTGGTAGCCTGGGTTAGTTATTACTGGTTGCATTTGATAAGAAACTATAAAGAGATGAACCGAGAAAAGAATTGGCCTGTTTATAATGAGGAATGAAAGGGAAGATATGAGAATTCAGGAATTCTGAGATTTGCTAATTTAATCTATGCTACTATTTCTCATTTCTTTCCAAAAAAATTCTGATTCTAATGGTAACCTGAGGGCAAGGGCTAAATACAGCTGTGTTGTACTAAGACACAGCCTGGGAACAAGACCAAATAAAGAGCCTACACACCTTTTACTGAGACGTCCGACTGAATAAATAACATAGCTCCCGGTAAATTACATCAGTTGGATAAAATAGCTTGGAGCAAAAAGAGGGGCATGGACCCATTGAAGGCCGACAAGCTGAAAGTATCACAATTAAGAGAGAAAAATAGAGAGAGGGTGAGATTCGTGAGTAGAAAATTATTGTTTATATAGCTATTAAAATATGAAGTTAACTGGAATGAACTAGTTTAAAAATAAACAAATCTCCCCAACATTATACTAGCCCTGTGTTATGAAAAGTCCTTTGGCACAGACTAACAAAGACTGTGAGTGAGTTGCAAAATAACCAAACCTTATAGGAACCGCTGTAAGAAGTTGATCAACCGCCAGGGGAACAGATTTTCTGATGCCCTTTTCCAATATGGCCAAGGATGATCATAAAAGAGGACAGAACTCCTAGAGAGTGGAGGCAAGAGATGTGAAGAAAAATAAACTCAGGCAGCACTCTCAGGGAATGCTTGTGAGCCCTCATCAAGGAATATTTTCTACTGGCAATGTTTGCTTGGTGGAATTTCAGAATGGCTGTGGACTGGTGTCTCCTATTTCTTCTGTTTCTGAGCAGACATATTTATTGTGGTTATTCTCTTAATTTATTATTTTTCGAGTGTGTGAGGGCAAAAACATTTTTCCCTTAAGTTCATAGATCTTTGGATCAAGAGGAGCTGCAACCGGGCTTGACAGAAATCATGAGATCCTAGGCTTTAAGCCTGAAGACTCGATTGGATGATACTTTGGGTCTCTGGAAGAAAGCAAATAATTGTTATCAAGAGTGTGATCTTGGTAGCTAGTACTGTTTACAATTCTTCATCCCCTCCTTCCCCTTGCCATGCATTTTTCTAGTTGGAATATACTTTTCCATCCTGTTCACTCATGGCTTGGCCATGTAATTTGCCCTGGCAGAAGAATGTGAGAGGACAGGATATATGCCTCACCCAAGGAGAAGCTTTACATGTGCTTGTGTGGATTGCCTGTGTCTCTACACAGGTCTTCTGTTCTCCCCTATGAGAACCTTATGCACTCGATAATGGATGTTCCTTCATCTTGGGTAATGGCATAGGAAGACTTGTGGGACTATATGGAGCCCAGAAGAGTCTAGAACAGCTTACAGAAGCCTAATGTGGTTATAATCTACCTCAGATCTTTGTGAGCAAAAAGTGTTTATTCTTGCCAGGCACTGAGATTGTGGGGTTGTTCGTTGCCGCATCAAAAGCTATTATACAGTACTGTAAAATGGGAGAAATCGTACATGAAACAGAAGAAGAAAATATTATGTAGGTCAACTGCATTGTGCAAGAGACTAAAATCAATGTTGAAATCTAACATTTATTACATGATTCTCTTGAACTAGCAAAGGAAGAAAACAAAGACATCGAAATAAATGAGAATTTCAATGATTTTATACCTGAGATACAGGCTGAATTGAAGAAAACACGTTTCAATGTTAGGGATTGATTAAAAGTTTATCAGGAACAAGCCTTGGATAATGGAACTAACATGAGTGCTTAGAAGAAAAAGGTGGACACACCAGTGTTTCTGATAATCAGATGGATTATTTGTGTCACGTTGCATGCATAGTTTGAAGTTGTTACTAGGAGATATGACATCCATCAATAATGCCGATATTCATTGGAACATGTCAAAGATTATGTACTTAGGCCATATTGCTTCATGAATGAAAACAAATATTAAAAATCAAAGATTATGTACTATATTTTCTAAACTTCTCTAAGGATGAAACATCTTCCTGAAAAATATAAAATTTGACTTTAGGTCTACTGTTAAACTTACAAAGGAAATGCTAACAGAATGACATTAAAATAATTAGATTAAATTTGATAAGTTATGAGATTCACTAGACAAGTTAAGCAAAACAATAGAAAATCCTCAAATAAAAAGCAGATTATAGACATTGGAAGAAAATGAAATTAATTTTAAATTTGTGGTATGCATGGTTATTTGGTATACACTATAAAGTTTTATTAATCTCAGAAGAGTTACAAAACAGATTTGAGTTTTGTAGTTTATTTTTTTTTTAGTTTTTACCTAGTTTATTTTTAAATGGCTAAAATATATTTAAATTATAGAGAAAATAATTTTTCTATAATGAAAGGAACTGCATGTGACATATTCAACGATAGTGACATTACAATAAAAAATAAGAAAATGAAATCAAGGAAAGCAAAACATTTGCATGAAGGTGGGCAAGAAGCAACAAAATGTAGTCTCAATTGAAAAGAGATTTAAATAAATTGACCAACATATTATAATATTTTTGGTTTTTCTTTAAATATCCAAACATTGAAAAATTTGAAAGAACTTAAGAAATACTGTATTATTGCAGATACTGCTCTAAGAGATGATGAAAATCACCATATGAGTGATGATGATTATATAATGAGCTTCAATATTTTCTGCAATGAAAATAATTTTCATATATAACTCCATTATAATGTTTATACATTATATGTAAAATTTGTGGTGCATTTCTGAATCTAAGTATTGATTTAAGCCTTTTTTTACTGATGATTCTTGTTGCTACTGCAACATTTTTAATTAAAATTAAATTGAAAAAATTACTTAAGAATTACAATGGCTCAAGAAACCTTGTCTAATTTGATATTACTGACAATGGAACGTAGATTGTGTGAAAATCGTGAATTTAAAAACATAATTCATGATTTTGCTGAAAAGAAGGTAAGATAAATAAATCTTGTAGATAGATATAATGTACATATGTAAAGATTATATTTTTATTACTTATCCATATATTTCTGGCTCATCAGGATAGCATTTAACATATTCAATATTAATTTGATATTTGCTATTTTACCTAATTGTATGTGTATGTGCATAAATTTTAGCTATTTACTTTTGCATGTTTGTATTATGAAGAAATTTTTGTTAGGAGACTTGAACATACTATATTTAAAAATTTGGTAGCTTGATTTATAACTTTTAAACATTCAGAATTATGGTATGTGGGCCTCCACTTACACTCTTGTCCTATACCCTGCAGGTAATGGAGGTGCCCTTGGTCAGAACTGTTTTTGTTTTCAATTTTTGATTTTCAATGTTAATTTTTTTTTTTTTTTGAGACGGAGTTTCACTCTTGTTACCCAGGCTAGAGTGCAATGGCGCGATCTCGGCTCACCGCAACCTCCGCCTCCTGGGTTCAGGCAATTCTCCTGCCTCAGCCTCCTGAGTAGCTGGGATTACAGGCACGCACCACCATGCCCAGCTAATTTTTTGTATTTTTAGTAGAGACGGGGTTTCACCATGTTGACCAGGATGGTCTCGATCTCCTGACCTCGTGATCCACCTGCCTCGGCCTCCCAAAGTGCTGGGATTACAGGCTTGAGCCACCGCGCCCGGCCTCAATGTTAATTTTTAATTGGCAAATGAAAAGTGTATATATTTACGGTATACAATGTAATGTTTTGATGTATATATACACTATGGAATGGTTACATCATTATGTTGATAACCTGATATATATGTTGATCGTATTAACATATCCATCGCCTCACAAACTTATTTTTGTGATGAGAGTATATAAAATCTACTCTCAGCAATTTTTAAGTATACAATACATTCTTATTAACTGTAGTCACCATGCTATATAATGGATCTTCAGAATTTATTCATTCTGTCTAACTTGAAGGACCATTTTTGAGATGCCATTTTGCCTTTTACTAGCCATGCAACCTTGAGCAAATCATTAAATGTGCCTCATACGCAGGTTTATGATAATATCTCACCCATTTGCTGCCAAGGGTTGTTTTGACAATTAGCTGAGATGATGATGATGACAGCATTTATTAACTCCTTAATCATCACAACTGCCCTAAGAGGTAGTATTAGCGGTGGCAAATAATTCACAGCACCAAATGTGTTATGGGTGGCAGGAATCTAAGTTACCGGTGGTATATCTGCATAGATCCGCAACAACTTCAGTCCTTTCCTCCATAGAAGAAAGAATTCTACTGAGGGGCATAAAGCAGAAGAGACCAAGGGAAGTTTCTGAGCAGGAGTGAAAATTTATTAAAGAGGTTTAGAATAGGAAGGAAAGTACAACTTGGAAGAGGACAAAGGGGGCAACTTGAGAAACCAAGTGCGCAGCTTGTCCTCTGGACTTGGTTTTTTTGTTTTTGTTTTTTTTTTTTGAGACAGAGTCTTGCTCTGTTCCCTAGACTGTAGTGCAGTGGCATGATCTGGGCTCAGTGCAACCTCTGCCTCCTGAGTTCAAGCGACTCCCGTCTCAGCCTCCTGAGTAGCTGGGACTACAGGCGTGTGCCACTACGCCCAGCTAATTTTTTTTATTTTTAATTTTTAGTAGAGACAAGGTTTCACTGTGTTAGCCAGGATGGTCTTGATCTGACCTCATGATCTGCCCGCCTTGGCCTCCCAAAGTGCTGGGAGTACAGGCGTGAGCCACCGCACCCGTCCTGGACTTGGGTTTTATAAGTTGACAGACTTTCAGGATCTTGCATTACTTCTCCCACTCTTAGGACCTTCCTGGGAAGCTACTGATCAGTTTCAGATGTTTTCTATCTGTTAGGAGACTGCCTTTCCCTGGGGCTGGCTGTGATCAGATATTACTTCAGAGAAACAGTTAACAACTGCTTGACCATCACCTGAGGTCGCCCACCTCTCGTGGTGTGTGTTGGGGAAGCCCTCTTCTGTTCTGCTCATACCAAGCTAACTACCTACTGTAACATTATTATTGTCCCCATTTTATAGATGAGGGAACTGAGCCACAGGAAGGTTGTGACTTGACCAAGGCCACAAAGCTAGTAAGGGATGGAGTTGTGGTTTGAACTGTGGCAGTCTGGCTTCTATTTTGTAAACCATAAAGCATATGTAAGGTATTGTCATCATCATCTTTTTTGTGTGTGTGTGAATGTGTTAACTTGGATAATTGTAATAGCCTATGCTGCATCCACATGTTAGTTTGGTGGTAGAATTTTGGCCTTCTAACTCTTTATGCAAGAGTTAGGAGTTTGTGAGTTCATAATGCTCAAATTTTCTTGCTGGAGTTCACAGTATAAATAGAAAATTGATCATGAAAGCTTTAACTACCATTGGCATTTCCTAAAAGTAACTAAAGTTTGATTGAAGACTGATATAATCTACTCATTGGAACAAACACAGATTATGTAGTTCAATATGAAAACCCCTCTGCCGGGCCTTGTAGCTCTTGCCTGTAATCCCAGCACGTGGGGAGGCCGAGGCGGCTGGATCATGAGGTTAGGAGATTGAGACCATTCTGGCTAACATGGTGAAACCCTGTCTCTACTAAAAGCACAATTAGCCGGGCGTGGTGGTGCGTGCCTGTTGTCTCAGCTACTCGGGAGGCTGAGGCGGGAGAATTGCTTCAAACCGGAAAACGGAAGTTGCAGTGAGCCGGGATCGGGCCACTGCACCACAGCCTGGGCGGCAGAGGGAGAGACTCCGTCCCAAACAAAACAAACCAAACCAAACCACCAACAACCCTCGACGTAGCTTGGATGTTGGTCCCCCTGAAATCTCACGTTGGAGGTAGGGCTGGTGGGAGGTGTTTGGGTTGTAGGGGTGGAGCCCTCACGAATGGCTGGTGCCATCCTCGGGAGAGTGAGTGAGTTCTCCTGAGAGCTGGTTGTTTAAAAGTGTACGGCACTTCCTCCACTCCGTCCCTTGCTTCTGTTCTCACGCTGTGCCGTTCCGGCTCCCCTTTAGCCGTCCGCCATGATTGGAGGCTTCCTGAGCCCCTCACCAGAAGCCGAGCAGACGCTGGCGCCGTGCTTCCTGTACAGCCTGCAGAACCGTAAGCCAATTAAACCTCTTTTCTAGCAATGTAAGAATGGCCCAATACATCCCTTTTAATATATTCCTGCTACTTCAGTTGTTTCACGTCTACTAATTTGATTTGGTTTGTGGAAGAAATAGAAAAATAGTAGGAGATGAACAAATCACAAATTAGATAAATTCTAGTTACAAATCAGATAAATAGCTAAAAATAGGGTGGGATAGAGATTTGTAGTCCTTTAAAAATCACCAAGTTCGGCCAGGCGCGGCGGCTCACACCTGTCATCCCAGGACTTTGGGAGGCCGAGACGGGTAGATCACGAGGTCAGGAGTTAAAGACCAGACTGGCCAACATGGTGAAATCCCGTCTCTAGTAAAAAATACAAAAATTAGCTGGGCGTGGTGGCTTGTGCCTGTAATCCCAGTTACTTGGGAGGCTGAGGTAGAATTGCTTGAACCTGGACCTGGGAGGCGGAGGTTGCAGTGAGCTGAGTTCACGCCACTGCACTCCAGCCTGGGCTACAGAGCAAGACTCCATCTCAAAAAAAAAAAAAAAGAAAAATCACCAAATTCACAGAAGCGAATCTGGCATAGACTTTTTCTAATAAAATGAAGTAATGTATAACTAAAACATTTAAGCCCTTCTCAGACCCTCAATGGCTTTAGAAATAGGTAATTTATGAAATTATTTTGAAAAGTCTACTCTGACAACTCTGTATTACATTACCTTATTATAACACAATAGTGAGTCTAAATATAAATTCATCTTAATCTGAAAAGTTTTATCATTTCCATAAAATTTCTGCCTACGGAAAGAAGAGAACCAAAACTTCATGACATGGATGCTGTATGGTAATTTCGACTCACACGTTAGATATGAGATGTGTAACTTGGTTATCGGCAGGTTTTAGCAAATTGGTAAAGGACATATCATGGGTCTTTGAGATCCCTTGTGAATAGTTTGATTTGCCTAAGCTAAACTCAGGAACGTTTAGACCCTACCATAACCATATCTATGCATTGACCATAGGATGTAGATGTAAAAAGATTGGCACAAGCCTTTAGGTGAAAAATAAAAATGAAACAAAACAAAAAAAACCCTAGAATTTAGGCATTCAAATAAAAATTTCCCTCAAGTAATTGTCTTAGGACACTGTATACCCTTATCCTTGTTTACCTTTATTTAAATGTTTCTTTTGGGAAAATTAGTCCGGAATTTCTCTGATATGTTGGAGTCAGGATTGGCTTTTTGTCTGTTTTTGGTATTGAGACACTCTGGAAAATGGTCCCGTTCCCTCTTTTGACTACAATTGTTTTGAGCTATGGCACCTTTGTGGCAGTGAATGTCCAGCTTCCCAGCGTGGGTGCAGAGCCACCGGGCTGTGTCAGTGCTGTGTACTTATTAAGGGGAACCAAGAACGTTCCTTCACGGCAGCACCCACAGACGAGGCTCTGATGGAATGCTAATGGGTGTTGTGTGAAAAAAAAAAAAGGTTTATATTCAAACAAATTTGGGAAGCTGCTTGAGAAAATCAAATGTGTCTATGTTTCTATGCCGCAGGACTTCTCAGAACATTTAGTATGTTAATGTGTACTGTGATCTCTGCAGGGGGCTATTCAAAGCATCTAATCTATGAAAGTTCTGTGGAACACACTTTAAGGAATGATGCTTTGTAGTAACACTTCATATGTCCTCGTTGGTGCCTCCCAAAGGAATCGGGTTGTTTGAAAAAATAGAGGGTATAATATTAAGGCTGTGTCTGAATGAGAAAGGGGTGGAGTAGACATCACTGAGGCACACCTGTCTGTCCCTTCCCGTTCTCAAACGCAGAAACATGAATGGCTCCCCTCCCCCATCGCTGTCTTTTCTTCCCCCAAGAACAAGAACCAGGGCACTTGGAACAAACAAAACTGCTTGTGCAAAGAATCAGGCACAGTGGTTCAGAGTTGCTCTAAGGCTTACGCTTGAATTAAAGGCGAGGCCACATAAGAGGAAATAAAAGGGTCTGCTCAGAGATCAAATAAAGCATTTGTATAGAACCTTATTCAAAATGGATACAAATGCATCAATTCTTCAGAATTATAGGTGAATCAAAGGAAAATTACATCCAAGGAGATAAAGCAGCAGCCAGCAGTCTAACCACGAATGGCGCAGAGATGCAACTTTGAAGCTTCCGGCCTGGCGTGCCAAAGAGCCAGATGTGGCAGGTGGAATTATAGCAGCTCCAGCTCAGCATCTGGAGTGTATAAATCTGTCCCACAGAAAATTAAGAGGTGCGCAAGAAGGTGGTGAGAATGACCAGTTGAAAATACATTTTTAAAAGAAAAATCACTTTGAAGAACATAGAACAGTCTCTTTCCAAAAAATAAAAATTAGGTTTAGGCTTAATATTCCTCTATTTATTGGTGGTGGTGTGACAGAATTACATTTGAGAATTCTTCAATCTCCAAAATAGTAAAGCCCCTGAAATTTCCTTTCTGGAAACAGAGAGAAAGAGAGAGAGAGCACTGAGGTAATGTGTTATTGTGTACATATGAAGAAAAGATGACGCTCTGAGACTAAGCTCATCTTTCAGAATGAGAACCCTCATTCAGTCACTCTACAAGCCTGAAGAGGCTTCCATTCCCTGTGGCTCTCTTCTACTGTTTGGAGAATGATGATTATTTCTATTACCAAAAGACAAATAATATATATAAAACAGGTGTCACAGATATGAAAGGTTTCATAATGACAGTGTGCAACAATGCAGTTACTGTGTTGTTAGTAAGCATTTTTCTAGATCACAGAATCTTCTTGCTTGACGGGATCTTAGTGATTGGCCCTGCACATTGTAGAAGTCACAACTGAGGAACAGCAAAGAAAGTGGCTTGTGTGAGGAAGGTCCAGTTAGCGGCAGAGTTGTGGTGGGTGTCGGGTCAGGACCCAGATCAGCGATCTCTCTGTTTGCCATGTTTCCTGTCTTACCTCAAGGTCTCAATGTGCTGTCCTGTCATGTAGCTCTTCACTGCCACTACCATCAATAGGAGGGGACACGAATATAGTCATGTGGTGGCTTCAGTGCCAGGAAGGTCTCTTTTATAGTATGTAGCAACTGTCCATATCTTTCATTTTCTAAGAAACCAGGAAACACAGGGGCTTAAACCTAAGTATTGAGAGAGGGTTAGGTTAGTGATAAGGAAGTTCTCTCTCAGGGAGGTTCTTCTGGAAAGTGACAGAGCCTTGATCTCTGGACATCTGTAATCATTCGGGAGATTGTGAGTGCAGAGAATGGATAACCAACTAACTTGATAACATACACCTCTCCCTTGTACGAAGTGAAGGTGGGTAAAAATGAGATGAGACCTTTAGCCTTCATAGTAAACCTCCATAGTGTAATTCCAGATTATACTATGAATGATAATCCCGTAATCTCATATATTATAATCTCATCGGATTCTGTTCTCCTTGCCCCTAGAAGCCTCTCTCAGAGCCATGATCTCACAGGACAGATGTGAGATCATGTGAGATACAGGGTGACTGGGGTGGACTAGGATGTTGTTTTCCCCAAGTGAAGGCTACTGTGAACATGGGCTGAGGTAAGCCCCTGACCCCTACTTCTGGGGAGGACGAAAGCAGGTTAAAGGAATGGTAGATGAGGAGGTGAATTGATGGAGAGTGCTCACAGGCTGAGAGAATTTGACTGCTGAGAGACTGCTGTCCGGTCTTGTCAGATGACAATGGACGTGGCAGCACTTGGGGAAGATGATTTTCTCAGATATCATCAGCAACATCATTGGTAATATCATCAACATCCTTCCTGTGCTGGATCTCTGGAGCTTCCCAATGCTGCCTGTCACTGTGAGAAAGATAAAAAGCCTTCTCACTTGGAATCTGGCCAGCTAATCTCAGAGCTCCAGTTCAAGGAGCAGGCCAGATGTGTCCTAGCAAGGAAACACTACATGTTTGGACAAAGGCCTGTTCAGGTATAAAATACAGCTCTGGGGTAGGTGACAATTCCTACCACATGTGTAGGAAAAGAGACTCGAAAACTGGGCAGTGTTGCTGTTGCCATTTCTTCCTATGGGAACAATACCCAGGACCAGCTCCGCACATCTCGGGAAGCGTGGTATATGCTCAGTTCTCTAAGCAGCCAGGGATTAGCATGTTTTTACTTGGGATCAGCCTCTGCTTCTTAACTTCTAGTTAACCCTTATTAACTAGAAGGTACATTTGGGCTTTCTTGACTATCTTGTAGGGCATATGGTGCTAAGGACATAGCATGGAAGTTGAAACCAGTATTCAAAATTTTGCCTGAGTAACTTCTTAAGATTCCCCATCTGTAAGATTATCTAAGCAAAATGTTTATAAGATAGTGGATGTTCAATAAATTCATGTTTTTGGCTAAAAATGTTCATAAGAATCAACTTGGGAGTTTTCTTTTTTTCCCAAAGGGTGCATGCTCATTTTTTTCCTGTCCTTCCACAAGTGCGCTGATGGAATATGTTTGGAGTGAGTCTGGTTATTTGTATTTTGCAAATACCTTGGGGTACTTTTGATGAACAACTCTGGCTAACAACCATTCCGGAAACATCCTTGTTGTTGCTTCACGTTATGAGGAACTGAGCCCAATTGTATGCATCCAGATAATTGTTTCACATTATGATATGGCCTTACCTATTCACTGAAGCAGATTCTCTACTTGGAAATGACTTGGTATTTTTGTTTCCTGCAATCTTTAATATGTTTTTAAAAATATTTATTTATATTCCACTTCATTCCAAAAAGAATGAGGTGATTTTTATAAAACAACTTTTTTTTTTTTTACATGAAATGTACTCTAATTCAGAATGATCTTCATCCTTAATTAGGTTGAATTAAGGAAGTTTTTCAATTTTTGAGTATTAACGTTTCCCCCAACATGTATTTGTCTGAATGTGCTCTGCATCTTTTTAAAATTCCTCTCTAAGGACAGATGTGGCAGAACTGGTGAATTGTAATGGGTCTTGGGATCACCTGAATAGAAAAACAGAAACCTCTAGATTGAGGAGGCTGTGTCAGATTCTATCAAAAGGATTTGGCTAAGCAGTCTGTGAGTAAGTCAGTGGAAGGGCTGTAAATGGGAATACAAATGAGCTCATTATCATGTCAATTTCCCATCCTATATGACTGCTTGCTTTTTGCAGGTGCCATAGGGTCTACCAAATGTTCACCTTTTTTTCTTCTCAGTAGTAGCATAGGCTGCCAGATAAAGCCATTATCCCAGAATTCTGTCTACCTTCCTTTCCTGAAATATCACTTTTGAAGGGAAGGAGAAAAGGAATTACCATTTATTGAGCACCAGGTATTCTAGGGGTTATTTTAGTTTGACCTGACAAGGAAATTATAGAGCTATTTGAGAAGAGGTTAATACAATAAAATGGACCAAGTTAAAGTTACAAAGAGCAACTAAAACACCCAAACAACTAACAGCCTCTGAATCTATAAAATTGCAAAAAATGTTCTGGACTGAATAGAGTGCTATTCCCACTCTTGTTGCTTCCCTAACATGCATGCTGATGCAACCCCTCTGCTGGCTATGACATGCTTCTGCCTTAGACCCATCCATTACAGTATTTTGATTTTGTTTCACATAACACAGGCTACTTTCTAAAATATAACTGGTCAGTTAATTATAAAGCATGCACAGCTCTTCTGTTTACAAATGCGTGATGTTCAGGGTGCTCCTCATTGAATTTCGGATTCTCTAGTTGTTTCCATTTCTATTCACTAAGAGAAAGTACTTTAATCCCCAGCTCACATGGGCTCTTTGGGCTACACAGCCAGCCAACAGCCAGGGTTCTTCTCACTACCCCAGTTGATAGATTTCTTTGATTGATTTCATAAACACAAGTTTACAAACACAAAAAATGAGCTGTTTTAATTATTAGAATTTCTTTGCACTTGTTGTGTCTTCCTTAAATATGGGAAGGAGGTTCAGTTTTAAGCATCAACTTAAAAACGTACTGCAATACTCTCAGTATTTTAATTTGTTTGCATAACAGCTACAATTCTATAAGAATGTGTGGCTCCTTCTCATTGTTATTTGATTCCTCTTTAATTTTTTTTTTGTATAAACTATGAACTATTTGTGATTGGCTTTCGAGATTTATTCTGCTTTTTTTCCTTCAGATCCTAGATGACTTTTTTTTTTAAATTTTGAATATTTTTCCCTTAATGGCTTTGTGATGAATTAAAAAAAAAAAAAAGAATTTTTGAAAAGGAGCAATTCTTTTACTGGGTAAACTGATAAAATCATAGTCTCTGTGTCTTTCTTGGTTTTGTTTTCTCTCATTGTATAATTGGATAGGTAGGAGCCCCCTATCTCTAGTTCAACCATTAAAAAATTCTTTTATATATATATTAGGAGTACTGCAGATGATTTCATTTGAAGGGGCTATTCTACTTCTAAACTAAAATGTTTGAACATCACTGGTCTATATCAAGAATATGTTGATAATCTCTCTGTATAGAATTGCAGTGTTTCTCCTAAGAAATAATTATTCAATGACCCCAGCCTTCTTCTAGGCTAAACATTCTCACTTCCTTTAATGTTTTCTGGTTGGTTGTATTTTTGCAACATTTCCTTAATTCTTATTACATATATGTGGCTTCTTTTTTATTTCTTCCTACCTCCCCAAACTTGGAGAACAACCAGGGCACAGTTTTCACTGGTATACTGTCTGGTCTAGGTCATGACAGAGCAGCACGGGTTTCCACCTATTCCTCTAGTTGCCTTTACTTGTGCTGCATGTTCAAAATATGAGAAAGGGGATCTTTATTCAAATAGCAGCTAACAAAAGACAGTCTGTGCCCATCTCTAGGTTTTTCCTCTTCCCAGCTTGTGACATGAAGGTTCCCTAGTCTTTCTGGCTATATAATGGAATTTTGGACTTGAAAGGGATATTAACATCATTTGCTCAAACTCTGCCATTTTTGCATATTAGGAAGCCGAGGCCTGGATAAGGAATCCAAAGCCAACACAGTTTATTAGCTTGCATTCTCTTCTGCAGAGAGGCCTCATTCTAAAATATCATTACTTTGTTTAATTAACAACATTTATTAAGCATAAGAGACTTGCCCTAAGAAGTGACTCTAGAACTTTTCTGACTGCAATCCAGTATTTAAATTGCAACCAACATAGAGAAACATATATATGATCACTACATCTATAATGAAACAAAAATTTCACAAAACAATACATACCCTTACAACAAGTGGTACACTCTGATATTTCCTATTCTATTTATGTATTAGGTACATGTTAGCTGCTATAGCACAGAAATCCAAAATGTTGCCTTAAATAAAATAGGAGTTTCCTTCTTCCTCATGAGATAATTCAGTGATGAGTATTTCAAGAATGGTGGATAATTTTGCCTGACAAGACTATTCAGGGCTGGACCCAGTTTCTTCTATTTTGTTGGTCTGCTTTCTCTGCGTGGATTGTCTTATCAAGTTGGTTGAATTTGGTTCACCTATTTATCCATGTTCTAGCCTACATGGAGGAAAAAGAGTGTGTGGACAAAATAGTTTTGTCTTTAAGAGGGTAACCTGCATGTTGCATGGATACTGCTTCTTCTCACCTCTCATTGGTCCAAACTTATCCATGTGGCAATACCTGCACATTTATCCTAGCTTGTAGTCATATGTCTAGCTAAAACTCACCATTAATTTCTTCAAGGATGAAGGGTGAATGGGTGCTTGTATAAGGTTAGTGGTATCTGCCACCACTCGGTTCCATTCTATTCCAGACATGCCGATGGCTACCGACTCAGCTGATTTCATAATCCACTAATAGGCCACAACATGCAGTTTTAAAATCATTTTCCTGAAGTATAACAGGCTATGCATTATAAACAATTTTACCAAGCCAGCTTACTGGGAGAAGTTTAAAATAATAGATATGTTCAAAATATTATTACTATTTTAGCCAGTTTAATTTCTATCAAAGTTATACTTGCACAGAATGTAAAGGGTTGAATAGTATTACGAGTACCCACAACCATTCCCAACTCTCACTATACACTTCTCATTTCTACAGTGCTACCATTAGCAACTCTTGAAACTGACTTTTAAATGATATTTATCTGCATATATTCATAGAGCACGTTCACATGTCTGCTTCTCAGATTTTCAGTTTTAGGCATTATCTATTGAGTCCTCATTCTAGAAATTTACCCCCCTGTCCCTCACTCTCTCATACTACCCATGCTGCTTCTTTCCAACTTGCAGGGTAGCTATATCACTGTTTGATTAGATTAGTATTCAGGGTTTACATTATTACGGTTATACAAATGCTATTCACAGATGTTCCATGTAGTTTCCCAGCATTAATTTTTTTTGCACAATATTTTGTATATTATTATTCTTTTCTAAAAATTTATTTAGTGTTCCATATGTTCATCACTAATTCATCCTTCCAATTTTTCCTCCCAGTTATGTAAATCTCCATTCAGTATTTTCAAATGTATTAGGTATTCTACTACTTTCATTTGTTTAAAGAAGTTTTTTTCCAGTTTTCCAATTTGCTGTAATCTGGACTAGTTCTCTAGAACAGCGGCATAGCTATTGTTTTGAGTTCTCTTTTTACCATTATCTTAAGAATTCTCTCCAGGCCAGGAGCAGTGGCTCACGCCTATAATCCCAGCACTTTGGGAAGCTGAGGCAGGCGGCTCACCTGAGATCGGGAGTTTGAGACCAGCCTGATCAACATGGAGAAACTCCGTCTCTACTAAAAATACAAAATTAGCCAGGCGTGGTGGCACATGCCTGTAATCTCAGCTACTTGGGAGACTGAGGCAGGAGAATTGCTTGAACCCAGGAGGTGGAGGTTGCAGTGAGCCAAGACTGTGCCATTGCATTCCAGCCTGGGCAACAGGAGTGAAACTCCATCTCAAAAAAAAAAAGAATTCTCTCCATCCCCTGAAGTGTTGAATATTTGTTTTATGAACCCCTAATATCGGGGTTTATTTAGGAAGTTTATTTTGCCAAAGTTAAGAATGCATGCCTGCAACACAGCCTCAGGAGGTCCTGATGACATGTGCCCAGGGTGTTCTGAGCACAGCTTGGTTTTATGCATTTTAGGGAGATATGAGACATCAATCAATATATGTAAAATGAACATTGATTCAGTCCAGAAAGGCGAGACAACTGGAAGCAAAGGGGGGCCAACTTGAAGTGGGGAGGGAGCTTCCAGGTCATAGGTAGATAAGAGACAAATGGTTGCTTTCTTTGGAGCTTCTGATTAGCCTCTTCAAAGGAGGCAATCAGATATGCGTTTATCTTAGTGAGCAGAGGGATGACTTTGAGTAGAATGGGAGGCAGGTTTGCCCAAGCAGTTCCCACCTTGACTTTTCCCTTTCACTTCGTGATTTGGGGGCACAAGATTTATTTTCCTTTCACAGGTTTTAGGATCCCAGTCCTCCTTTTTCTTTTTCTCCTTCATTTTACTGAAGCACATCCTCCAGTAACTACCTGAGAAAGGGTGTTTGTAGGTAAAATTAATGCACTGAGATCTTGCATGTTTGAAAATTTGTTTGGTTGGACATAACGTTTTAGGTTATGCCCTCCTCTCTCCTCCCCTTCCCTCCCCTCCCCTCCTTTCCCTTCCGCTCCCCTCCCCTCCCCTCCCCGCCCCTCTACTCCCCTCTTTCCCCTCTCTCTCTCTCTTTCTCTCTTTCTGTCTCTGCCGTCTTCTAGTTGCTTTTCTCCTTTTTTTTTTTGACTTTATTTTAGATGATTTTCTCAAAAGTCTGGTGACACTTGGTTTTCTGTTCACATTTTACAATGGGGCCATAGAACTCCAATTGGAAACTGTGTGCCTAGAGGGCTTCCGTGTAGTTTAATCTGCTTGGGGTTTTTCTTGGGGTAACTCAGACATTAGTATCTTTACATCCTTTCCCTTAGGCTGATCAGCTACCTTGCTGAAGGTTTTACAAATTTCCTGCTGTCAGTAATTCTGGGAGCCAAGTGGGCAAGAAGGAGGAGTGAGGAGGTAGGGCAGGTGGGCCTCCATATTCTTCACACAAACTTTTTCTTGTTCTGTTTTCACTGCAGTCCTCCCATCCTTGAGTGTGCTTTTGTCCACAGTCCAGAGCCCTTCCCTGGGAACTAAGCCTTCAGTCTTCTGCTGGCTGAGGCAGGGGAGGACAGTTTTCCCGCTTAGTATAATATAGAAGAGATCTGCGCTTCTTACACAAACTTTCAACCAGTCCCCTGCTCTTAGCTCTACCTGCAACCCCATTTCCAGAGGTGCCTGGTTCCACCAAGCCGTGGATCCTTCTGGATTCTGAATTTAAACCAAGTTATTTCTGTGGCTTTTTTCCTTACTATTGGGCAAGGATGCAGTTTTCTTGAATCTGCAGTCAGTTATCACTTGGACATCTGCTTTCCAGATTCCAACATATGATTTTGTCTTTTTTCTTCTTTTATTTATCCCTGTGGTTTATTTCTTTAAAAAAAGAACAGCCTTATTTCTGTTATATTAGTGGGGGATCTAAAGGAAGCAGAGGTTCCAGACATCTGTTTATTCCATAAAGTATAACTGCTGTATTTAGGCCTCTCAAATTATTTTAAACAAATAGCTTTAATCCTTTCTTTATATTTCTCCCTGTAGTCCTTCAAAAATTAATAAGTCATGTAGTTGTCTTATCTGCATGTCATTTCTGTAATGTTTTCTTTTTTTCTCTAGTAGAAATTCTTTTGAACTTTAACAGCCAAGTGTGTGAACAGTGGAGAGGAGGAGGAAGAAAAGTAATGGGAACTAGTTAATCCACAAATTCAATCATCTCTTGAACTATCAAGTTGTATCAAACAGAAGATTAACAAGTAAAAAGTAGATCTGAACATTGAAATTTGTATTGACTGCACAATTTTTGTTTTGATGATATCATAAAATGTTTAGGACAAAAACTTGAAAACTCTGCGTTTTTAAGGTTTCTGACCTTGATTATTGGCCCTGAAAATAAACGAATAGAAGTGGTGGTGTAGCTTCTGGGGCTCTGACAGAAAACATGTCCATGGCTGGGTGGATTTTCTCTCTAATTAAAAGAGATAGGACACTTCAGACTGTGACAGTAATAATGAAACTGCTCAATTAGGTGGCACCCAAATTTCCAGATTCCAGATTTCACATTCCCACTGAAGTGTCTCTAGAGAAATGACACTGCTCCTTACTGTACTGTATTTGCAATCATTCTTTCTAGCCAAGCGTAGCAGCAGCAGACAGGGTGTTTTGAAAAGGTGTGTGAAATGTGGCATCAAACAGACCTAAAGGACCATGATTCAGTTTCTTCTTTCATCACTCAATAGCTATGTGAATTTGTACCGGCTACTTAGTGGCTTTGACCCTCAGCTTCTCATCTGTAAATTAAGGATGATATAGTCTTCTTTGAAGGATAGAGGCAACGTTTGTCAGCCCCTAGCAAGTGGTCTGATACTTCTTAGGTGCCCAGGGAGAGGTAGTTGCTATGTTATTACAGCAGTGGGCAAAAACTTGAGATGTCTCACAAGAATATAAGTAGATTTTCTCCTGGGCTAGAGAAATATACAAGGTATGATAGCTTGGTGCTGGGGATCTAAGAAGAAATAAAGAAGGAAAACAAGAAAACAAGAGAAGAAAAAAGACAGAGAGAGCCCTCAGTTGGGAATCATATCTTCTTTCTTCTGGATAAATGGCTCCATGTGAACTATCCCAGATTAGTGAAGCAGGGAAGTGGTGAAGTAGGGCATATAATTCATGTTGCAGTCCATTAGGGTGGATCAAGTCTCCTCT
This sequence comes from Sapajus apella, assembly GCF_009761245.1. Taxonomy (NCBI): domain Eukaryota; kingdom Metazoa; phylum Chordata; class Mammalia; order Primates; family Cebidae; genus Sapajus; species Sapajus apella. The sequence continues at coordinate 17,123,247 of NW_022436962.1, read as the reverse complement.
GCCTCACACAAAGCTCATCTCTTGAGCTCCATTTAGAGTGCTGAGCCCTAGTGCATGCAAACCATCATGTCCCTAGTCACTGCCAGCAAATAACCTTTTCTTTTTTTTCAGCAATAAACTCCAAAGCCTCTAGAAATTAACATGGAGTTAATTTTAGCGGAGACATAACAAATGAGGCTGCCTGAACTGAAGGGAGCAGGAGAATAGATGCTATCACCTAAGTAGGGCAGAAACAGCAATCAAATTATGCTAGGAGATCTGAAACCTCTCAGTGGCACAGCAACTTTGAGTGTGTACATGGATCTATATATAAACTCTGTGTGTGTGTTTTCAACATATGTAGACACACACCTCTCTCTGCTACAGGAAGCTTCTGCAGGGCTGTCGTGGGGGAGGCTGGGGAGGGAGGGAGGGAAGGAGAATGGAGGGGGAGTGGTGAGACTGTGCAGACCTGAATTGTAGGCACAAGTCTGGGATAGAGACTTCCATCCTTCTCTCCTTTCTCTTCCACTTGCCCTTGACTTATATTGCTTTAGATACAGGAAACTGATGTTTCTCACACTGTTTTAAACCATGAAAAGTAACAAGATTGCCTTGATCTTTTGTTCAGAAAGCCTTGAAAAATAATCCATTTGTGAAGCTGAAAACCAGGAATTAAAAAAAGAAAAAGTAGAAGAGGAAAAAACCCCAGCAAAACCCTTGATGTTTCACTCGCCTAAACCAAAGTATTAACTCTTGTTTCTCTTCTTTCTAAATGTCATAAAACAAGCTTCCCTTGGATGGAAGTCCCTTTACTCTGAAGCCACCGATTTAACAAGAGACAGCTGCCTTATAAAGAAAGCAGCAGCTCTCTTAAATAACTTCCCTTTTATTTGTTTCTAATTTTATTGACCACTATGAGCAGGTTGCCTTATTTTACTGCTTGCCATCCAAGGCTTTTGGGTGGCACAGAAGCTAATACTGAAGGTGTTGGCCCCCGGAGTGATAGAACATTTCTGCGATGTGTGACTTCAAGTAGAAGTGCAAAATGTGGTCCTTTAATTTGAAGCCAGACTTAGAGTTCTTTTTAAAAGCTGAAACATTTATTAGAATAAGAGCAGCCCATGTCTGATAAATGGGAACACATCTGGTTCTATCCCTGACTCAAACCTCACAGTATTAATTATTCTGATAGTTAAAGCTGAGGAGGGAGTAGAACATTATTTATAGTGATCTTTGCTAAGTAAATCATTTTAAAAATGGCTTTCTAAATGTAATATTTCCCTTTTAAGAAGCCCTCCAGAATTAAAGGGCTTTTACAGTGGAACATGAAACATATTGCAGAGAGAGAGACAGAAGTCGTCTTGATTAATGCCCACGATTATCAGCGATGCAAATCACTTTCACTTATTAAGTCTTGTTTAATATCCTAATGAAGGCTTCCTGAGCAGATTTGGTAATTCCAGAGAAAGTGACTGTGAACTAATGCCCTTTCAGCATGTTGAGAATGAGCAGTACTATAAAGAAAACCTCATTTACCATAATTCCTCCCCTGCCCAGGACCCTTTTCTCAGCTTCTACTTCACAGCAGGAGACAATTAACCTTTTCAGTGCCAGAAGTGATTCCCAGCACATTCCAGCTGCGAAGGCCAGCAGGGTCAGGGGAAGATGGAAGTCCTCTTTAGTTTTCACTCCCATAGAACAGTTCTAAGAAACTGGACTGCAGAGTCAGGGTTTAAAACATAACTGCTGGTGAGGTTGTTTGACTTGGGCATACGTGGTATCTTGCCCTCTACCAAACTCTTTTGCAGTATCAACTTTAGCCAGGATGGCACTGCTAATTCAGCACAAATCAAAGATGGACAGAAAGGAAAGCAGAAATGCTGAAGAAAAGCCTATTCCACCCCTAAGTGCTAGGCTTCCTTTGTGATCTGCCGGGAAATAGGTTTTATTGAAGTTGAAAGTCTGGGAGGTCGAGGTGGGGGTAGGGATATAGGCATTTGCTTTTGACTTTGTTTATAGTGATTTGCTCCCGCTTTGTGGCTCTGTTGGCACCCAGGGCCACTAAGATGATCCAGGGCTGGGGCCTCTGCTGGGCTTATCTCTTTCTGGATGGCTGTGCCTGCTTGTGAATAAGTAGTGACATTCTAACATCATCACTTCTTGTTACCAGAAGCCCTACGTAGAGGCGAGGGGGAGAAGGACCCACCTGGGGCAGAAGGAAGTGAATAAGGCCAGACAGGCATGTCTTCTGCACATGGCACCTTAAAGGGCCCCTTGGGGTAAGCGCCTCCATTGAGCATTCTCCTGTGAGTTTATTTCTGGTTATGTCAACAGAAGTCCTGGTATAAAAGAAGAAGGCTTTGCATTTGGGTAAAGACAAAGAAAAGAGCCCTGTTTGCTTTGGAATGTAAAGCAGCACCAAACTGTCCACCTGCTTTGGGAGGAAAGTGACCTTTTCTTTGTCCTAACTGGGTTAAAACCAAAGCTGGACAGCGCACGGTACAGGGACTCCAATGGGCTAAACAGAAAACTCTCTTGTTTCATAGTCTGAGCATGTGAAGGCTTTCTTATTGCTGAGAAACAAAAATCATCATTTTGTTCTTCCTAAAGATTTTCAGGACAGAGCAAGATCTGCAGGGGAGCCATGGGTTCAGGGGAGAGAGAAGGCTAGTGAGAGTTTGGAGGATAAAACTCCGGTTCTCTCTCAAAGAGGAAGGCAAAGCATTGGAATCAGCTGCGGGCCACTTAGCACCCAACAAACCCTGGGTGGGAAGAGATGCTCCCCATTGAGTCCACTGCCTTGGGGGATAGAGAGGGGATGCATCCCATGTGAGCACTAGCTTAGAGAGCACATTTCAGAATTCAGTGATGCCATCACCCCAGCATCCTAATTCATGCTTCAAGATGCCCCTCCCCTCCCCTCGCACTTCTGTTTTTTTCTTTCTTTACATTATATTTTTCATCTTTTAGCAAGCTAGAGACTTTACTGATTTAGCTTATTTACTGCTTGTTATTTGTTTCCTCTTGCTAGGATGTAAACACCACAATGGATTTTGTTCATCAGTGTGCCTAGGATAGTGCACCTGGCAGGTGTCCAATAAAGACTAGCTGAACAAATGAATGAGTTTGATGGTTAAAAGGCCTGTGTTTCACTTTGGCACATGGAAAGATCCTATACTAGAAGTTGAAAGAACTAGGTCTGTGCTGACCCCACTCTAAGTCACTGCACATTTAAGACCTTAGAGCAACTGTTTAAACATGGAGCCAGCAGGTCCTCATCCCTAAAATAAGGATAGATGTGGCCTCATTCCTTTCTCACCCCCTCCTGGAAGGCTGCGTTTCTCTGCAGCACAGTGGAATGGTGGATATGGTAATGCTTTGATAACCATGGGGGATTATATGGGTGGTTGTTTTTAGTGGGAACAGGCCTGAAGCTACTTTATTTTATTTCAGCCTCCTTTCCTCCTTCTCATTCTCCATGTTCAAAGCTCACATGTCCCCTTCTCTATGAAATGCTCCCTAATATTCCCAGGCAGGATTCTTTAGCCTGTGGTGTGTAATCCCCTGTATACATCCTCATTCCTGCTTGTCTTGTTATCTATGTTTTATGCCTGTCTGAATCCACAGCAATAAATTCAGCTAACACTAGGAGGACCCATTACCTACCAGGCATTGTAAGTGTGTTGCATTTATTAACTCATGTCAACCTCAAACAACCCGTTTTATAGATGAGAACGCTGAGGCACAGAGGGTTAAGTCAACATGTCCAAGGGCAGGCAGCTGGGAAGTGAGTGGCCAGGATTTGAACCCAGGCAGTGGAGTGTCTGTGCCCACAGCTGCTTAGGCTACATGGTGGAGTAGCACAGCAGATGCTGGACAAGTGGGCAGATCTATGGAGTGGGGCGATGCTTTTGATTCTGTCTATGCCCAGAAGGTTATTTTGAGCAGCAAATGAGAATGGATTCGAGGGTGCTTTGTAAATGAAAAAGCAGTAAGCACCCAGAGGTTATTGTTATAATTAAATATTTTTAATGTCAGTGAAGGTAGAAATAGCTAGAACATGGCTAAAGAAGCTTCAATGAAAATATTCACCATCTGTTCTTGGGCAGCTTTGTAAATGCTCTATGAAATGGCTCACAGATTTCTAGACTTCTTTTTTGACCCTCTGCCAAAAACTTTCAGATTAATGATATCTGAGCATCTTTGCTTCAACCTCATTCTGATTTTTTTAACCTTATATTTATTTTTTATTTCTAAATTGTGGTAAAAAATGCGTAACATAAAATTTGCTCTTTTAACCATTTTAAGTGTATAATTCAGTGGCCTTAAGTGTAATGGCCAAAGTACATTCACATTGCGAATCCATCACCACCATCACTAGAACTTTTTATCTTGTGAAAAGGAAACTCTATGCCCATTGTAAAATAACTCCTCATTCCCGTCTCTCCCCAGCCCCTGGCAACCACCATTCTACTTTCTGTCTCTATAAATTTGACAACTTTAGATATTTCATAAAAGTGGAATTATATAGTATTAGGTCTCTTGTGACTGGCCTGTTTCACTTAGTGTGGTGTCTTCAAGGTTGATCCATGTTGTAGCATGTGTCAGAATTTCCTCCCTTTTTTTAAGGCTGAATAATATGCCATTGTATATATAAACCTTTGTTTATTTATTTATTTGTCAGTGATGACACGTTTGGATTGCTTCCGCTTTTGGCTACTGTGAATAAGGCTGCTACGAATACGGGTGTGTGAGTAGCTGCTGAGTCCCTGTTTTTATATTATATATACCTGGCAGTGGAATTGCTAGATCACGTGCTAATTCTATTTCAATGTTTTGAGGAACCACCAACATGTTTTTCATAGCAGCTCCACCATGTTACATTTCCCTTTGTCGTGTACAAGGATTCCGATAACTCCACATCCTCACCTCCATTTGTTATTCTCATTTTTTAAAAATAATAACCATGCTAATGGACATGACATGGATCTCTGAATCTTGGAATGGTTTCATTTTATCTGCTTGTCTTCTACGTCTCTGAATTATTTTGCATCTTCAAAAGTCAATTTTTGCTATATTAAATCGATTTGATTGCATCATCCATAATTTCTTCATTCCTTTATTTATCTGGCTCTCAAATAGACCTCCCGACATCTGCCAGGTGCCATCCTAGCTGCTGGGAAACCCTGATGTACAGCACATCACAGCTGTCTCGAAGCTTAGGATTGAGTTTGGTCATATAGCAAGCATAGAATTATGGTGGTTTGTTATACAGTGGTATAAAATATCTCATTTTATAGCTAAATTTGAAAAGATCTTCATTTAAATTGTATATGAAAAAAATTACACAAAATGCTGAAATTGTTATTTTTGGAGATGCAAGTTTTCTGGATGTATGAGGACTTGACACTGTAGGCCCTCTTATTCTTTTTTAAAATCAAATTTCTGTTTTAAAACAGTTTTAGATTTACTATGAAGCTAGTATAGAGAGTGCCCATAAATCCCACACCATATTACTAACATCTTGCATTAGCATGGTATACTTGCCACAAATAATGAATCAATACAGACATGTTATTATTAACTAAAGTCTATTGTTTATTTAGATTTTTAAAATGTCTATCTGATGTCTTTTTCTGTTCTGGGACCACATCCAGGACACCGCATTGTGTTTAGCTGTCATGTCTGCCCAGGCTCCATCAAGGTGACAATTTCTCAGACTCCCCTTGGTTTGAGTGACCTTGATAGTTTTGACGAATACCGTCAGGTGTATTTTAGCCTGTTTTTTTCATGATTAGATCGAGGTTGTGGGTTTGGGGTAAGCAGACCACAAAGGTGAAGTATATTTTCATCACGTCATATCAAGGGTACATGCTATCTTTTTTTTTAAATTGAGTCTCACTCTGTTGCCCAGGCTGGAGTGCAGTGGCACAATCTCGGTTCACAGCAACCTCTGCCTCCCAGGCTTAAGCGATTCTCCTGCCTCAGCCTCCCAAGTAGCTGGGATTACAGGCATGTGCCACCATACCTGGCTAATTTATTTTTAGTAGAGATGGGGTTTTGCCATGTTGAACAGGCTGGTTTTGAATTCCTAACCTCAAGGAATTCGGCCACCTTGGCCTCCCAAAGTGCTGGGATTACAAGTGTGAGCTACCACGCCTGGCCAAGGGTACGTACTATCAACATGACTTATCAGTGTTGGAGTTAAACTTGATTACCTGGCAGAGGTCGTGTTTGCTGGGTTTTTATACTGTAAAGTTCCTCTGTTTTGCCCTTTTTGTATACTGTATTCTTTGAAAGGAAGGGTATCACTCTGTGCCCATACTGAAGGAGTGGGAAGGCTTTGCGCCCTCTCCTTGAGGGTGGTGTATCAACACAAATTATTTGAAATTCTTCTGCATGGGAGATCTATCTTTTCTCCCACATTTCTTTATTTATTCAACTATGTATTTATGTCAGTATAACTCAGATATTATTTTGTATGTTGGGTTGTAATACAGTATTATTATTTCTTGCTCAACTTGTTTTGGCTCTGACCATTGAGAGCTCTTTTTATTGGCTCCTGGATTCTTTTGATATGCTTTCAAATTACTCTGTGTGTGTGTGTGTGGTTTTCTGGTTTGAACTCTTCCTTGCTTTCTGGCACTACAGGTTCTTTGTGTATGTTTTCTGCCTGAGTCCTAGAATCAGTCATTTCTCCAGTGATTCCTGGTTTCTTTTACCAGAGAGAATAGTATTAGAAATCGAGAGCTGGCACTAGGTATGCTTGTTGCTGCTGGGGTGCTATTGCATCTAGGCCATCTCACCTGGCCCTCAATTTTGATGATAATTTTAAGCATTTGAATACAAATCTTGATAAAATATATTACACAATTTTATGCATTCAAAATGGAATATAATCAACATAATTTAATCTGTTCTTGGAAACTTGGGTGTTTTCTTGAATGCTGGTTATCTGGTTGGGATGCAGTGCTCACCCTTGTCCCCTTAGCACTTTGAAGACTGTTCATACACTGTGACTACACACTGTTGTGCTGTTTGAGTTGTGTTCTTTTTGTGATCGTTCTCATTTTTTTCTTCTTGATATCTTTAGAAACCCCCTCTCCTCCCCTCCAATTTACTGTGCATAATCAACTGTGTTGATTTTAGAGCACTCTAAGGTGCAGTGAAAGGAGCAGGAGCCTTGAAATCAGTAGATCTGAAATGCAGTTGCGCTCTGGCCCACTTGCTCTGTGACTCTGGCAGGTCACTCAGCACCTTTGGCCTTAGTTATCTGATATAAAATGAAATGGTTAGCCTGGATAACTCCCAGGTTTCTCTCCAGCTCTGACGTCCCATGAGCTTTATTAATCTTAGGAGAGTAATGTGATCAGATGGGCAGGAGAGCATGTAATCTCAGTTAAGCTGCCTACAGACTGAGTGACCTTGGGGGAGTCACTCTGAAAGAACCTATCTTGGAGATTCACAAGTGTACATGTGGCCACTTATATAATGAAAGAGACACTACAAATAAAGGGAGGAAGCCTGGATTGTGTGTGGACAATATCAGAACGACTAGATCACAGTATGGTGGGAAAGAAAACTGGATCTCCACATCAGGTCACTAGATGGATTAAATTCCAAAATGAGAAATTAAATTACAAAGGTATAGAAGAAAATTCAGGAGGCTATCTCTGTGATTGGGGGTGGGAAAGGTTTTTAACAGATTTCAAAAACACAAGCTTTAAGACTTAAAAAAAAACAGATGAAATCAATTCCATCAAAATTAGATGTATGCCAGCAGTGTAGATGGATCTGAAATAGGAGAACAGGAAGAAATAAGATACGATATGTAGCAATATCATTTGCAAAATAAAATCACATTCACATGAACCAGCAATGTATATTTTGCTAGAACATGTGCACATAAAAGGATAGACTTTAAGAGGTCTATGGAGGGGAGGCGGGGTGGAAGTGGAATCAATCAAAGTGAATCTAGGCCGGGTGTGGTGGCTCATGCCTGTAATCCCAGCACTTTGGAAGGCCAAGGCAGGTGGATCACCTGAGGTCAGGAGTTTGAGAGTAGCCTGGCCAATATGGTGAAACCCCATCTCTACTAAAAGAACAAAAATTAGCTGGACGTGGTGGTAGGCACCTGTAATCCCAGCTATCTGGGAGGCTGAGGCAGGCGAATTGCTTGAACTCGGGAGGTAGAGGTTGCAGTGAGCTGAGATCACACCATTGCACTCCAGCCTGGGCAAGAAGAGCAAAACTTTATTGAAAAAAAAAAAAAACTGAATCTACACCTAAATAAACAAATGCAACCAGATAAGGACCTTGCATGGCTGTCTGTTGTTCATGTGAGAGAGATATATACATACTTGAACATGCATATATTTTTTACTATACGTTGCATAAATGTTGCCCTCCCTAGACTGTGAGCTCCCTGAGGACAGGAACTAGCACTCAGCACATAACAGGCATTTATATTGGAGGAATGAATGAATGAAAGTATACAGGCTTCCTCTGCCATAGGTGCTTTCCTGGGATTCTATGGCAGACAACTCACAGAAACTTTAAAAAAATGTGGTCCTGGAATATTCCTTAGAAATTATCAGGCTCAATGGTGACCTGACCTCTGAATTTCATAAATGGAGTTAAGAACAGGTGGATGGACTGAAAAAAAAAAAACATGTTGCATACTCCAGGTCAGACCACCCACCTTTTTCTAAAGCCATGTGTGGGCTAAAAAACCCAGTATTATTTTTCACAAAAGAAAGGGCTTGTAAACATCATTAGGTAAGAAAAATATCAAGTACTATGAGGATTAAAAGAACTATTAAGATAGATTGAGGATATCAGAACAGGATTCTGAAAGGAGCCAATAGTTGAAGTAGCCCTTGAATGGTGATTTTTTCAATAAATTTTAAAGAGTAGCACATTCAACAAAATAGCTTAATAAAAAAGTCATAACATTCTTCCCATTTTTCTCACTTCTCCATGGGAACCTCATTGCAACATGGCTCGTTATCATGAGCAGATGAGCTGGTCCAACTTCAGAGAGTTAGTGTCTTAGCTTGTTCTGATAGATCTAGAGCTGCCATCCTAGTTTCTGACTCACAGGGAATCTTTCTGCAACCCAACACACTAAGTTCTTCTGAAGGAAGCTCCCAAGATTCTACTAAGTCCTGGTGGAAAATTCCCTCTTGTTTTGGCCAGCTCGGGGTCAGCTGGCAGGTATTTAAAGAGAAAATTTCTTCTGATCTATTGAAGGGCAAAAGGTGCTTTGAACTCAGACTAGAGAGGAACTTGAGTTCATCATGTCTGTATCCCAGACCTGTTGCTATAGCACCTGAAATAAATGAGTCACGGGAAACACGGCAGGGTCCAGGAACAGCCATATGTGCAAATTGGCAGTTGGCTTCATAGCCAGCCAAAAATGATAAGCTTCCTTTCGGCCATAAACCTGACCCAGCTGTGGGTGTGAGCAAACCTGTGTAAAAGGAGAGAGAAGGTTTATTTCCTTCTGGCATCTAGTTCATTTGAACCTGGAACTTTCTCAAACTGTCCTTATTTGAGAAATGCAAGGCACCAGAAACCCAGTAAGTAACAAAATACCATACATCAGCCATCTAAAACGACAGACCTCAGAAAGAGAGAGAGCATCCATTCTGCCGCAAGAAAAGCAATAGAGAAGTGTGTATAATTTATAACATGCACCAATCCTGGGTCCTCTGAAAGCATTTGATATAGATAAACAGATAGTGGAGGCCATTCCTTCAGCTCCTTTGATTCACTATTGTTTTTTTCTTTTTGAGACGGCATTTCACTCTTATTGCCCAGACTGGAGTGCAATGGCATGATCTCAGCTCACTGCAACCTTTGCCTCCCAGGTTCAAGTGATTCTCCTGCCTCAACCTCCCAAGTAGCTGGAATTAAAAAGACATGCGCTACCATGCCTAGCTAATTTTGTATTTTTAGTAGAGACACGGTTTCACCGTATTGATGAGGCTGGTCTCAAACTCCTGACCTTAGGTAATCTGCCTGCCTCAGCATCCCAAAAGTGCTGGGAGGTGAGCCACCGCACCGGGCCTTGATTCACTTTTTTATTTTTTTTTTTTTCACATTATTGCAAAAACGAATTTTAATTTTTAATCTTTAGTTTGATTTAAACATTGCTTTTAGTATGATGCTGACACCAGCTGTGCAGAAAGGGCTCTGAAGAGATGTTCATAGCAGCACACACCTGTGGCTCTTCTTCGGTTCTGGAGGCTCCAGGGCAGCCAATATTGCTTCGTCAAATACATTCTTTAGGCCTTTCTGTGTGAGTGCAGAACACTCCACATACTTGACAGCCTTCAGGTCACGGGCCAGCTTTTCAGCAGTCTCTGGAGTGATAGGCTTCTGTTTGTTCTTGGCAAGTTTCTCAATAGTAGAGGAGTCATCTCTGAGATCAATTTGGGTCCCAACAAGCAAAAAAGGAGTCTTTGGACAGTGGTGAGTTATCTCAGGCACCCACTTTTCTTTCACATTTTCAAATGAAGATGGAGAAACCACTGAAAAACAGACTAGAAATACATCTGTTTGTGGATAACTCAGCGGTCGTAATCTGTCATAATCCTCTTGCCCTGCAGTATCAAAAAGTCCAAGAGTATATGGTTCTCCACCAATCATAACTGTGACTGCATAGTTGTCAAAAACAGTCGGTACATATTCTGATGGAAATTTGTTTGTTGTGTAGGATATCAGGAGACATGTTTTACCAACAGCACCATCGCCCACAACAACACACTTAATTGTCTGCATTGCTGAAATAGTTTTGTATCCACTTTAAATATTTCAAATCTGATGTTAACCTCAGCTTCTCCACCGGGGCGTTGGCAGCACTGTGCGGGATCTCCTCCGATTCACTTTTGAATATACCAGTTCATCCATAATTAAGAAGGGTAAAGACACCAAATAGATTTGTAGGTATTGTTCATGTTTCTGACATATTCCAGAATTGAATATACCAGTTCATCCATAATTAAGAAGGGTAAACACACCAAATAGATTTGTAGGTATTGTTCATGTTTCTGACATATTCTGATGGAGCCTAAGAAAGCCACAGCAGCAAAGTTGGTGGCTCAGTGGCTGTTACTTATGATAACAGCTACCCTGGTCACAGCTGTGAAAAGTAAGGTAGCTAACAGTTTCGGGTTAATGAAAATTCTAGTAGGACTAACCGAAACTTTTATAAAGAAACACCAAGAACTCAGAAGGAGACATAGGCAGGCAGTGCATATGTGTGTATACGTTCCTACACACACTCACGAGCAGCCTCCCGACCACAGAAACTGCATGGATAGAGACAAAGGGGAAGGGGAATGTAAAACTCAGAAGCAGTAATGTGATTTTCATATTGCACTATTCAGATTAGCTGCTTATATTTGTGATTCCCTGCTGTATACTTAGAATTTTTAAAGGAAGAATATATGTTTCCCATATAAAAGCTTTTGTATATTCAAAGAATGAATATAGGGAAGATACAATAGTGAAGGTAAACAACATCTTTAGTAAGGAATTTATTTGCAGAAAGGCAGAGGGGATGTTGTAGTGAAGAAGGGACCCAAGACAATACAGATGTAGAGCCCTGAGTTCCTAAACCCTCAGAGAGCCACTTCTCCCACCCCCATCTTGGAGTTCTGAAGGCTAAAGATAAGCTACTATAACCAAATGACCTTCTTGTTTCCACATTCCTGTCCCTTCAATTCACTGCCAAATTAATTCTCCTAAATACAGTTCAGATATATGACCTTTTCGCTCAGAATTCTTCTATAGCTTGCCTTTGTCCACTGAATAAAATATAGATATGTTAGTTGAGATGTCAATCTTGACTCCCTGATATTGATATTTTGATTCTCATTTCCTTCTCTCTCTCTATCCATCCATCTCCACACTTTAGCTCAATGACCTGCTCTCCATTGCCTAGAAGGGTCTGATGTTTCTCCCTTTTCTTTGCTCCTTCTCTTCCTTCCTGATCAATGCCCCCCTCCCTTGAGCTCCAGCTTTGTTGCTGAATTCTTGTCCATCTCTCTTTCCTATTTCAACTACCACCTTCTACATGAAGCCTCATCTAATACCCTTGATCTGTCCTCATGGATCTTTTAATTCTTATAGCAATTTATATTTATTGTATGACATTGATTACACATCCCCTTGCATTATATGCAAGATAACTTTATATATTATCTTTTCTGCTAAGTTGAAAACTCTTTGACTGGGCTTTTCATATTTGTTTTTCTTTTCTTCCTGCTTTCACTTTTTTTAAAATTGTGAAAAGTAGCATATAATTATAAAAGTGCGCACAACCAAAATATACTACTTAATAAATTATTATAAAGAGAGTAGCAAATAATTAGCACCAGGTCAAGAAATAAAACATCGATAATATCTTAGCAGTCCCCATCACTTGTCCCCATGGGCCCCTTCAACTGCCTTCCACCATATTCACTTGCTTCTCTTTCTTAGCACCTGCCACAGAGGTTCAGGCTTAGCAAGTGTCAGGAAATGCTTGAAAGATAAAGGAATAGTTGGTGAGCGAGGTACAACCTCAGGGAGCATCAGATGAATTCATTATTATCGTCACTGGAAAAGGGCCTAAACTAATTTCCCTACCTAACAGCAGGTCAGAAGTCGCTTTCATGTATACAAGATGCATTTTCTTCCAGGGTAAAGAATACCTGGGGCCATGGAATCAAAGTCTTAACCAAGGAAAGGCCTTGCTGTGCTGAGTTGTATTTTAAGCTGTTGGGAAGTTAGAAATAGTGACCCTCTTTAGGGGTTCTTACAGGGACCTAACAAAACCATGCAGGCGCCTGATTCGTGGGATCCAGGAGAAAGTTCAGGTTGTAACCCACCTCTTAGTAAAGTCAAGATCCTGAAGTTGAATCTGATTTTCCAGATTTCTTGGAAGTCCCAGTTGGGAGAGTATCTGGAGCAATCCAAGCGTAATAGAACCAGGGAAGATAACAGCATCTCATGCCATCTTGTTGCTGTGACCAGTCACCTTCTCAATATTTATGTTTTATTTTTATCTCTGTATTAGAGAGGCATTATTTGTGCACAGGCTGTTAAAAAAAGTTCTGAGGGAAACACGCTTCCAGCTGCTTCCTCCTGTTTTCCATCTGCTGCATTTATGCGTCTTTGTATGCATTTAACTGTTGCTTGTTGGTGTAATTGGGATTTTCTGAGGACAGGGAAAAAAAATTCCCTAAGGGGGGGTTGCGAGTTCAATTGATCTGAAAGAGATTATCTTGGTTAGTCACTAATAAACATTAAACTTTGAATTGCAGCAGTAACATAAGCACCAAGTAGCTTCAAGTTTTAAGAGTTAACTTGCCTCAGTTATATCTTTGTATTCCTATATTTATGCATCAGCTACGCTTTCTCCCATTTAATCTTAAATATGTAAATCCTCAATTTATCTGGAATTACTTAGTGAAAGGCTGATGTGTGAGTGTGGCAGATTATAATATTCCATCGCCACCCCTGATCCTCTTTACCTCTTATTCTTTTCATAGCAGATCAAAAAAGCTGTGTGCGTGCCACAAGAATATATTATTTTAAGAGACTTGGACTTAGAAATTGATTTCCTTGATGAGAAAAAGAAAAGTCTCCTTCTGACCCAGAGGGTCACTTTATAATCCTGTCACTCGACATCAAAAAAGCCTTTTTTTTTCTTTTAAGAGAAGATGAGAATATTTCTGAAAAGGAATTAATTTTTCAGCTCCAGTAAAAACAGTGACTTGCAGACTTAGACATTGCGAGAGGAACGGTCCTATTCAGAACACATCTCCTGTGATTAGCACAAGCTTCTGATATATTTTAGGGTCAGGCAGTTTTAGATGGAGATTGGGATTTTGTACCATGGGACGAAACTGATATTTTATTGATGATTTTAAGGCTTAAGCTTGAGTCTCTGCCTCTTTCTTTCTCTTTTGTAAAGGGATTTTACTGCTTTCAAATATATAATGACAGTTTATGGAAGCAGTCTATCTTCCTTGTGTGTGGATTTAAATTAATAGGCTATTAAACAGCACGTGATTTTTATCACCATCCGATGATAGTTCAACTCACAACAGTTTTTGGTGCATTGCAGGGGACACTTGTACCTGTGCCCGAATTACCTGTCCAACTAGAGCAGTGGTTCTTTTTTTTTTTTGAGACAGTTTCGCTCTGTCACCCAGGCTGAAGTGCAGTAGTGTGATTCCCGGCTCACTGCAATCTCTGCCTCCCAAGTTCAAGTGATTTTCCTGCCTCAGCCTCCCAAGTGGTTCGGACTACAGGTGTGTGCCACTACGCCTGGCTGATTCTTTTGTATTTTTAGTAGGGACAGTATTTTACCATGTTGGCCAGGCTGTTCTTGAATTCTTGACCTCAGATGATCTGCCCACCTCAGCCTTCCAAAGTGCTGGGATTACAGGCGTGAGCCACCTCGCCTGGCCTAGAGCGGCGGTTCTTAATCCTACTACACATTTAAACCACCTGGAGAGTTTCACGAACTACTGATGGCTGCGCCATGCTTCTGGAAATTTTGATTCTGTTGATCTGGGGCCTAGGCCTCAAGGGCATTTAGAAGCTTCAAAAAGTGATTCTAATGACCAAATAGGGTTGAGTACTACTAAACTAAATTCTGAAACCAGATGGCATTCTAGTATTAGGAAGTATCTGCTACAAAGCTCTGACGTTTGCATTTCTAGAGTCCCTTCTTCAACTTACTTACATAAAGGTATTTTTAAAATTAATTTTTAAAAATATTTATAATTGACAGGTACAAAGTTACAGTTAGACAAGAAGTTCGGATGTTCTGTTACACAGTAGGATGATTATAGCAAATAATGTAGTGAATATTCTAAGATAGCCAAAAGAAAAGATTTTAAATAGCATTACCACAAAGAAATGATAATTATTTAAAGTGATGGATAAGTAATTATTTTAATTTGATCATAAAGGTACTTTTGATGAAAGATTTCTAATCTCTTTATTAATATGAAATCTCAGAGCATCTATTTGAATTGCCCAAATTAATATTGGAGTGTGTTTTACTGATGGATAAAATGAGGTTAAAAATCTTCTCAATTTAGGAAACATGTCTATTTGTATGTATATTACACGTACATTTATACACACTAACATAAAAAAGTAATATGTGATGAGGTATTAACGAAATAGTAGAATTTAAGGTTCTTGCCAGGCCTTCAAGCCCTATCCAAAATTATCTCTGCCACAGAGGCCAAAACTTCCACCATTAGTGATTCATTTCTTAATGTTAAGCTTGTTACCCCAGTTGTTATCTTTAAAAATCACTTAATTCCTGAGGAGCCTGGTGCCCTAGTGGGAAAAGGCATGGCAGGTCTTTCTTGGCACAGGGTTGTGGAGAAAGGCATGGCTGGGGCCAGCCTCACAGGCATGTGACCTTGCCATGGTTAGAAGGGCTCTGTACTTTAATATTCTGCTGCCATGATGTTGAAATTTTTAATAATATTTTAACAAGAGTCCTGCTGATTCTGGGTGTGGCCTCCAAAGATAAATTGTTCGTTGCTCTTTTTTTTTTTTTTTTTTTTTGAGACAGTTTTGTTCTGTCACCAGGCTGCAGTGCAGTGGTACAATCTTGGCTCACTGCAACCTCTGCCTCCTGGGTTCAAACAATTCTTCTGCCTCAGCCTCCAAGTTAGCTGGGACTATAGGCGTGTGACACCACGGCCAGCTAATTTTTATATTTTAGTAGAGACGGGGTTTCACCATGTTGGCCAGGATGGTCTTGATCTCTTGACCTTGTGATCTGCCTGCCTTGGCCTCCCAAAGTGCTGGGATTACAGGCGTGAGCCACTGTGCCCAGCCTCAGCTATATTTTTAGCAGAGACAGGGTTTCACCATGTTGGTCATACTGGTCTTGAACTCCTGACCTCGTGATCCACCCACCTCGGCCTCCCAAAGTGCTGGGATTACAGGCATGAGCCACCTTGCTGGCCTTCATTGCTCTTTAGTGTGGTCTGTGCTGGGGACTGAGTGGACTCAGAAAGAGTTGTTTGAGAACTGTGAGACCCAATGGAGGGGCTAATGTCCTATAGCTGTAAGTACCTAGGAATGAGGGGATTGGGCAAATACCCACTGTTTCCTTGGGTTCTTAGGTGGGTGATGGGGTGCCGTGTGTGTTCCGTAATGATATTGTGACCTACCACTCATTTGCAAATATTGAAGCATATTTAAGTGCTGATAATGTTGCTGGCGCTGGATTAAGCCCAGGGGATGTTGTAGCAAGCCTCCATGGAGGGAACGTGAGCAGTCCACTACTACATGCCATAACATGGAATGCATGAAGTGCCGTGGGGAAACACACAAAGGCGCCTAACTGGACTTGCTGGGGCCAGAGAAGGCAGGATGTTCAATCTGAGTTTGAAGGATAATTAGTAATTAACCATGCCAAGAGGAAGAATTATAATGTCCTAGACAGTGGGAACAGCATGTGCAAAGGCACAGGGACACAAGACAGAAAACTATGCATAAGAAGAAATAAAATGATATTCATGGTGACTGGCAATGCTGGGGCTTGAGGGGAGTGTTAAACGATTTTAGGGTGGTACTAGGCATAAGGCCATCAATGGGGCCCATGAGTTAAAAAAATAAAAAAGCATAGTTACCATTGCACTAGACCGCAAAACAAGGGCTTTGACTACATTGCGTCGTTTCATCCTTACAGCAACCCTCAAGGGAGGTCCAGTTGTTAACCCTATTTTACAGAAAAGGAAGTGTGAGTCTTAGATTGAGTAA
Organism: Sapajus apella; assembly: GCF_009761245.1. Lineage (NCBI taxonomy): Eukaryota > Metazoa > Chordata > Mammalia > Primates > Cebidae > Sapajus > Sapajus apella. The sequence continues at coordinate 17,106,474 of NW_022436962.1, read as the reverse complement.
TTCACCCAAGGTTACACAGCTAAGAGGCTGTAGAATTAGTATTCAAATGCAGATGTGTCTCTGCAGAAGGCCTGAGTCCTAAGTCACTGTATCACATCGTTAAGAGATTTGAACTTTAACTTAGAGAATTGGGAAACTATGAAAACATTTTCAGCAGACAATTGACATGAACTACACATTTTAGACAACACTTAGTTGTGTTCAATGACTCTGGGACTTGTTTCATCAATTTATGGACTATAGCTTAGCCTCACCTCCTCCTCTAGTGCCTGAAACAGATAAAGAAGTCCAAACTAGGCTGTGCACAGTGGCTCCTGCCGGTAATCCCAGCACTTGGGAAGGCCGAGGTGGGTGGATCACTTGAGGTCAGGAGTTCAAGACCAGCTTTGCCAACATGGTGAAACCCTGTCCTCTACTAAAGTTACAAAAATTCGATGGTTGTGGTGGCAGGCGCCTTTATCTAAGCCACTTGGGTGGCCGAGGCAGGAGAATCGCTTCAACCTGGGAGGCAGAGGTTGCAGTGAGCTAAAATTGTGCCACCTCACTCCAGCCTGGGCAACAGAGCCAGATTCTGTCTCAAAAAAGAATCCCAAACTGACCACCTTAATTTCTGATGGAAAACTTTGGCTAAAGTTAGATGGGGTAGATCATGGAAGCTCAAGGCTAGAAATGAAGTTCCCCATTTGTCCGTGGCAGTTTGGCCTCTTTATAGAGAATCACCTGTATATTGTAGGTCAGTATACATAAGACAATAAATGAAACGATTCCAAATGGCAGTTTTCATTGTGAAATCAAGTCCTTTCAGTGCCCCATTAGATTTAGTAAAAATAAACACACACACAAATAAAACAAAACTGAATGAAAACATGTTTATTAATATATAATTTACCCCTCTCTGCTTTCTTCACAAGGTTCTTTCTACCTGGGCCATCCCTTCCACACCTTCCTGAGGGATTCTCCATCCTCCTGCCCGAGCTTCTCCCCTAGAGCTTTTTCTCTGGGGCCAATGTCTTTTAGGTTCTGAGGCCACATTTATCTGATGTTCTCACTTTTCATGTGTCCCAGGAAATAGCATGATCAAGTGGCAAGTACTTTGGGGTCTGCCATAACTGGGTTTAAGTCTCAGGAATCTTTGACACCAAGGCTCTCAGTATCAATTTCCTTGTGTATAAAAATGGCAATTTAATCTCAATGTAGAAGGTTTCTTGGGGACTAAATGAGTCCAAGTATTTGAGAGTGCTTGGTCTTTTGTGGGTTACCTGTTGATTTCCTTTCCTTCCTTCCCACTGAGACCTCAGTTCAAATGACTTGTCAGTCTAACGTTTCTCTCAAATCCCATCTGTCAAGTTCCTTGACCCAGACCCCTCTTTACTCTCTGTCTCTTCAGCAATCAGAGACCTTGTGGTAATCCTGGCTTTGCAAATGGTTTATCCCTTCTGATGCTTATGTTAGGAGCCTCCCTGGTCAGGATCCCTAAGGGTGGAAACCAAGTCTGGTAATTTTTTGAAACATTCCTACAGTGTCCACTACAGAGAAGGAAAGACAGAACATTCATTGGCCATCAGGGCACATACTATGTAGAGGGACAGAATGCTCTGCCGTCATTAATGTCAGTGAAATAATTTTCCAGAGTTCCTTAAGCTTTTTACTTTATGTTTATCCAGGGATGGTGACTGTACTTATGGCTTCTTAGTTAATGTCTCACCATTATTGAATTCCTAGAAAGCTTGTTAGAAGGCGAGCTTACTACATCCCAGAGAGGCAGCTGTGGTTACAGTTGATTTTTATAGAAGGGCTCTGAGTGAATCTCTCAGGATGTGGGGCTCTCATTAACTCCAAACATAGAGAATGCAAATATTTTGTTTGCTTTTCTACTTGGACATAATGCTGTTGGAGAGGAGGAACCAATAAGAGGAGAAGGGAAGGAAAGTTCAATCGTTCTAGCTAATGAGTCTGACCAGGCTAAGTCAGTAACAGTAACAACCATAACCACACGGCACTAATGATCACACACAATGGCACTTACAAGGAGCCAGGCACTGTTTTAATGCCATACCCATCAGAACTCTTTCAATCCTCTTAACAATCCAATAAGTAGATATTCTTCTCCCCACTTTACAGATGAGAAGATTGTGGCACAGAGAGGTGAAGTAATTTGCCTAATTTTACTCAGCTACAAATGACAGAGCAAGGATGTAACCCAGAGAGTTGGCTGAGAAGCTGAGCTTATAATCTTTATGTTTTGCTGCCCATGTAGCACAGTGACTTATGATAATAAAGACTTTTTAATGATAGATATCCACAGATGAACACAGTGACTATCCCTGGGGCCCTGTGCGCCTCTCATACAGATTTCCTAGAGGGAGAAAGATGAGGGTTTCACCAACCACTTTCTAATTTGCTTAACCTTGCCTTTGCGTGCCTGAGTGAGGGGGACACAAAAGCTCTTGGCATGATACTCCACATTCCCTGGCACTCAACAAATAATCAGGGAGGACCTTTCACTCTTTGGTATGTCCCACCCACCTACCCCCATGAAAGATATCAATAATCCAGTCAAGCGCTCCTTTTTCTTGGACCAGGAAATGACTTCAGAATCCTCTAGAAAATTACCTCCAATAGATGACCGTAGGCATGGAGAACGAAGCCTGTTTACTATGCTTGTTTTAGGCCACACGGGTAGAAATCATGTCATATTTGTATTTAGAATCAGGTACAGCCCTCTGTATACAGTCAGTCCTCAGGATGAATGAATGTGTGAATGAATACATATGGAACTCGAGCACATTTACATTTACCATATGGATTCTACCATGACTCCGATTAAAACCAATGGTTTTAATCAAGGCAGAATATCTTCTTTAAACACAAGGATTAGCCTCTATGAACAGAGAAATGTAAACATGATTCTAATTAGAGAATTTACTAATTATTCTTCCCTGCTGAGGACATTAGCTGGGGTTTAGTCTTTAGCTGTGACAGCCATACGAGTTTCTCTTTATCTCCAGAAAGATAAAAATTGACTGGAAAGATTCATTTCAATACCCTGATTCCTTTCCTGCTCTCTTTCACCCTCAAAAAAAGATATTCCAGCATGAAAGATCACAGACTCAGCCCAAAACAGTGGACACAGGTTGACGGCATTCAGGAAACTGCACACTCCTGGAGCCCCAACTGCTGAGGCAAAGATAAATCGGCAGGAAGATTTCTTTGGAATGATGTGAATTTAATGAATCATGAAAAATATCCCCAGCTGTTCTTAAATTTAAGGGAGATTGAGTGATAACAAAAGATAGTTTCCCTTCCTCTTAGATGTAGGTTGGAGCGGAAAGGGCTGTGGTAAAAAAAAAAAAAAAAAAAAAAAAAAAAAAAAACCCTGAGGCCAAAAGCTTGCCTTTTCTTTTCCATCTCTTCTATTGTTAAGGGGAAAAAAAGCTGTCTGCAGTCAGCAGCCACTGAAGGGCATGATGAAGAGTGTTTGCTATTACCAGACTTGAAGAATTCTCCACTCTGATTTCAAAGGTCAGGCAGGCAAACATTTAGAAAGTGACGGGCTCTTCCCTCATCTTTCCCCAACCCCCAACCACCCGTCCTCACATTTCATTCAGCCCCTTTATTAACACAGGGACTTACTGAAATTAAAAGTAATGATTCTCCCTTTCCTCATCCCAGCTGCTGCAACCCTCACTGCCCCGGCCCTCAAAATCCTTATTAACCCATTGATTTGTGTGGTCTCCCAGGCCTGTCTTCAGCTGGGAGAACTAAGCCAGACCATTGTGGCTTTGGCTGAGCTTCAGGGATTCCCAATTTAGATCCTGGACGACTGGGTTGGAGGGTTTGGAGGAGGGTTGGAACCATGTGAGTGACTCACCTTCTTTCCCCTTCCGCCCAGGCTGACAGGGGCCCCTGAACATGCCATACACTACCCCCAGAGGCCGGGCCCAGGCCCAGGCCCAGACCCAGCCCAGGTGCTCGGCTTGCTGTTCTTACCTGAAAAGGCACAATGCAGGTGGATAACTGCGAAGGTCATGAAGGAATGCCAGCTCACCTCTGCTACCCTGGAGTCTGTTGCTTGTCTTTAGATAAATTTCCCTTTTCTTCAAGTTGGGAAGGGCAAACACAATGGCTGCTAAGCAAAAAAGTTTATTTTCCCTTAAAGCAATTTTTAACTTTTAAGTGTAGGTAAGAGATGTGGTTTGAGGGGTAGAAATGCTGGCATCTCTGTGTAACTGCTCACTACAAGGGGATCAGAGAAGAGCATGGATGATGAAGATGATAATTATGTTAAATATTAATGACAAGCAATAAAATTGAGGGCTTACAACATACCAGGTACAATGTTAGATGCTTCTCATGTATGACACATTAAATCTGCACACAAACAAACAAAAACCCTCCAAGAAGTTGTTAATTGCAATTGCCTATTGAGAAAACTGGACTTGGTGAGATTTTAGCCAGAAAAATCTACTTTTCACTACTACTCTATCTAAACCCTGTTGAATCACTTTCCTTCTTACTGGTTGATAAGTTAGGCAGATCCATAGACTTGCTTGTTATTGTTTTCCATGTTAAAAAATAATCTCAATCAAGACTGTGTGATACTGGCAGAAGGATAGTTACACAGATAAATGCAACAAAATAGACAACACAGAAATAGGCCTATTTAAGCACAACCAATTGATTTTTGACAGAAGTATAAACGCAATTCAATAGAGGAAGGACAGACTTCTTAAGAAATGGTTCTGGAGCAACTGGACAAGCAAAAAATGAACCAACCTAAGCCTCACTTCTTATATAAAAATCAACTCACGTGGATCATAGATTTTTTTTCTTTTTCTTTTTGAGATGGAGTCTTACTCTATTGCCAGGCTAGAGTGCAGTGGCACGATCTTGGCTCACTGCAACCTCTGATTCCCTGGCTTAAGTGATTCTCCTGCCTCAGCCTTCCAAGTAGCTGGGATTACAGGCACGTGCCACCATGCCCAGCTAATTTTTGTACTTTTTGTAGAGATGGGGTTTTACCACTTGGCCAAGTTGGTCTTGATCTCCTGACCTCATGATTCACCTGCCTTGGCCTCCCAAAGTGCTGGGATTACAGGCGTGAGCCAAGGTGCCTGGCCAGATCATAAATTTTAATGGTAATGTAAAGCCATAAAACTTCTAGAAGAAAATAGAGGAGACAGTCTTTGAGACCCAGAACTTAGTAAAGAATTCTTAGATATGACATCAAAGCATGATTCAAAAAAGGAAAAACTTTGATAAATTGAATAAAAAACAAACTACGAATTGGGAAAAAGCATTTGCAAATTGCATGTTTGAAAATGTAATTGCATGTAGACTATATGGAGAACTCTCAAACCCAGTATTTTTTTTTTTTTTAAAGCAAGTAAACAATTATAAAATAGACAAAAAGCATGAAGAAACCTTTCACCAAAGAAGATATACACATGACAAAGGAGAACATGAAATAATTTCTACCACCTCTAGCCATCAGGGAAATGCAAATTAAGATCATGATGAGATCTCACTACATACCTATTAGAATAGAACAAACAAAAAATTTTTACATTACAAATGAATGCTATAAAATTCTCACAAGAAAATGGAGAATCGATGTCTTTTATACATTGCTGATGGGAATTTAAAATGCTACAGCCACTCTGGAAAACAGTTTGTCAGTTTCTTAAAAAAAAAATAAAAGATAAACATATGCCTAACGTACAACCCAGCAGTCACACTCCTGGGCGTTTATCTCAGAAAAATGAAAACTGACAACATAAAACCTATACACAATTGTTCATAGCAGCTTTATTTATAATAACCAACATGGAAAACAACTAAAATGTCCTACAATAAGTGAATGCTTAAACAGAATGTGGTACATCCATACCATGAAATATTACTCTACAGTGAAAAGGAATAGATTCATGCAAAAACTTGCATGGATCTCAAGGGCAGTTTGCTGAATTAAAAAAAAAAGCAATTGTAGGCCTGGCGTGGTGGTTCACGCCTGTAATCCCAGCACTTTGGGAGGCTGAGGCAGGTGGATCACAAGGCCAGAAGTTCAAGACCAGCCTGGCCAAGATGGTGAAACCCCATCTCTACTAAAATTAAAAAAAAAAAAAATTAGCTGGGCACGGTGGCAGGCACCTGTAATACCAGCTACTTGGGAGGCTAAGGCAGGAGAATTGCTTGAACCTGGGTGGCAGAGGTTGCAGTAAGCTGAGATTGTGCCACTGCACTCCAGCCTGGGCGATAGTGTAAGACTCTGTCTCAAAAAAAAAAAAAAAGCCACTCTCAAAAGGCCAAATAGTGTATGCTTCTATTTATAACAATCTCTAAATGACAAAATTATAGGATGGAGAACAAATTAGTGGTTTCCAGGGGCTAGGTCTGGCAGGGATAGTGGTGGCAGGTGAGTGAGGTCACAATAAAGGGGTAGCCCCATGGAGATCTTTGTGATGATGGAACAATTCTGTATCTTGATCACGCTGGTAGCTGATATTTACACCAATCTATGCATATAATAAAATGGTACAGAACTGTATAAAGATATTGTACCAATGTCAGTTTCCTGGATCCAATATTATAACATAGCATTGGATTATGTAACCATTGGGTGAAACTGGATAAAAGGTACCTGAGACTTCTCTATACTATCTTTGAAACTGCCTGTCAATTTATAATTATTTCAAAATTTAAAAATATAAAATTAAAAAGTGTATCTTCTAGTATCAAGTATTATTTTCCAGTTTAATATAAATACTTTAATATCTCAGCTAATTGAAAGCTTCTTTCCTCCCTAGCACTGCCAAATCAGGTCTGTTTCATGCATAGAAGTCTGTTATATTATCAGAGCAGGCTGAACCATGCTGTAGTAATAAAAGCAAAAAAGAAAAAAGTAAAATAAATAATCCCTGCAGTTTTGGTACTTTAGCATAATAAAACTTTGCCATTCATAACCATTAAGGTTGAGCAATTCTCTTCCCTGCAGTGACTCAGGGATTCAGGCTCCTTCCGTCTTGTGACTCTGCCATCTTCAACCAGTGGCCTTTGTGAGCACCCTGGGAAGAGAAAACAAATAGTGGAGATCATATGGGGGATTTTATGGCTAGGCCTTAAAGTGTCCTGCATTACTTCCACCTACATTCCATTGCCCAGAACCTAGGCACAGGAACCCAGTTTAACTGCAAGTGAGTTTGGGAAATACAGTCTTCCGGAATGCTCAAGAATAGCAAGTATGGTTGGAGTGAGACACTGCACCCTTCATTGAGGACCTCTTGCTGTACCAAACCTTGGCACAGTGAGTCACCCTTTAGCTAGCTGTGTGTGACATGCCCTTGCCTTCTGCCTTCAAGCCCCTTTCTAATGGAGTCATCTCATCCTGCCATATGAGGAGGCATGGTGACTTCTCTTGGGCCGAATCCTTTGAGATGACTCAGACTGATCCACGGGGATACAACATCCTTACATCACCCAAAGCAAGCTGGAAGTGCAGGTATTCCCACCGCAGTCCTCTTACTGACATTGTCATCAGAGAATGCTTTAATCAGATTCTTGCCTTAGGATTATTTAGGCAAGAGGCAGGCAACACAGACCATTTGCTTCCGAGATCTCTGTCAATTTGCTCTTCACTAGGACCTCAGAGTTTCCCCACTTGGCTTGAGGAGGAAAACTCTTTCTCTCCCTGCATGGGTGAACAGGAAAGGAAAAATCTATCTTCTCTACTCTTGTCCAAATCAATTTCCTAGTCTCCTGTTACATATAGGCAAGCGATGGTGGACTGCAGGACCCATACCCAGTTTTGCCATCTGGTAGCAATCTAACAAAAATGGCTGGACTCCTTTCTTTAGAATATGTTGCTGCCTAACACCCACTATCCTCAGCTTTATAGTATCAACCAAAATGTGGAGAGAACTGGAAATGCTGTATTTAATGTCCTGTTAAATAGTATTATTCCCATTTTATTGATGTTCCTGAGGTTCAAAGTAGATGCGGAATTTGTGCAAAGTCACCCAGCTATACAATTGTATCTGGATTTTAAGAGCAGTGGTGGGTGAGAGACAACATCTGGGGTGAGGGAAAGAAATATGATAATATTTACTTTTGATAAATCAGTGTGTGAGTAGAAGAGAATTGGTTCAACATAGTACTAGTTGGGGTTTAGAAAGGCAATAAGAAATGTTATCTTGGCAATTTTTTTTTTTCTGAGTCTCTTAGCCGTCCTATTCTAACCTATTAATTTCCAGTACTTCTTCGTACTACCAACTCAGGAAACCCAGCCTCACCATTACATCCTAATGGCCCCTAGTGTGTTCTTACTTAGTGGGATGATAGAAATGATCATTTAAACAACTGTAACTAGGGGGGCTTTGTAGGAAAGGACCTTTGTTCGGGAAAATAATTTGAAAATTTGAAAGTATCAATTAGGAGGTACGTGTAAAACAAAACGAAATTGCTGAAGTGTTATGTATAAGAAGTAGAACAGGAATTTGGGGATGAGAAAAGCAAAAAGAAGAGGAGGGAGGCAGAGAACAGGGAGCGGGGCAGAAAGACCAGGTCTTGGACCTGCAGAGCGGCACAATGGTGAAGGGCACGAAGAACAAAATTGTCCAATAGCCATTTGACATTGCTTGAGGTATAAATCATCTCCATCCCCTCAAACCTTTGGTTAAGGCTTCTGAACATTGCTGGGGAGGGGGAAAATCAAGGACAGAGCAGCTTTTCCAAGACCACGTTGGGGAGGAGCACAAAGCAGAGAAGTGGGGTGGAAAGAGGGGGTAAGGCCCAGTATAAGAACGTGAGCTTAGAGCCAGAAGTGGCCCGAGAAACAAAACTCCAGGAATTTGCAGAAATCCTGAGGAGAGTGTTAGACGTTCCGCTGGACACCGCAGAGTCAGCTTGAGCTAATGTAATCCAAATCTCATGTGACAGGGCCACTGCAGCTGACATCTGGGTTGCGCTCAAGTAATCAAAAATCCTTTTAAGAATATACTTTGTCATTCCTTCCTCACTAAACTTTTTACCCAACTTGCTACAAATAATAGTTTTGAAACTGCTTTTACTTAATTGTCCATGCCTTGCCTTTGTGAAAAGGTGCTAGAGAGGAACCAAATAAACACAAGAGAGTTAGATTAAGGAAGAGAGAAGCAAGTGGTGTGAGTAATAGGATAAATTGATGATCAGCTCACAATAATTAAGTTTGATCAGTGAGTTAGCAGAAAGCATGTTCAGTATATATGCTTGAGTGTCTGCATTTGAGAGCATGCTTTCTAAATTTTAATATGCATGCAAATGTCATGAGGATTTTTTTGTGGGATGGATGGTGGCTGATGAGATTCTATATTGCTGACAGTTTGAAGGTGATGTGGTGGCTGCTGGTCTGAAGACACTATTTTGATTAACAAGATCTTAGAGCATGAGGCAGTAACTTCCTAACGCAGAAGGTCATTATGGTGCCAAAGGAAAAAAGGGAGAGATGGAAAATAAGAAGGTAGATGACAGAAGGTTAAACAACTATACCAACAGAGAAATGGGAATCTCCAGTAAGAGGAGTAGGAAGTCGCTAGCAACGGTTCCAGCATTTCCGGATGTTTATTGCAATGGTATAGGTTGCTTTGCTCTCTGTCAAATAGCACACATTCCTTGACCCTTCACAGTGCTTATTAGTTTTCAGGGGTGAAAATGCAAGTGTCTAATTCTCTAGTCTTTCACTAATATTTATTCATGTGTATTATGTACGTTGAGCATCCCTAATCAGAAAAAGTCTGAAATGCTCTCAAATCTGAAACTTTTTGAGTACTGACATAAAGCCCTAAGTGGAATATTCCACACATAAGTCCTTAATATAAACTCTGTGTCATGCACAAAATTACTAAAAATATTGTATAACATTAACTTCAGGATCTGTATATAAAGTATATTTACGAAATGTAAATGAATTTCATGTTTAGACAGGCTCCATCTCCATGTCTATTATATGTCTCATTATGTACATGCAAATGTTCCAAAATCCCAAAAAAATCCAAGATCTGAAAAACTTCTGGTCCCGAGCATTTCAGATAAAGGATACTCTGTGTATGTGCAGACATGTTTTATTTTTTAGTTTTTCATCAGCCTACATCATGCTTTGAATTGCATAGGTGTTTTAGACATAATTTTGCTAATTGGGAATAAATTCTTCCATTAATATCCCATCAATGTTACCATATTGTTATTATAACTTCATAATGTTTTCTAAACCTAAATAGTTTTGTAGTCTGACAAACAACTTTAATAATGTAATACAGCTGAATTTCCACCTAAATTGCTCGTGCTGGGTAATGTACATGTTCATTGATGCCTGCCTCCTGTAACTTATTTTGCATATACAAGTTAATTAGTCAATTGAAATTTACTTTGGGAGAAAGAGTCTGGTGGTGGCAGGAAAGGTGACAGGGAGCCAAGTTTCATACTTGTGAGGTTTTATTGTGCTCCTGTCTGGGACTCACCAACAATATACACCAGGGGCATCACACCCTGGTGGTCTCCTGGTGTTATGGGTAGTGAATATGAATGCTATGAGGGATAGCCATGTTATTGCTGGGATAATGGATCTCTATCTTTAATCCTGCTCCCTCTTCAAAATACATTTACACTCCTCCTTTTATACCTTACAGATTTTTTCACCACTTAACCAATTCCCAGTCTTTTTATCATCTTAATGCCTTTGTATTTAGAATATCCATCTATGTCTCTATCCATAACTGAAATAGACAGTTAAAAACAATACAGATATTGATTTTGTTTCTTTTCTATTCCTCATTTCATGCAATAATTCCTGGAAGGATCAGCCAGTTTACTTGTCACCTCAGGGTCTGAAATGCAGAGTTCAGAAGGGGGCAAACATGAAGGATTCAACCACATGAACTCTTGAGAGTTGCTTTATATGAGAGGTTTGGGGCGCAAGGCAGTCTCTGGGTTCTCCCCTTCTTATGTCCTAACCCACTGATAATTTTACACAGGGAGGAAAAAGGGAATCAGAATATATTTTCTGTCTTTATTGATGGCCAAGTTGGATTGGAGAACCGTAGCAGGAAGTCATGCTATATCAAAATTAAAAACAGGAAGTTTCCAGAGATAGAGTGAGAGAGCCAAGAGACATTGGAGACAATATATAGCAACATCGCTTCCTGAGCCTGGCTTAGGGGTGGGAATAGAACCTCTGGTGGAAGAGTAAAGTGATTCTAGAAGCCCTGGCACCTTCTTTCCTCTTCTCCTGCCACCTTGGGAAAACATCAGGTTGGGTATGTTCTTTACAATCTCCTCATATCTAAGGAGGAGTCAAGGCAAGACCCAGGGGCAGAACTGCTCTTAGGCCCAGCTAAGGGGGTCCCCAGTCATCGGTCCTATGTTCTACAGACCCCGCTGTTGCCCTCTTCTGGCAGTGCCCTTCTCCATGGAGACAAAGGAAGGAGCCCATCCTGGGACCATGCTCTCCTTCTGGATCATGTTTAGAAATTTCCTGTCCAGATATCCCTGAGCCCACTGAAAGGCTGTGTGGACTTCTCCCTGGGTAGGCTGGCAGGTATCTCTCCTCCTGCTGTGCCCCCTTCCCTGATGTTGGATCCTGCCACTGTTGTGCAGTTCTTTAGGACTGAGAGATGGCCAAGGTCTGGATATATGCAGTGGTGGGGTCGGGGGTATAATGGATCTTCGACATTCAGTGTTGCAGTGTGGGGTGGAAATGGAGAATAGAAGAGGGGAAAGGAGGCAAACCATAGGCTGATGGCCAGTTCTCCCAGAACCCCAGGTTCTAGTACCCCAGGCTCCATAAAAGAACCTTGAGGAGTACAGGAATTTTAGATTCGAACATTTCAGAGTTGTTATAAGGGTGTATTTATCAGTACAGGAGGAAAGAATGTATTTTACTTAGTTTATTAGCTTAATTTATAGTTTTAAAATATTTAAACATATGGTATGTGGGCTTCTGTCTGTATTCTTGCCACAGGCCCCACAAATGTTAGAAATAGGAGCAAGAGAGTCCCAGATCTGGCTCTTTTCTAGGCTTTAAGGTAGAGTCTGGATTGCTGCATAACAAAACACCCCAAACATAAGATCCTAAAATGACAAGTTATTTTAACATGCAGACAGCTTCTGTGGATCAATAATTCAGAGTGGGCCCACAGCAGGGACAGCACCTTGATGTCTGGGAAAATCCACTGGGAAGATGAAGGCTACTGGGGACTCAATGGCTGCGGCTGAATCACCTCAAGATGCCCTCCCTGACTCATCTGGGTATTGGATGTTGGTGAGGAACTCTGCTGGGGGGTTGGCTGGAGCCTTTACACAGGGTATCTCTTTGTCACCTAGGCTTCCTCCTAGCCTAATGACCGGGTTGGAGTGAGCATCCTGAGAAGTCAAAGAGCTGTATTGCATTTTATGACCTAGCCTTGGAAGTCACATAGTGTCACTTCTGCCATGGTGGTAAAGCCATCTAGGTTCAAGTGGAAGAAATACAGACCCCTCCTCTTGATGGGAAAAATGTCAAAAACACATTTGATAAAGGGTCTGCAAGGAGAAAAACTATTTATTGTTAAGGCTACTTTTGAAAATGGAACCAGTCATGATATTCTTTGCTTAAGAGAGCATAGTAGTCAGGGATTTGGGGAGAAATCTCTGGTGCAGGATTTCCAGGAGGATATTGTGAGTTAATTCAAGTCAAAGGCTTATCATAGTGCTTCGACATATGGTAGGACTCAATAAACAAGCAGGTGCTATTTTCATTGCCACCACTGCTATCATCATCATCACCAACACCATCATCATTGTCATCATCTCTGAGAAACTTATGGAGATGGTTCGATCATCTATATGAGGGAGGAAACTGAGGCCAGATAAGTTAGGTGATGTTTTGGGCGTCACCAAACAATTCCATGGTAGTTCTGTGTTTGAACTTGGGCTTTTGACTCTCATCAAGGAACTCTGGTAGTGATGGTTTGGGGACTTTGTAAAGAATGGGCCATATATTCTAAGAGTTTAAATTGTCATAGATGACCCTGGATCTTGGTCACTGCTTTTATTTGTCTGATGTTAATGATTTCAGAGATGATTTTGTTGGTGGAGTTTTCTAGTATCCTATTGAAAAAAAACACAAAAAACAAAACTAGCAAACAATTTTTAAACTGGTAACCTAGAACCTTCTCTAATAAGATGTCCATGAATTTGGATAATTTAGGTTTTAAAAATATCAGACCTTTTTTCTTTTTATTTGGAGACAGTATCTCTTAAGGCAGTTATCAAAACAAGTTTGTAGATGGCGATGTTTTAACTATTAGAGAAGCCAAACTTTATGCAAAAACTATATATGCACAATGAAATAATTATAAGATTTTGTCATTTATTCATTAAATCCTATCTCCAGAACCTCATTTGGCAGTACTTGCCTATTTAATGGTGTTTAGTATTTGAAAATTAAGCAATATCTTTAAAGAACTCTTCTGTTATTCCAGCAAGCCTATTACAAATTTATTTTTCCATGCAAATCTGAAATGTTAAGCTTTTGTCCAGCCTATGTGTCTTGTTTTGTTTCATTTTGGCTTGGTGTTTAGGAGCTGGTCATCCTCTGAGGGAACATGAGGAGCACAACCAAACCAATCTATAGCCACTGATTCTTGGCCAAGTTGGGCTAATGGAAGGGCCTGTGACAGATAAGAGCAAATCAGACATCGGTTTATGCTTCTGTCCTGGCGAGCCTCAGTGTGTGCTCTGGGGACCCAGAAGCAACTCAGGGTGTAAGAATATGGGTCAGCATTACCTTATGTAACTGTCCCTCTTTGTGTTTTCAGGTGGGAGGCCAGGTCAATGGTAACTGTTCATAGAGGTCATTCATCCAGATCAAGCCTGGGGCCTTTCCAAGGAGGCAGAGTCCAGTTGATGTTGGATGTTCACTGACTGCTGTCAGCAGATGAGGGGGACAGTGATGAAATCTTCCACTCGAGTTTTCTAGGCAAAAATGGCACTCAACTATTTAGACCAACAACCTGACCTTCCTTTCTGAGGAAATCTTCTGGAGCCAGGAAGCTTGAGGTCACCATTTACTATGTGATTGTGGATAAGGGGGCCTCAGTTTCCTCATGTATAAAATGAGTGTAAGAATGGTGCTTGCACATAGGATTCTTAGGAGGTGAAATGAGTAAGACATGCAAAAAGCTGAGAAGAGTTTCTTGTACAAAGCTGGCCCTCAGGAAATGCTATTTAAAAAGAAATACTCAATACCAGTTACAACCATTTTTTGAGAATTTGCGGTGTTGTAAGCATCATGCTAATCATGCTAAGCTTGTTATGGACATTACTTGATTTTTTTTTTTTTTTGAAACAGGATCTCACTTTGTTACCGAGGCTAGAGTGCAGCATGATCTTGGCTCATTCCAGCCTCAAACTTCCAGGATCAAGCCATCCTTCTATCTTAGCCTCCCAAGTAGCTTTGATAACAGATGTGCGCCACCACTCCAGGCTAGTTTTTGTAGAGATGAGGTCTCACCACGTTGCCCAGGCTGTTCTCAAACTCTTGAGCTCAAGTTGTTTGCCTGCCTTGGCCTCCCAAAGTGCTAGGATTACAGGCATGTGCCACTGCACCTAGCCTGACATTACTTAATTTTGTCCATACAACAAAAACTCAATGGGATAGCTGTCTTTATCCCCATTTCACAGATGAGGAAATTGAGGCCGAGAGAAATTTCAGAATGTGCTCAAGGTAACACATTATTAGGTAAAAGCCCAGGAATTCTAACTTGGTTTTGTCTGGCACAAAAAATCCTCACCACCCCATGGCACTGTGGTTAAAACACAATAAAACAAAGCAAAAAATAATCTTGTCATTAGCATGCTTGATATTCCCTGAAAAGGCTATTAGGTTATTCGTAGATTGCACACTCTAACATGGCAGAGTTGTGGCTGTGATTTTTTTTTTTAGAACAGCTTATTTGAAGGACTATTTCTGTAATTCTAGCCAACCGATTGCAAATTTATGTTTCCATGAAAATCTGAAATTTGAAGCTTTTGTCCAGCCTATATGTTTTGCTTTGTTTCATTTTGGGTCGGTTGTTTAAAGAGCCCGTCTTCCCTTGAGGCAACATAGGGCATGACCAAACCAATCAATATTCATTGATCTAGTTTGATGCTGTGTGCAGAAGACGCAGAAGACACCTAATAAAGGCTTTCTGTTCTGGCTGCAATGGTTACTGCTGTCGGCAGGCTACAAGTTGGAACCTCAGACGTGTCCTGCAGGGTGTTGGGCAGAGACACTGCACAAAAATGTGAGCCTGTACATTCCAGGAAGCTCAGTGAAGTTATGGGTGGTGTCCTGGATGGTGGTGTCAGGGGGTGGATTTAGAGAGTCCCCCTCATGAATCCTGATGCTCCTACATTTCCATCCAATATTCAAGAAAAGTGAGACCAAGTTATTTATTGTCAGGTCTACTAAAATAAAGCTCAGTTACCTTTCTGATTACACCTCCCTCCTTCAATACTTCTCTTTTTCTCTCAAACCACAAGGGAAGATTGATAGCTGGAATGGAAAAACCCTGGTGTGGTCTCACAAATACTGGTCTAGGCTAGGGGTGAGGGGCAGATCCTCCTTCTTCAACTGTTTGTTTAAAGATAAAGAGGCCCTTTCAGTCCACATGGGGTCTAGTGATTTAACGGTGAACTATATTAATGGCTGCCAGAAAGAACCTGCTCTACTGGGCTGAGTCGGGAGAGACATGAATCTCAGGTTCTCACCAATCCAGGCCAAATTTCCCCAAACTCTATAGTTTTAAAATGTTACCTTTGAAATGTTTATTCTAGTGTCTCACACAGCATGGATTTTTTTTCTTAATTTTTGCTTTTTTGTTTTGAAAGCCTCTTGTGTTTCTAATACACAGAGATCCTGGAATTTTAGATCTGTCAATAACACTCCCTGTTCCAAAGAAAAAAGTCTTTTATTTTTCCTTACTGGAATTTTTTCATTCCTTCCCCCCCCCCCCCCCCCCATTTCTCATTTCCTCAGGAAACCATTTAGCTGGAGACAGAGGGAAAGTTTTCCAGCACAATTCCCCCAGCCCCCACAGACTCATGCACACCCAGATAGCAATCTAGCACCAAGAACATATGCTGTAATAGACTCAACCCTGCCCGTAAAGATTTCTGTCTCCAATGACCTGAAGCATTTGGAAGGCCTTCTGGTGAAGGCAGCCTTCATCTGTGCTAACACCAGTCAACCTCCAGGAATCCTAGGAGGTGGCTGGGCTGGCCCCTTTGGTTGGCTCTTTGCTCTGGGCTGTTAATTAATGGGACAAAGAGTCATTAGGGAGCTTCCCTGAATGGGATGCTCTTGCAGGCTTTCTGAAGTGAAGGACGGTAAAGTAGGGACTCCCTGGAACTATGGGAGTGTATTGTCATTCTTTTGTAAAATAAATATTTGAGAATTTTGGCATGTCCTATACAATATTTTAGGTACTGGGATATAATGGTGGACAAGACCATTGAGGTTTCTGTTCTCGTTTCTTTTCTAGTTTTCAAGAGGAGAGGTGTGTTGAGTATGGAAGGCAAAACCAGGAGAATACAGGTGAAAACCAAGAAAACAAACACATGAACAAAATACATTTTGTTTTTAGTGATACATATTATGAGGAAATCAAATAGTATTTTAGAATTGTGACTGATTCTCTTTCTGCCTGCAACTTTTAGGACACTTCCTTCTCTGATACTCCCAGACTCTAGTACTGGGAATCTCCTAACATACTTCAGGCTCTGTGCATCTCATTGGTGGATGCCTTTGTCCTATCCGGAGTGAAGGTTCTACATTTTTCTTTGAAGATGAAGTTTAAGAACTTTTGTGAGCAAGGATTTGAGGTTTCACTCAACGTGCTGAGAGGTAGATGAGTAGAACAATGCAGAATGCTCCAGAAACCACTGTCTATTTAGTGGCCCCAAACAAATGGGGAGCTTTTAAAATATTTGAATGGCCAAGAGAAAATGAATACAGCAGAATTATTTTCAGCTGTATGAAAAATGTTACCTGTAACCAAAAGGGACTTCCCTGTGTTATTTATTCTTATGATTCATCAAGTGTGTTGGGATCAAATCTAATCTTTGTCTAAATCCGAGAAGTGTTGGATGTCTCTAGAGAAGACTGACTTTTCTTTCTCGTGGCCAACACTCATCTTCTCAGAGCCATGGGACATTGTTTCTGTTGTTTCTTAGTTTGCGTTTTTGCTTTCGCTTTGGATAAAACAATTTTCTAAGCTCAAGGGGAAGCCTCCAGGAATCAGAGGCTGGGGGAGTTTATTGGAATCAGAGGCAAAAGTCCTTCTAAGACAGAGCTTACACTCTGCGTAGTAACCACCAGATGTCAGCAACTCATCTGATTTCAGTTCTCTAGTAAAGGGAAAGAGCCAGGAGGGGAATGGACCGCCTGGGCTGAACATCAGCTTGCTTTTTTGTTTCAGGTGTGAGTTAAGGAAGTTGTCTACTCTCAGGAAAAGTGCTAAGGGCTCACACAGGATGGTAGCCTGAGGACAAGTAGGACACTCAAACACATTCTAGGGATGAAATTCTTGAACTAACACTTTAATTTGAATTTTTTTCCCTTGTCAGCATTATTTATAGATATCAAAGTTTTTTAGGCAACTAAAGCAGCTTATTTTTAAGGCCAAAGGCAACTAATGGATAGATTTGCTTTCAATTTTTGTTTTGTTTTGTTTTTAAGGAATCTTGCTAGGCTTTTAGGAAGAACTGTAAGAAGGAGTAGAGAAGTCTGAAAAATACACACATTATTTCAAAGAGGAGGCCTAAACAAGGTACATAAGAGCCAGGAGGTAATTAAGACCAGCTCCTGTGATGGTTATCTATTTTGCAAAACTGGGTTAAGTCCTCAGTATAGTAAAATGTGAGACAAAATGTTCAGTTTATTGAACGTCAATATAGCTACAAATACCTTCAGTTTTATGGAGGGGGCCTCCTCATTAGTTCATGAGTTTTATGCACCATTATAATGGATTATTCAGGAAGCTTAATTCAGTGTACAAATACAATAACATCACAGCATTTATTAATAGTTCTCAGATTCCTAAGAGCTTCTATGGCAAGAGCATTCTTTTTTTTTTTTTTTAGAGGTGGGGTCTTGGTCTGTTGCCCAGGCTAGAGTATAGTGGTGTGATCTCGGCTGACTGCAACTTCTGCCTCCCAGATTTAAGCGATTCTCATGCCTTAGCCTCCCAAGTAGCCTATGCATTCTTTTCTTAGTCATCTATCCATGTATCTTCTTCCAGTTTCAACTTTTATTCTTCTAGTTCCTTTATTGATTCTGTACTTCAATCTCAAATCTGCATCAGTCATTCCATTGTTGAGCAAGTCTATGTGTGGCTAGAAGTATGGAGGAAGTGCCAAGTGTGCTCTGTAGCAAGTCTCTCAGGCTGGTTAAGGACTCAACTCTGCAGGCTGGCATTTGAGGTCTGAACTGGTGCCTTCATGTGGGCTTGGGGCCTGGGCCTTGTAGGGACTTTGCCAACAACTCCCTCACCAAGGCCCGGTTTGGGGCTAGCAAGAGTGGCTGCTGAAACTGTTAATTGATAAAATAGGACACCACCTACCTCTCCAACCTACTTCCAATCTTTCTCATGAACACATCTCTCACATCAGCCTTATCCATCCCTTACGGTCCCCGAGACTGTGCCAAGGACTTTCCTTTCCTCAAGTCTTTCCTTCAGCCAGCTTTCCCCACTATCTCCTGGAATTGACTTTGAACTCATTTAACTTCAGCTGATGATTCAGACTCTTACTTTTTCCCTAGAGCTTTCATCTTTCACTCCAGCCTGATGTTATTTCATACTTCCTAATTCCTGAAGCACTTGCTGTATCATAATTTTGCAACATGGATATATTGCATTTTGATGAAGTCAGAGCCTTCAGTGGAGCAATGCACACTGTACCCACCAAGCAACCTCCATCATTCACCCTCCCCTACCCTGCTCAGTTTCCCTTGTCCATCATTCCACAGTCCGATTCCCATATTTTTAGTCCTTTTAATTAACAATCTTATATCATGTGAGTAATTATATAAATCTATACCAATAATTAATGTAGCATGTAATGTACATTATATTATATTGCCATCTATATTATGTGAACCTATTTCTTCCACACTTTATTCCAAAATACACTGTAAATTTCTTGAAATCTTAAAATAATTTTTAGCCTAGTGTTTTACATATGGTAGGATGCATAATAGACACTCATTAATTGAAATCAGAAATGTTCTATTTGCTGATCTCAGTTTATATGCTAACTTCCAGAGTAGACATCCCTGGAAGTAAATTGCTAAGATAAACAAGAAATGGAACCTGAAGTTCTTTGCTCCTTCCTCCTTTACTGCTTCATTTGAGATCCTTAAATGAAAAAAGGCGGAGAGAAGTTCATGTGGTTCAACCTCCACCCCTTTCTCTGAAGGCTGTGGTTCCTTTGACAGTAAGGAATGCCAAGCCTCAATTCCCTGAGCGTAATTTGACCTGTTAATTATATGCAAAGACTCAGGTCCCTAATAAAAGACCTGACTTTGTTGTCACCTGGGAAATGTCAACAAATGACATTATCTGCCTTTGAGGGATCTCTGTGTCTTCTGGCTGGACAAGGAGAGTCAATAGGAAAGCCAGGTGAGTCAGGGGCCTTGGAGTACACAGGATTGGTACTCCAAGTGGGTCATTTAATGGTGCTCCTTTGCTCCTGTTGCTGAAATTTAAAAAATTGATCATGCTTCCTTTTTCAAGAGAATCTTGAAAGGAAAATCACCTTTCTGTTTTCTAACTTGGAAATAAGGACCTACGCTAAAACTCTGATGAGAGTGTATAGCATCATAACATTGTTCTTGCTGGCTAGACTAAAGCCGCATCCAAGGCCACCTGTGTGAAGTGGGAGGCCGTCCTTTCCCTGCCTCCTGCCAAAGCAGGCTGAGGTTAGTGAAAGGCAGTGTGGTTAGTTGATCATGATAACCTAATATTCCATTTAGCCAGTGCCTGCTGTGAGCTATGTGCATTACATCATTACCTTATTTAATCCTTACTACAACTTTAGGGAACATATTAATTTTCCATTTATAAAAAAAGGAGATTATAGTTCAGAGAAGTAAGGAAACTTGCCCTGGGTCACACAGCTAATAAGAGGTGGACTTAGGTTTCAAATCCAGGCAAGGTATCAGGTACCTTGGATTCTGATCCTGATTTTGCTTCTATCTGGCTATGTAACTTAGGAAGGACAATTCATAAAACTTCTTTGAGTCCCGATATCTTTTTCGTCATGGGCTGGATGATCTGGTATTGCTTTACCCAACGGTGGCTCTTTGCTGCACATGGCTGTTCGGCACTTGCTGCGGTGGATCTGAATTGAGAAATGTCAGTGTTCAATACACACCAGATTTCAAAGACTTAATATAGAAGAAAGAATTTGAGGTATCTTAATGGCGTTTTAAATAACGATTATTTTTACAATGATAATGCTGTATGTAAAGAGCAAAATAAACTATATTATTAAAATAAATGTTACCTGCTCCTTTTTACTTTTGAAAATGTGTGTCCTAGAAATTACATGTTTGGCTCACACACTCTTGTTTCTTTTCTTTTTTTCTTTTCTTTTTTTTTTGGAGACAGAATTTTGCTCTGTTGCTCAGGCTGGAGTGAGGTGGTGCAATTTCAGCTCACTGCAATCTCCACCTCCTGGGTTCAAGTGATTCTCTTGCCTCAGCCACCCAAGTAGCTGGGATTACGGATACCTGCCACTATGCTAGGCTAATTTTTGTATTTTTAGTAGAGATGGGGTTTCACCATGTTGGCCAGGCTGTTCTCTAATTTCTGACCTCAAGTGATCTGCCTGCCTCAGCCTCCCAAAGTGCTGGGATTACAATTGTGAATCACTGTGCCCGGCCCTCATACTCTGTTTCTACTGGACAGTGCTTTCTAGACTTCCTTCGCTTGTCTCTGGAAGTCACATGTCTCAAGAACTGATGTTTCTTTAGGTGTTCTTGGATCTGGAGTTGGTGATGAGAGTAGGAGCATAAGCTGAGGGTCTCCCCTGAGCCCAGAGGCAGCGGAGCTACCCAGGGACATGGCATAAGTTTTGACTATGGGGACCCAAGCTGGACACTCAGTTTGGTTACAGATTGTATTGTGTTTGGCAGAACATTCATTGAACAAGCAGGTAAGAATGTAGTTTTGCACTTTTCAGCAAGGACAACCATCATCACATTTACCGGTGAAATTCTTCACCTGTACAATTTAATGTAGTCCTCGTAACAACCCTATGGAAGTAAATTCTATTATGCAGATTTCACAGACAATACAACTGAGACTCAAGAGAGATTAAGTTAATTTGCCCAAAGTAAAAAAAAAAAAAAAAAAAAAAAAAAAAAAAAACTAGTTAGTGATAGGGCTGGGTTCAAATATCAGTGTCAGACTCAAAAGCTTATAATTACCTACGTTAGGCAATATTACCTAATCCAAATGCCTTCAGTTTTTCCAGTTGTATCCAGGTGAATAATGAACAAAAGCATCCGCTTTGTGAGTAGGATATTGGTGTTGGGAGAATGTCCAGGAGACCTCTGATTCTGCTCAGGGATTATGTTTATATCTTTGAGGGTTTATCTATCATTATCCACCCCCAGGCAGAAGTGCTTCAGTGGGCTTCCAGCAGTTTAGAGAACACTATGCTTTCTAGGCCCTTAAGTTGAAGAAAGGCAGCAATGATGCAGATGAAATTAATGATTTACCATGTACAAAGCTCTACCAAACAATTGGCTGAAAGCTGAAGAGTTTGCCTGCAACTTGAAGGTTTGTTATCCAACCACTTTCAAGCTTTCAGGTTTGGAAAGTGCAGGATTGTAGTGCTAAATTACCTTCTGATATGTGATGCTATATGCATCTGTCAGGGTCCAGTCAAGAGAGAGATACCACACAGTAATTTCAATATTAAAAAGTTAATATAAAGAAACATCAACTAAGAAACATCAACTATGATAGGGGGTTAGAGTAATGAGAGATTGCTGGAAAAAGTAAAGAGAACTCTAAGAATATAGGAATAACAGATATAAGCAACAGCCATTACACTTAAAATTGAAATACAGGCCCAAGGAATGTCCTCCCTCATCCTCCCTCACCTCCACTTCAAAGGCTGAAATCCAGACATTGTGGAGAGAGCACAGCCATGGCCCAATGGCTGGAAGAGGAGTAGCTGCACTTGTAGAATTTGCTTTCTGGAACTTGCTATAAATCAGCTCTCAAGGGTGCCAGGGAAAGCTGTTCAGGAGGCAGTCTCTCTCTGGAGGTACTTACTGTGAAATTACCCGAGGTGATGGGGGAAGCTGCTGGAAGTAGGATATTGCTGGCTACCACACTCTGTGGGAGTCTGGTGTGAGAAAAGCTGTCTTGTCTCCAGGAGCTGAGTGCTGGAGTAGCTGCATGCTGTGAAGGAGCAGTGCTTGAGAAGCCGCTTGTGCTTCGTTAGCTGCCTATACTGCAGAAGACTAATGCTGAATAAACTGCCTATAGTGCAAGGGTTGGGTGCTGTGGAAGCCATGAATGCTGTGGGAGCCTGGTGTGGAGAAGCTGCCTGTGTTGCAGGAGCCTGCTAAGCCAGAGCAGCAGAACAGAATGAAAATTTCCTTCCTACTGCAATCCATCTTCAGTGTTGTCTACTGACAAGACTTAACATTGAATCAGCTGGCAAAGGAAAAATATGTACAGGGCCCAGATCTATTTTTGCAAAGCAGGCAATGAAGCACAAATTTGGAGGTAAGAGGCAATACATTGATAATTGGCACATCATAGAAGAATGGTATTTAAACTCTAGTATACCTAAGCAATACCTGGGGTTGGGTGGTGGTGGTGGGTATTTGTGAAACTTCAGTCTTGGACTTCACATTCTGGTTTAATGGATGTAAGGTTAACCCACGGAATTCAGAGTTTTCAGGTACTTCAGGTAGTTACGATGGATGGTCTGCTACCACCGATTTTCATTTAGATTATTGTAAAAGCCTCCCAGTTGGTGTCCTTGATTCCCTTCATATTCCTCTATGATCTGTTTTTTCACAGAGCAGCCAAGTGATCCTGTTAAAATATGAGTTAGAATTACTGGGCTGCTCAACATCTCTGGTGATTCCAATCTCACTAAGAGAAAAAGCTCAATTCTTTACAAAGACTTGCATAATTTGGGCCCCCACTACCTCTCTCCTACCATTCTCTCCCTGGTTTACTGTACCTGGGCCATACTGACCTTCGTGTTGTGCCTTGAACACTCCAGGCACATCCCAGCCTCAGAACATGTGCTACTGCAGTTCTTTCTTCTCAACGGACTCTCCTCCCAGATTTCTGCAGAGCTCATATACTCACAGGCTTCTGGTCTTTTTCTCAAAGGATACCTTTTCAGTAAGCTCTTCCCTGACCATGCTATTAATAATTAAAACCTTCTTTCTCCCTCTTTTACTCTCTGCACTCATGACACTCCCTAGGAGTCCATGGTGGTTGATATTTCTCCACATCACTTACCACCATTAAACTTAAGATATACTCCACTTACTAATTTTGTTTATTTTCAGTCATGTTGCACTGGAATGTAAACTCCATGAGATAAAACATTTTTGTACGTTTTGTTCATGGCTGTGCTCTCCAGGGCATTGAGGGTGCCTGGGACTGTAGTTGCTCAATGAATATTTGTTGAATGAATAAATTCAGCCTGCACTTTGAGAAACTTCTCTGTAGTGTATGTAGAGTATATAAATCATGAGGCTATTGTACGGCCAGCTGAGGCCCACAGTAGTTCTCCAACACTTTAAAATCTTCACACGTGCAAACACTAGCATGAGCCTTTTCAAGGAGCTGCCCCTCATGAAAATAGACCCTTCTAGAGCAGTGTGGGTACAATGGACAAGAGAATGTTCCTCCACCTACTCAGAAGGGTGGGAAAGCAGCCCAGCTTGTCAAAAAAGTATGTAGAGTTTTAAACAGAGAAAATTGCAGTTATTCAAACTGGCTATTTTTGAGAAAAGTCTTCATACTCAGCCATGTTTATTCTGGAAAGTTTCTAGAGGCCTCTGGACTTAGAAGACAAGTTTCAAGACAGCAGGTCTGTGTCTTCTTCCAAGAGCCAACTTTTCTTGTTCTTAGAGGAAGGAAGCATGCCTCAGATTGGTACTTCCTCTAGTCTCTGGAAATTGTCCTCCATCTCCATCCCAATCAAACCTTTCCTGCCTGCTCTTAACGCTGAGGGACTGAGTGAATTCCAAGTGTGGCCTTGCTGAGTGAGTCATATCCCCATTTCATGTGACTTGAACCTTATTTAGCCAAGGACATTTAAGAGCTTCTGGATGAATTATTTAAGAAAAAGGCAAAGGGAGACTGAGAGGTAGATCCTGAGATTCAAGTTGAACTCGGCAGAAAGAATGAGTTGGAGGAAAGAAAATAGGTTTGGCACATCCTGTACATGTGAGTTTGGAGGGCTGACCACCTAGACAGAAAAAGTCTTTAGTCCTATTTTCAAGATAGAATTAGAAAAAGACCATCTTGTGATTGTCAGCAGTTGGAGGAAAAACAATGACACAATTAGAGTTGATTTACAGTTAATAGGGTTATTAGGTCTATTTATAGGGTCCAAGCAATTTAATAATAGTATGACTACTTCATCTAATATTAAGACGTGCTTACAAGGTATCAGCCACATACATGTTATAATATTCTGCTGTTGAGAAGATGCCACTCAAAGGCATGAAAGCCCAAGAATATCCTGCTTCATGAATTCATGAAGGGCTGAAAAGTGTATTTTCCAAGACTTGTCACCTCACCAAAGCTTTGAAAGATGTGTTGGGTTCTGAGGAGTTCAGATGGGAAACTTCTCACCAACCGTCTTGAACTTTAAAACAATGATCACTTGATGATCATTTTATCATCAGCATTTCTAGAGTGATGAGAGATTTGTCTTGTCACATAGAAAACCAAATTATATGATAAAGAATTTAATGAGGCCACGGGATCCTCTGGTGCCTCTCAGAACCCTGAGACAAGGAGGGTGAAAGGGTTTAGGTATATCCCTTCCCTGGCCTAGTACCCCTGCTGGAATGATCTCTTGGTTTATTTCACTTGCCTGTATTAGCAGTATGTGCTCTCCATATTGCCCAATCTTAATTGCCCGTTATCAGTCCACGTCATATTCTGTCAGCAGCATTTGACGGAACCAATCACTCCCTTTGACTTGAAACACTTTTTTCTACTGCCTGGACAGCCTTCTCTTCTAATTGTTTATCTTTCTCACTGGCTGTACCTTTCTAGCCTCCTTTGTGGTCTCTTCAGGTCCTCAACATCTATCAGTTAGAAGACCCAAGGATTAAGTAAAGACCTCTTCTCTGTTGTAGCTAATCACTGCTGAGATAGCTACATTCAGGGATATGGTTTCAAATACTATTTAGCTTCCAAGAACTTCCAAAGTCATATCTTAAGCCTCAACCCCTCCCTGAACTCAGATAATAGACATCTTTGTACTTGACACAACTACTTAGATGTCGGATAGGTATTTCAAACCTAACATTCTCCAAAACATGGCCCTGATGTCTACACCCCTCAAAAAACTTCTAGTAGTTTCCCCAGCTTAGTTAATGGTGAGCTCCTCTTTCTGTTACTCAAAACCAAGTAGTTATCCTTGACACTTTCTCTTATATCCCATGTCTGATTCATCAGCAAATCCTGTTGGCTCCACCTTCAAAATAAATCTAAAATCTGACCACTGTTTCCCACCTCCACTACCCTGATCCTGGCTGGCATGGTCTCTCCTCCAGGTTACTACTAGCTTTCAACTGGTCATTCTGCTTCCATACTTGCTCTTATGATACTGATCTGGTCTCAAGACAGTGGTTGGAGTGACACTGCTAAGATGTAATTCACATTCCTTCTGCCAAATCTTCCAGTGGCTTCTCATCTCCATCAAGGTAAAAGCCAGAGCTGTGTGGTGGCCCCGAAGGCCCTGTGTGATTGTCCTTGTCCCACCAACTCCCTAATCTAATCTAATCTCCTACTGCTGCCCTCCCCACTCACCTGACCATCATCACACTGGTTCCTTGATGTTCATTGGACCAATAGTCCCCTTCCCTGCTCAGGGCCTTGCTTCTACTGCACATCCTGCCCTGGAGAGCTCTTCTCCCAAATGACTAATGGCTTGCTTTTCCATTCTTTCAAGGTCTCTGCTCAAATGTCACCCTTCCTGCAAGGATGTCCTTGACCACCCTAAAAGAAAGCCATCTGTCTTAGCCAGGTTTCACTATGTGCAGCGTGAATAATGGCAAATAGTAACACAATCCCCTACATGTATCTTACTGCTACTCTCCTTCCCGTCTCTCTGAGGCCCCCTGGCTCTGCTCAATTATCTCCAATGACTGGTTTGTCTTACTTACTATGTGATGTAATATATATTTACTTGCTTATTTACTGTCCGTCTCCCTACGCTGAAGTATAAGCTCCACAGGTGCAAAGGAACTTTGTTGACTGTGTTCACTGCTGTATTCCAGTTGCCTAGACTATTACCTGGCACCGAGAAAGTCTTTAATGAATATTCACAGAACTAATGAATATATAAATAGAAAGCAGATAATGGTAGATTAGGATGTGCATACAGGATGGCCTTGTGAATTTAGGAGAGTTAGATGGAAATTGATGCCTTTAAGAGAAGAAGTTCACAAGGGCAGTGATAGTGTCTCTCTCCTTGGAGAACTCGCAGCCAGGAGGTTAAATGCTGCATGTCCACAGTTTGGACTTGTATTTAACTGGCTTGCCACTTACCAGCTGTTTGTCTTTAGACAAGATATTTAACCTTGCTAAATCTCAATTTTCCTCAGCTATAAACCAGGGATAGTAATAGAAGCCACTTTGGGATTATTATGAAGAAAAATATATTAAAAATGTTTAGTATGGTACCTGGACATAATAAGTGCTCAATAAACATCTCAGTTATTTTTTTTGTTGTACAAAATAACATGTTGGCTGGGTACCTAAAACATCACCAGTGGTGAGCTTGAGGATTGGGATTGTGTATGATTTTTATTTTCTTCTTTTGGCTTGTATTTTCAAATATATATATATATATTTTACAATGAACAAGAATTATTTATTATATGATAACAGATGAGAATTACTGCTTTTTAAAAAAGAATTAGAGCAATGCAGCTGTTTTGCTTGGGTTGGGTCAAGTGGACTGATTTGAATGGGTTTGGTGGTCTCCTCAGGTTCTTATGAGCCCTTTTATTCTGCTGTTTCTAAGCCAAAGCAAGGGGGGTTGTGGTGCATTTAAGAGCCAGTGTTCTGGGGACAAGAGTGGGAGGAGGAAAGAACAAGAGAAGCTGAGGAAAAGCATTGAGATTATAAAACTGAAGCGGTCCACATGCTAAAGTGAGGATTTTCTCAGGAATGGAAAACCAAACATTGTATGTTCTCATTCATAAGTGGGAGCTGGGCTGTGGGGATGCAAAGGCATAAGAATGATACGATGGACGTTGGGGTCTTGGGGGGAAAGGGTGGGAGGGGTGAGGGGTAAAAGACTACATGTTGGGTACAGTGTACACTGCTTAGGTGATGGGTGCACCAAAATCTCAGAAATCACCACTAAAGAACTTATTCATGTAAACAAATAGCACCTGTTTCCCCAAACCTATGGAAATAATTTAAAAAGGTTAATACTTAAAAAAATAAAATAAGGAGTTTCTGAGGCTAGGTTTCCATTTCTTGGTTTGGAATGAGTTTAACTTTAGAGGCCCTATGCTGGGAAAAAAGAAAACACAGATAAATTCCACTTTAGGTTCTAGCATTATAAAGTTTCATAAGGAGGCACAGTCTGAAAATGGGCTCTTGAGAGAACCTGGATTGAGGGTGCTGCAGCTTAAGATCCTCTAGAGCTATGCTGCCCAATAGATATGAGCCCATGTAATTTTAAATTTTCTAGTTGCCACATTTAAAAAGAGAAAAAGATGAACTTAATTTTAATAATATAGTTTATTTAACCCAATATATGCAAAATATTATCACTTCAACATGTAATCAGTATGGAAAAATTATTATTACTTTGATATTAATCCTTCAAAACCAGTGGGTTGCATGCTTACAGCACATCTCATTTCTGGCTTGTCTCCTTCCACCTGCTCACCTGTGGCTCGTGGCCACTGTACAAGCTGGTGCAGCTGTGGACGGTGCAGATCCCCCCCTCCAGGAATGGAGATTACCAGGAGTCAGCCTAAGTCCTCTCATTTTTCTCTTCTATCTTATCACTATCTCTTCTTGGAGGACTTCGGTTGTGTCTGGCCACTTCCTGCCAGGGCCATTCCCTGATGTTGCCAACCTTTCCCAGAAAGGGAGTGGCTCCTAGAAAAGACAAGGCCTACCGAGAAATGCAGAGGGGCAGGAAGTGAGCCACTTTGAGGGCACTCCTGTGTCACCCTGTGCAGTTGGAGTTGCTGAGGATACTGTGTGTAGGTAGTGGATAGCTGGTCGCCAGCAGAGGCTGGGTTGAGAAACCTCCAAGGTCAGCAGATGGCATGGGGAGGGCTAGGCAGGGAGAGGTGTGAGTGGGTAACCTTCCTTTGCCTTTCCTACCTTACAGCATTGCTGCCTGCTACTTCTCTCCCCAAGCCTAGCCTTCATCCCTACACACATGTAGTAGCCCGTGTGTTCCTTTTCTCCTAACTAAAGCAATTCAAGATAAAGAAATATGTTGATCTTGCCTGGGGGGCTCAACTAGTACACTTGTCAGCATTGGGGCCGGGGTTTAACTGTGACTAGCTACTTCATTTGTCACGGCGTATATTTATCTGTGTTTGGAAGATTTAATTTTTCCCCCACAAAGAACTGTATAAATGGGTCTAAGGAGCCTTGAGGGCTCTCATTTGCTTTCAGAGTTTCCAGCAGGCTGGGAAGTCTCAGGGCACGAGTGCCTCTGAGGACTCTGGGCTGCCCACGATGAGGGGGCACTGGTGAAGCAGCATCATCCTCCTGGAGGGCACACATGGCCTTGGGATGCCCAGGTGCTCTCATTCAGGGGGCTTACGTTTGGGAATGTTTAGTTGATTTTTTTCTCTATACTTATGATAATCTGCATAATCTTCTATTTGTAAAGCTGCCAAAGTGCTCTCCAGATAAAGAGAAGGGCGTAGTTAATATATATGAATAGAAGAGTAACATGGGGGACTGTTTGCTCTGAAGATGGCCTCTCCATCCAGCCAGCATCCGCTCCTCCCTTTCTTATATCATGCCTTTCTTTTACTGGGAGAGTTTCTGTCTAAGCAAGGGCTGATGTTAGTTCCAGCAGTGTGTGTGCCAGGGGGTTGGGGTGGTGGTGTTGAGCGAATGAGGATGAAACAGAGAGAGAGAGAATGTGAGGCTATGGTACAGAAAAGGGAGAGGAGTGACAGAGGATGTGTAGGGGGAGGCAAGGGAAAGAAGATTTTTTTGTTTGTTTTTTGAGATGGAGTCTTACTCTGTTGCCCAGGCCGGAGTGCAGTGGCGTGATCTTGGCTCACTGCAACTTCCGCCTCCCGGGGTTCTAGCGATTCTCCTGCCTCAGCTTCCCGAGTAGCTAGGACTACAGGCACGTACCACCACACCTGGCTAACTTTGTATTTTTAATAGAGATGGTAAGGGCTGATGTTAGTTCCAGCAATGTGAGTAACAGTGGAGAGAGACTTACTTCTGACATCTGAGGCCCCTTTGGCTTCCATATCCCATGACTGCAGAGACAGAATGGTTTGGGGGAAAGAGCTTGAGCTGTCCACTCTCTGTAACTAGACAATTTCTAAACTCTTTCTGGCCCCACTTGGGCTGATAATTTATAGCTCATGGAATTTTAAGGTTGAGATAATTTGTACAAGGAAGTGGTCAGGAAGGCCTTGGTAAAGTATAGAGGGATGGGTTTTAATTTTCATCTTTCTTGTTGGCTTGTTGTCTATTTCCTTAATCCTGAGACTTTTAGGCTGAAGCTGGCTCAAATTGGCTTGCCAAAGCTAATGGAGCTCATCTATTTCTGACTTTGCTCAGTCATGTCTTCTTGGTAGCCTGAAATTGGCCATGGTGGGAGTGTTTATACCAAGGAAACTGGCTCATGCCTGTAATCCCAGCATTTTGGAAGACGTAAGTGGGCAGATCACATGAAGTCATGAGTTTGAGACCAGCCTGGCCAACAAGGTGAACCGCCTACTCTACTATAATAAAAATACAAAAATTAGCCGGGCATGGTGGTGCGTGCCTGTAGTCCCAGCTACTTGGGAGGTTGAGTCAGGAAAATCACTTGAACCTGGGAGGTGGAGGTTGCAGTGAGCTACGGTGACACCATAGCGCTCCAGCCTGGGTGACAGAGTGAGATTCTGTCAAAATAAAAAAAAAGAAATAAAAGGAGGAAATTGGCAAATGTTGTAAATCAAGACTTCCCCCCCCGCCCTGAAAATTCAGTTGGGAAACATTACCAGGACTCCACTGAGCTTGATCTTCCTATTTTATTTGGGAATGAATAAAATCTGATTTCTCTGGATTTTGAGCATATTATTCACTGTGTAGTACCTGTTTATTTTGTGCTTACTGCATAAGTACTATGGATAGCATTGCCAGATAAAATACAGGATGTCTAGTTAAATTTTAGATAAACAATGAATAATGTTTTAGTGTAAGTATTTCCCATGCAATCTTTTGCGTGTATTCATACACAAAATGTATTGTTTATCTGAAATAGAAACTTACCAGGGGTGTCTTGCATTTTCATTTGCTGAATCTACCTTAGCTACAGAGAATCTAGACTTATAAGATACAGTTCCTGCCTGGAGATGCTTACGGTATAGTAGAGAGTACCGACCTTATGCAATTTGAAATGGGAAGGTAAACTGGGAACTTGGCACACTAAGATCCTCATCTGCATCATCGTGCACCCTTTATTCAATGTTTACTGAACAACTATTCTTTTTTGGGCAATATTCTAGGTTCTGGTGATTCTGCAGTAGACAAGGCACAGACCCTTCTCACAGAGACTTTCTCTGGTTTGAGAGAGACAGATAATAAATAAGATAAGAAAACAAAAGACTTAGGATATTAGTGGTAAGCACTGTGGAGAAAAATAAAGCAGGGAAGAGACCTGTGGCAGGTAAGGGAACAAGCCTTTCTTAAAAAGAATGTTCAGGCGGGCGTGGTGGCTCATGTCTGTAATCCTAGCACTTTGGGAGACCGAGGTGGGTGGATCACTTGAGGTCAGGAGTTCCAGACCAGCCTGGCCAACATGGTGAAACTCTGTACTAAAAATACAAAAATTAGATGGGCGTGGTGGCACATGCCTGTAGTCCCAAGGACTTGGGAGGCTGAGTCAGGAGAATTGCTTGAACGCAGGAGATGGAGGTTGCAGTGAACTGAGATCGCGCCACTGCCTCCAGCCTGGGCAAGAGAGTGGGACTCCGTCTCAAAAACAGAAAAACAACAACAACAACAAAACAAAAAACTGTTCTAGGAGGAGGGGACAGCCAGTGCAAAAGACTGGGTGCTGGCCACATAACAGGCATGGTGCATACTGTGTCATTCATTTCCACAAGCTCATTTCATTCACACAGTAGCCCTGTGTGGTAGGTATTGGTCTCATTTCCCTTTGCACGTGAGTAAACCACAGACATGGGAGGTTAAATCTCTTGTACAGCTACTCAGGGATGGAACCTGCTCTATTACTGAAAGCAAGCTCTCAAGCCCCTGCCATTTTCTTTCCCACTGAGACTAGTTTTAAAAGAGGAACTTCTGGATTCTCTCTCCATTCAATCTCACCTGGCTCTGGCGGATGGCAGGCCTCAATGAGGCCTGTGTGCAGTGGGGCACCCCGCCTACCCGGGAGGATAGCATCTTCCTTGCATTGTGGGCCTGTGGAGCACGCCTTCCTCCGCCCAGGAAGCCGGGTGGCCGGGCTTGGAGCTGTTCTCCCAGGCGCTGGGCAGGGGGGTGGTGGTGGGGGTGGTCACCCCGAGGTCCTACAGACGCTGACCTTGCACCTAAAAAGGATACATTGTTTTCAAACACAGCTTCCTATTCCTGCCAGATAAACCACTACATTAACAATGCGTCCAGGTTGTAAAATGTTGGCCGGGGTTTCGTTTTTAGCAGCGAACTTTTTGTCAACAGATTGGCATTTTTGTCTCCATTCAGCAGGGCTCGGCTCTCCTTTCAGGGCTGGGCACTGGCCCCTGGGTACCCAGAGACACACACACACTCAGGCTTGGTTCAGCCTTGCAGCGTTGATAAGGGTGTTATTATTAGACGTGGCCTCTGGAATCCCGGAGTTCATTCCTAAACAAACGGCTCTTCTGGGTGAAATGAAAGAGCAGCTCCAGTTATCGCAGCAGCGGCACGGATCCATTACCTCTTCGGCTTGCGAGTGCAGACCGCCCCTGACAGTTATCCCCCGAACCCCGGCTTGGAACCCGGGACGGGACAAAGTGCATTTATCTGCCCCTCCCTGCCATCCAGTCCCACCTCCCCCATCAGCAGGAGCACTGACACCGGGTTAATTTCCCCCTGGGCCAGGGGTCCCCCACCTTGTTTTTGCTCCATGCCATTTCCTGTCCCCTCCCCAACCCTGTACCCCCCATATCTCCTTATTCCTCTCCCCCAGTTTCAAAGCTGAGCTCAGGACTTACCACACCCAGGGTGTCCTCTATACTGCATATGGCCCTGAGCACTGACTTTGCAAAAATTGATTGCCTCTTATTTGTCATTTTCTTCCTAAGGGTGCTTTAAGATTTGTATGTTTTTATCACAAAATAAGTGCCCTCAAGTATTTTTATGTGGCTCCCCAGCCAGATGGTAAGCAGGGAATCTGATGCCTGTGGTGCCTAATAATAACAGTGTAAGCTCCTTGGGGGCAGAAAAAGTGTCTCTTTTTCCCTGGTTGAGGTATAAAATATTTGCAGTCAAATACAAAAATTGCACTAATCTTAGGCATGCGGCTCAATGTGTATTTACACATACACATGCATACATAGGAACGTCTATTTGCTAACCAACACCCGCATCAGGATTCAGAACCTTTCCAGCTTCCTCCAGCGTCTTTGCTGTCGATGCCTAGTCTGCCCCGAGATAACCACTGTTTTGACTTCTATGAGACGTCTTAAATGTCTCTTCACGCCACATGGCAAAGGCTTGATAAACTTCTTTTAAATTAAAACATATTATGCTCCAAAGCACTGTACTCAGTTGATGGGATGAGGTCTGCTATTGGCTCTTGGGGAACGAGTTAATCGAGTTAGCCTGGGGTTGTAATTCAGTAGCTCTGCCCTGTGCTGGATTTAAACACAGTGGAAACCAAGTTAAGGGCAGTGCCGTTCTGTATATCAGTATGCCCACTGAGCCAAGGAGACCCATTTATTTTTAATTGAATTAAATTGCTCACAAAATGAAAGTAGCATACTTTCATTCATATTTAATTACATACAGCGTTAAACAATGATCACAAAGAAAACTTTGCAGCTTTTTTTTTCCCTCTGCTTTTTTTTTTAAATTACTTTGTTAAACAAGATACTCTTATTAGCTGTTTTATGCTTGGAATTTTAAGGGCCCTGCTCTTTTACCACTCAAGAAGTGCTTATTTGGCAGGACTCAGCTGAGTGAGGTTGTAGGTTGGCTGTGATATTGGCCACAGGCATTGTGTATGTGTATTATATTTGTGTGTTTGTGTGTGTGTGTTTGTGTGCACACATGTGTGCTAGCTTCAGTCACTGTGTTAAAAAGAGGTATTAGGCCAGGCACGGTGGCTCACGCCTATAACTCCAGCACTTTGGGAGGCCAGGGTGGCTGGATCACTAGGTCAAGAGATCAAGACCATCCTGGTCAACATGGTGAAGCCCCCTCTTTACTAAAAATACAAAAATCAGCTGGGCATGGTGGCGCAGCCTGTAGTCCCAGCTACTTGGGAGGCTGAGGTAGGAGAATTGCTTGAACCCAGGAGGCAGAGGTTGCAGTGAGCCAAGATCGCACCATTGCACTCCAGCCTGGGTAACGAGCGAAACTCCGTCTCAAAAAAAGAAAAAAAAGGTATTAGTGGGAACAATTAGGGCTTCTAGCAAATAAAACACATATTCTAGTTATCCTGCTGTCTACCAGCAATGCCTACTTCTCCAAAAGATTCTGTGTATGCTGAGAAAAGACATTCCTTTTTGCAAGAGATCATTCCCAAGGAAAGAGAGTTCTGTTTTGTATAAGCTTATTTTTGTATTTTATCCAATTTTTCTCACGTCATAAGCAGTGATTCGCAAACCTTAGAGTATCTAAGAATACACTGAGGTGCTTGTTAAAATAAAGATTCCTTGGTCACATGGCCAGAAACTTTAATTCAATAGGGGCCGGAGAATCTGCATCTTGCTGCGTCCAGTGTGTTGATTTTGGTACAGGGATTGGAAGGCCACACTTTGAGAACTGTCATCGTGAAGAACAGAACATAGGACAGTATTGAAGAGATCATCTAGTCTGATTTTTAGCAGTGGAATGTTTTTCAAGCTAAATCATATACAGAACTCCGACAGATGAAACAAATGAAAGGATTGTTGCTGTGCTTAAAGTGATGACAGGGTCCCATAGCTTCCCTTTTCCCCTTTGTCTCTCCAGAGTCTCTTCTTGGGGGTTAGAGCACTTGGACCCGCAGTTTGAAAACTCCTGAACTCATGTTATTAGTAAATAAATATGAAGGTTTTAGTTGGGTAAACTGATAACATCATGCAGGAGCTAAGTTTTGTCCAAAGACAAAATAGCTTCCTGGAAAACTAGTGCAGAATCTGTCATAAGAGGGATTCTGTAATTTTTGTTGAACTAATAACATCCTAGATGTTGTCTTGGATGTCATTGGCAGCTACTTGACAGGGTTATTCATTTGTTCATTCATTTATTCATTCAACATAAATTACTGAATGACCGTGATGCAAGGAACATTAGTGTAGGCACTGGGAATACAGCAGCAGTGAAGAAGACAGACAAAGTCACTGTCCTTTCACAACTTGTGAGTAGCAGTGAGACCGAGATGGTAGATAAGAAAGTAAACACATAAAGGCTATGGAGGACTTGAAAGAGTCGTGTATTAGTCAGGGAAGTTCTCCCAGAAGAGGTGATATTTGAGCTCAGACCTGAATGATAAGAGGGAGGCCCCCCCCCCGGGAAGAACTGAGGGAAGGGGAAGGAGATTTTGTTCAAAAATGTCCAAACTCTGAGGTATGAAGAAAAGAGGGAAGACAGAATAGGTGTAGCATAGCAAGCAAATGACATGAGATGTGGGCAGAGAGGCTGGCAGGGCTACATCAGACTCCAAAGGCAGGAGTTTGATGTAGAGGCCATTCTAACTTTGTCAATGTCATTGGACTAGTGATTACGGCAGGCTGTGTGTTTTTCTTTTTCTTTCTTTTTTTTTTAGAGGCAGAGTATCACTCTGTCACCTAGGCTGGAGTGCAGTAGCACTATCACTATCGTAGCTTACTGCTAGGCTTAACCAAGCCTCCCAACTCAGCCTCCTGAGTAGCGAGGACTACCAGAGTGAGCTGCCATGCCCAGGTAATTTTTATCTTTGTAGAATTGGAGTTTCCCTATGTTGACCAGGCTGGTCTCAAACTCCTAGCCTCCAGCAATCCTTCAACCTTGTCTTCACAAGGCACTGAAGTTACAGACATGAGCCGCTGTACCTGGTCAGTATTTTCCAACGATAGATGCAACACTATCTTCTATCTCCCACTTTCTTCTGCAATGTGATGTTGCTTCTCCCCCCTTTTGAATGCGGGTGGGATCTGTGATTGCTTTGACCAATGGAATATAGCAGAAGTGATGCTATGCCAGTTTCAGGCATAGTCGCTAACTGGCCTGGAAGCATCTGTCTTCTACTTATTGGACTGTTCACTCTTTGGATTCTCCCACTTAGAACTCAGCCATTGTATTGTGAGGAGCCCTAGCTACGTGAAGGAACTGTGTGTGGGTGCTCTGAACTTCTACTCGTCAAATGCCATTCAGGAGGGGAGTAAACCCCAATGAACCTTTAAATGGCTGCAGCTGAACCAACACCTGACAGCAAGTGCAGGGAGAAAGCCTAAGCAACAACCGTCCAGCAGAGCCCAGTCAGCCCTCAGAACTGGGAAAAATAGTAACAAATTATTGTTTCAAGCCATTATATTTTGAAGTGGATGCTTATTCAGGAATAGATATACAGACCAATGAGTATTCAACTGAGATGTCCCAATAATATGAATCTGAGCTGCCAGTATAGCTCTCTTTCTCCCTCTATCATGTTGCCATAAGCCTCTTAGTGCAGAACTTCTGAGCCAATGAGAAGCTAAGAAGGGCTTTTAAAACAACTCATTTCCAAAATATAAGTAGTTTTCACTTTGATCTGAATAACTTCTTGCCTGAAGAATTTTAGTAATTTTAGTATTCTTTTCTTTGATTACATATTGCTTTTTTTTTTTTCTGGGAGCTTAAGTATCACAGAGAAATGAGAGATTTAGTTCAGAAAACCCTTCGAAAAGAATATTTCTTGGACAGAGAAGATTGTTTTGGATTAGCCATATAGGGCTTACTAGGAAAACCCTGGGCTTTGAATTTAGAAAGAGAAGAGGTTGATTTCTGGTTCTACTATTTCTACTCATTGTGTAATTTAGGTCAAGTAACTTAAACTTTCTGAGTCTGTCTCCTTATCTGTAAATTGGAAGGATAATACTGAATAATGGTAGATCAAAGACTAAATGAGATTTTTGCAGAATGCCCGGTACACAGAATGCATGTGGAAAATGTTATTTCCATCCTACTCTCCTCCACTCTTCTCCTTCTTTGGTTTTCCCCACTTCCCCTTCCTGTCCCTCTTTATCCCTCTCTGATAAGAATGCAGAGCTTTAGAGTACAAAAAAAAAAAAAAAAAAAATAGGGGCTGGGTAAATGAGAAAGCTGCAGACAAAGCCTGGAGTCCTATAAGCATGACGTGTGGCTTAGTCATAGAGGATGGAAGAAGCACAAAGGTCCCCCTCAGAAGTCCTTGGAGGCTTATGTTTCTCCCTTTGCTGGGTGATTCATGATCTTGTGGCTATTTCAGGTTATTGTTAATTTGCCTTTTAGTTTACAAAGCACTTTCACATACTTTATTGCATTTGATCTTCACAATAACTGCAGGGCAGTTATTATTTTCTTCATTTTATAGATGAGCCAAGTGAAACTGACAATGGTTAAGAAATGTGCCCATAAACAGAGAAAGAGGCAGAGCCTTCACTTGAACCCAGGTGGTCTTGCTCTCTTAGTACAGCTTCCACTATTCTCATGCTGTCTCCTGAAAGGAATTCTCAAGTTGGTAACACAATAATGGCTCACTCATCAAGAGAAGTCTGTTATAGAACTTTTAAAAAGGCATTTCTGGGAATAGAAAAATAAGTAAAAATCATAGCTCTTGCTTTTGGAATTCTGCCATTTCGGATAGAGATGATAAAAGAGATTTCTGATCAATCTTTTCTGTCTTTCTAGCTCTCTCCCTTAAGTACTGTGATGCCTGTAATTCCACTTACCCTACCAGGATGTCCTTTAAACCTAGCACTATTTTAGTGTTATGCACTTGACTTATGTCCTTGTTTCTCTTTTTCCCTAGTTGAGATTCTAAGGTCCATCATTAAAGTAATTCCCCTATATAACATTCTAACTCTCTTGTCCCTTCCCTCCTCATCAAACTTGTCTGGAAAAACCCTAGCCCTCGATAAATCAAACCCTTAGTCTTCAGGGAACCTGCACCTTCTGAGCTCAACGTGGCTGGAGGAAAATATTCTGTTATGGTGGGCGGCCTCAGTTTTAAATCAGATGACTAACTTCAACTTTGCTCTCAGTGTTGCCTGGCACTTCTACTCTTATTCCCTAGTCCATTCACTTTCTCTCTGACCTAGACAACTATTGCACACCCTCTTCTCTTTCCTCAAATATTCAATGTCTCCCCTCCCATCCATGCTCAGAAGGGAAATTCCATAAACATTATAATCCCATCTACCTACCTCTGTGCCTTTGTGCTACGTGCCCCACCTTTGATGGACAGGTTCCTAGTTAAGGAAAACCCCTTCACATTTGCTGCTAGATACTACAAACAGCCTTGAGTCTTGCTACTCAAGGACATCACTCTGCATTATCGACTTCTTCCTTTCTAATGCCTCATCCTTGTTAGGACACAACCATTGCTATTTTTTCCCAACTTAAAAAAAATTCATGCCTTTAGCTCTTACTGCCCTTTAGCTTCTTCCATTTCTCTAGTCTTCTTTACAGCAACACTCAAAAGAGCTGGTGATAGTCAGTGTCGTAATTCCTCTTTAATTCTCACTCCTCCAATCTGCCTTTCTTCTCCACCAGACAACCAAAACTGCTTTTATCCAGGTTGCTAATGACGTCCATGTTTCTGAATTCAATGGTCACCTCTTAATACTCCTCTTCTTTGTGTCTCAGAAGCATTTGACTATATAGATAGCTTCCTCTGACTTCCTTCTCCTTGAAGTATCCCCCTTACTAGGCTCTTAGGATACCATGCATTGCTGGATTTCCTCCAATTCACTGGCCGCTCATTCTCTTTTGCTAGTTCCTGTTTATCTTCCTGACCTCTAAACATCTGAGGAGTACCACAGCTCCATCTTCAGACCTCTTCCTCCTTCCTCTGTGTTCGTTGCCTTCATGATCTTATCTAATCTCTTTCAATAAACTGAGGACCCCCTTTTACTCTGAATTGTGCCCTCCCCTCCAAATCACACGTTGCAGCCCTAATCCCTGTTGGGACTATATTTGGAGACAGGGTCTTTAAAGAAGTGATTAAGTTAAGATGATACTGTTAGGTGGGTCCTAATCCAATTTAGCTGGTGTCTTTATAAGAGGAGGAAATGTGGACACACAAAGAGACCACCAGGGATGTCCACGAAGAACTGACTGCAGAGGATACAGTGAGAAGGCAGCCATTTGCAAGCCTCAAGAGAAGCCAGCATCTAGATCTTGGACTTCTACCCTCCAGAACCGTGAGAAAAGAAGTTTCTGCTGTTTTAGCCACACAGTCTGTGGTTTTATTATGGCAGCCAAAGCAAAGTTATATGCTTTCAAATTTCTGTCTCTAGCCCAGAAATCTCCCTAGATTGCCCATATCCAACTGCCTATTTGACATTTCCACTTGGATATTTAATGGGCATTGCACACTTAACGCTAACTGCTCACCACCGCCAGCTGCCAGACCTATTTCTCCAACAGTCTTCCCCCTATTAATAAATGAAAACTCCAAACTTCTTGCTCAGGCCAAAAACCTTGGAGTCACCTATGACTTTCCTTACCCCCTCTCCCATTTTCTCTCTCTCTCTGTCCTATTGTGTTCTACATTGAAATCATAAGCAAATATTTCCAGCTCTACCTTAAAATTACATCAAAAATAAATTCTTTTTTACCAACATCATGACACCACCTTGGTCCAGACTTCATTATCTGTCATCTGTCACCTGGGCTAGTCCAGAAGCTTACTATCTTTTCCTCTTTTCTTCCCTCACCGCCTTCTCAGTGTCTGTATAACTCTGTAGCCAGAATGCTTCCATGAAGACATACTGGGTCACATCACTCCTCTTCTCAAAACCCTACTACAATTCCCATTATGCT
The DNA here is from genome assembly GCF_009761245.1 of Sapajus apella. NCBI lineage: Eukaryota > Metazoa > Chordata > Mammalia > Primates > Cebidae > Sapajus > Sapajus apella. The sequence goes on along the minus strand of NW_022436962.1, from coordinate 17,066,809 downwards.
CAGAATAAAACCAAAGTCATTACAATGCCTCTCTTACCTCATCACTTGCTGTTTTTCCCCTTGCTCCCTTGGCTCCAGTTTAACTGGCCTCCACATTTTCTTTGGCCATGTCCTGACATGCCTGCCTCAGAATTTTCATACTATGACTTCCTTAGCCTTGGATGCTCTTCCCTCACATATGTTTATCTCCTTCAGGTCATTTGTGGCATTTTTTCAGGGAGGTCTTTCTTGACCACTTTCCACCTCTACCTGGCATTTCTTGAACCACCTTCCCTTCTTTTTTCCATATATCTAATTTTCTATATATCTTTGTTATTTATTTGTTCATTGTCTCTCTCTCTCTCTACTAGCAGGCAAGCTCTGTCGGCCCAAGTTAAAAGTTTGAGGTGAGGCTTTCTGTTTTATTTCCTACTATTTTCAGCACCTAGAACAGTACCTGGCTCCTGGTGGGCACTCAATAAACAAATTCAACTAACTGGTTGAATGAACTAGTGAAAGAAACTAGTGGAAGTCTTCAAGGCTAGGCTGAATAGTTTGGAATAAATATAATAGTAGGAGAAAATCCATGGAAGCTCTTGGGTGAAAGCATTTGTTGACTATGGTATCTGAGGAACATGATTTGTGGAATCTGAGAATAATAATGATAATACTGTTCCTTCTTTTCTCCATGAAAATTTATACCTGGAAAATTTCTAGTCATCCATCTGGACCAATTGTAGACTGGCTTTGTTTCACTTCCCCTGACTCCTCAGGGTAGAATCAACCCTCAAGTATTTTGGGGGCCCTCGTCTGTGCCCCTCAGTTTTGTTCTTACCTTGGCTACACTGATTACTATTAAGCTTATATATGTCTGTTTCCTGCACTAGACTGTGGACTACAATGTGTGGATCTAGTACATTCTTAACCTAGCAGGATACATAGCACAGGTAACTAACAAGTATTTGATTTCAATAACTCGGAAGTAGGAATTACATATTCTCTTAAGATATATAAATAGAGGAAGTTTTTTTTTTTTGAGACAGAGTCTTACCTTGTTGCCCAGGCTGGAGTACAGAGGTGCGATTTTGGCTCACTACAACCTCTGCCTCCTGAGTTTAAGGAATTCTCCCTCAGCCTCCTGAGTAGCTGGGATTACAGGCATCCACCACCATGCCTGGTTAATTTTTGTATTTTTAGTAGAGATGGGGTTTCACCATGTTCGCCAGACACGTCTCGAACTCCTGACCTAAGTGATCCACCCACCTCGGCCTCCCAAAGTGCTGGGATTACAGGCATTAGCCACTGCACCCGGCTGAGGAAGAGCTTATTGCTAAGATATATTAAATCCTAGGTTGTAAAAGGACTTGCAAATTCAGTCACAGTAGCACAGTCTAAACTCTTCAAGGAACTGGAGAGAATGAGAGGTATCAGAAGACCACATTTGAGCAAGTTTTGTCCTAACTCAAAAAGAAATAAAAATATGGATTAGGGAAGCTTTAGACTAGTGAGTTTGACAATATGGTGCTATAGCAGATTGTCCTTGGGAAGTTTCTAAGAAACTTGTATTCATTGAGAGCCAGGGTACATTTACAAGTCTTCCAGAATAATTAATGTCTGTCTTTGACAGGGAAATGACATTAGTGGATGTGGGTATGGCAACTGAGGTACGGGATATGGTACTTCATTACTTGATATTTGGGGATAAGATGGAGAAAGAAGGCCCAAATGGAGGGAGAATAACATGGCATTTAAAAGCACAGATTAAATCACAGTTCTGTCAGTATCTTATGTGACTTTGAGCAAGCTATGTAAAGTCTTTTTTTTTTCCAACACATCTTTTTGTACTTTTTTTTTTTTTTTTCTTTTCAACTTACTTTAGGTTAAGAGGGTACATGTGCTGATTTGTTAAACACGGGTAAATTATGTGTCATGGAGCTTTGGTGTACAGATTATCTCATCACACAGATAATAAGCATAGTACTTGATAGGTAGTTTTTAGTCCTTACCGTTTTCCCTCCCACGCTTCACCCTCAAGTAGGCCCTGGTGTCTATTGTTCCCTTCTTTGTGTCCCTATGCACATAAATGAGAACATGGGGTATTTGGTTTTCCATTCCCATGTTAATTTGCTTAGGATAATGACCTCCAGCTCCATTCATGTTGCTACAAAGGACATGATCTTCTTTTTAATGACTGCATAGTATTCCATGGTCTATATGTACCACATTTTTTTTTTTAATCCAGTTCACCATTGATGGACATTTAGGTTGATTACAAATCTTTGCTGTTGTGAATAGTGCTGTGATGAACATATGTGTGCATATGTCTTTATGGCAAAATGATTTATATTCCTTTGGGTATACACTAGGTAATGAGATTGCTGGGTCTAACAGTAGCTCTGTTTTAACCTCTTTGAGAAATTGTCAAACTGCTTTCCACAGTGGCTGAATTCGTTTACATTCCCACCAGCAGTGTATAAGTGTTCCCTTTTTTCTGCAACTCCTCCAGTGTGTTATTTTTTTTTACTTTTTAATAATAGCCATTCTGGCTGGTGTGAGGTGGTATCTCATTGTGGTTTTGGTTCGCATCTCTCTGATAATTAGTGATGTTGAGCAATTTTCTGTATGCTTGTTGGCTGTGTGTATGTCTTCTTTTGAGAAGTCTATTTTCATCTCCTTTGCCCATTTTTTAAAGTGGAATTGTTTGTTCTTTGCTTGTTAATTTGCTCAAGTTTCTTATAGATTCTGGATATTAGACCTTTGCTGGAGGCACAGTTTGTGAATATTTTCTCCCATTCTCTAGGTTGTCTGTTTGCTCTGTTGATGATTTCTTTTGTTGTGCAGAAGCACTTTAGTTTAATTAAGTCCTGTGTGTCAATTTTCATTTTTACTGCAATTGCTTTTGGAGACTTTGTCATGAAATCTTTGCCAGGGCCTGCATCCAGAATGATATTTTCCAGGTTTTCTTCTAGGGTTTTTATAGTTTTAGGTTGTACATTTAAGTCTTTAATCTATTGTGAGCTGATTTTTGTATATCGTGAAAGGAGAGTCCAGTTTGAATTTTCTGCATACGACTAGCACTATTTATTGAATAGGGAGCCCTTTCCCCATTGTGTGTTTTTGTCACCTTTGTCAAAGATCAGGTGGTTGTAGCTATGTGGCTTTATTTATGGGTTCTCTAACCTATTCCATTGGTCTTTGTCTCTATTTTTGTACGGGTACAATGCTATTTTGGTTACTGTCATCTTGTAGTTTGAAGTTAGGTAGTGTGATGCCTCTGGTTTTGTTCTTTTTGCCTAGGATTGGTTTGGCTATTCAGACTATTTTTTGTTTCTATGTGAATTTTGGAACAGTTTTTTCTAATTTTGTGAAAAATGTCATTGGTAGTTTGATAGGAGTAGCATTGAATCTGTAAATTGCTTTGGATAGCATGGCCATTTTAACAACATTAATTCTTCCTATCCATGAGCTTTAAATGTTTTTCCATTTGTGTCATCTGGGATTTCTTTCAGCAGTATTTTGTAATTCTCATTTTCGAGATCTTTCACCTCCCTCGTTAGCTGTATTCCTAAGTATTTTTTGGTAGTTATTGTGGATTGTGTTCTCGATTTGTCTTCCAGCTTGGACATTGTTGGTGTATAGAAATGCTACCGACTTTTGTACACTGATTTTGAATCCTGAAACTTTGCTGAAGTTGTTTATCAAAACTAGGAACTTTTGGGCAGAGACTATGGGGTTTTCCAGGTATAAAACCTTATCATCTGTGAAAAGAGATAGCTTGACTTCTTCTCTTCCTATTTGGATGCCTTTTATTTCTTTCTCTTGCCTAATTCCTCTGGCGAGGACTTCCAGTACTCTATTGAATAGGAGTGGTGAGAATGGGCATCCTTGTCTTGTGCTGGTTCTCAAGGGGAATGCTTCCAGCTTTTGCCTATTTAGTATAATGTTGACTGTGGGTTTGTCATAGATGGCTCTTATTATTTTGAGGTATGTTTCTTCAGTGCCTAGTCTATTGTGGGTTTTTAACATGAAGTGATGTTGAATTTAATCACAAGGCTTTTCTGCATCTATTGAGATGATCATGTGTTTTTCATTTTTAGTTCTGATTATGTGATGAATCACATTTTTTGATTTGTGTATGTTGAACCAACCTTGCATCCTGGAAATAATGCCTACTTGATCATGGTGAATTAGATTTTTGGTGTACGGCTGGATTTTACTTGCTAGTGTTTTGTTGAGGATTTTTTATGGCCTGAATTTAATTTAATCAATTATCTGTGTCTCTGTCAGATTTTGGTGTCAGAATGATGCTTGCCTCATAGAGTGAGTTATGGAGGAATCTTTCCTCCTCAGTTTTTTGGAATAGTTTCAGTAGGATTGGTACCAAACCATCTTTATACATCTGGTAGAAATTGGTTGTAAATCCATCAGGTACAGGGGTTTTTCTGGTTGGTAGGCTTTTTATTGTTTATTCAATTTCAGAACTCATTACTGATCTGTTCAGGATTTCAATTTCTTCCTGGTTCAATCTTAGGAGATTGTGTGTTTACGGGAACTCATCCATTACTTCCAGGCTTTGTAGTTTCTGTACATAGAGGTGTTCATAATAGTCTCTGAGGGTTTTTTTGTATTTTTTTGGAATCAGTGGTAATCACCCCTTAGTGATTTCTGATTATGTTTATTTGGATCTTCTTTTTTTCTTTATTAATCGAACCAACAGTCTATTAATATTTATTCTTTCAAAAACCAACTTTTGGTTTCATTGATCTTTTGTTTGGTTTTCTGCATTTCAATTTCATTCAGTTCAGTTTTGATTGTGCTTATTTCTTTTCTTCTGCTAGCTTTGGAGTCGGTTTGCTCTTGTTTTTCTAGTTCCTCTAATTGTGATGTAAGGTTGTAAATTTGAGATATTTCTGATTTTTTTGATGTGGGTGTTAGGCACTATAAACTTTCCTTTTAACATTGCTTTAGATGTGTCCCAGAAAGTCTGGTATGTTGTTTTTTAGTTTTTATTAATTTCAAATAATTTCTTGATTTCTGTCTTAATTTTATTGTTTACCCAAAAGTCATTCAAGAACAGGTTGCTAATTTTCATGTAATTGTATGGTTTTGGGAAATCTCAATATTGATTTCTGTTTTTATTGTGCTGTGGTCTGAGAGTGTGATTTTGGCTTTGTTGAATTTGTTGAGAATTGTTTTATGGCTGAGCATGTGGTCAATTTTAGAGTACATGCCATGTGCAAAAAAGAATGTATATTCTGTTGTTGAGTGGATTGTTCTGTAGATGTGTGCTAGGTCCATTTGATCAAGTATTGAATTTAGGTTCTGAATATCTTTGTTAGTTTTGTGCCCTTATGATCTGTCTAATGCTGTCAGCGGGGTGTCGATATCTCTCACTATTATTGTGTGATTATCAAAGTCTTTTCATAGGTCTCTAAGAACTTGTTTTATGAATATGGGTTCTCTGGTCCTGCATATATATTTAGTAAAGTTAAGTCTTCTTGTTAAATTGAAACCTTTGTTATTATGTAATGCCCTTCTTTGTCTTTTTGGATCATTATTGGCTAAATCTGTTTTGTCTTAAATTAGAATGCCAACCCCTACTCTTTGTTTCCCATTTGTTTGGTATGTTTTTATCTATATCTTTACTTTGAGCCCATGGATGTCACTGCATGTGAGATGAACCTCTTGAAAATAGCATATAGGTGGGCCTTTCTTCTTTATTCAACTTGCCACTCTGCTTTTAGCCTGTTTGTGTTCAAGGTTAAGATTGATATGTGCAGATTGGATCCTGTCATCATGTTGTTAGCTGGTTGTTATGCAGACTTGATTGTGTAGTTGCTTTATAGTGTCACTTGTCTATGTGTTTTTGTGGTGAGCAATAACAGTCTTTGTTTTCATGTTTAGTACTCCCTTAAGGATCTCTTATAAGACAGATCTGGTGGCAATGAATTCCCTTAGCATTTGCTTGTCTGAAAATGATTTTATTTTCCCTTTGTTTATGAAGCTTAGTTTGGCTGGATATAAAATTCTTGGTTAGAATTTCTTTTCTTTAAGAATGCTGAATATGGGCCCTGAATCTCTTCTTGCTTGGAGGATTTCTGCTGAAAAGTCTACTGTTAGCCTGATGGGGGTTCCTTTTGTAGGTGACCTGCACCTTCCTCTAGCTGCCTTTAATATTTTTTCTTTCATGTTGACCTTGGAGAATCTGGTGACTATGTTTCTTGATGATAATTGTCTTGGATAGTATCTCATAGGAGCTCTTTCAGTCTCCTGAATTTGAACATCAATTTCTCTAGCAAGGGTGTGGAAATTTTCATGGACAGTATACTCAAATGTTTTCCAAGTTGCTTACTCTCTCTCACTCTCTATCGGGTGATACCAATGAATCATAGGTTAAGTCTCTTTATATAAGCCCATATTTCTTTGAAGTTTTAGTCATTATTTTATATTCTTTTTCTTTATTTTTGTCTGAATGAGTTGATTCAAATCTTTGGGTCAAAGTCTTTGAGCTCTGAGATTCTTTTCTGAGCTTTGTCTTTCTGCTATTAATACTTTCAATTGTATTATAAAATTATAGCAGTGAGCTTTTCAGCTCTGTCAGATCAGTTTGGTTCTTTCTTAAAATGGCTATTTTGTCTTTCAGCTCTTGTATTATTTTTTAGATTCTTTAGATTCCTTGGACTGGGCTTTGACTTTCTTCTAAATCTTGATGATCTTTGTTGCTATCCAGATTCTGAATTCTCTGTCTGTCATTTCAGCCATTTCAGCCTGATAAGAATTATTGCCCCGGAGCTGGTGTAGGTGTTTGGAGGTAAGAAGACACTCTGACTTTTTGAGGTGCCACAGTTCTTGTGCTAGTTCTTTCTCATCTGTGTGGGTTGATGTTTCTTTGATATTTGAAGCTGATGCCCTTTGGATGGGGATTTTTGCTTTTATGTATTTTTGATGCAGTTAAAGGTTTGACTGTTGCATAAGTATTTTAGTCAATTGGCTTTGTTCCTGGATGATTTCAGGGGGCCGAAGCTCAACTCTGCCCTCCTTGGCTGCATGCCCTAACCCTGGGATGCTGTTACTAGGCCCACAGCTTTGTTCTGTAGCCCCTCAAGATTATGTACCTGCTGCACTGGAGGGGCCGAGGTGTTCCTTGGGAGATGGGCATCCCTGGTTGTGTTGCATTGCAGCCGTTCCCTTACCAAACCCTCTGGGCTTCACATAAGCTTCAGTCCTTGCTATCTCTCTAAGCAGCTATTTGTGTCAATTCAAATGTCCATAGGGATTCTAGGGTCTCCTGCAGTTAGGACTCTAGAGGGCTGTGGTGAGAGTGAGACACTACTCACTTATTGAACTCACCCCTTCCCCAGGAGCTGCTGCGGGCCGGGAATGAGTCCTGGTGCTCGGCAGCCACATGCGGAGTATCCAGCTTCCTCCCCCTTCAGCTCAGGGTCTGTGTCTTTCCTCTATCCACTCTCAATGTCTTCCTTCTGAAGACCTGCTTAGAGTATGTTAGTCTTCTTGATAGTCAAGTCTCTTGGTGGGACTGCATCTCGTTGGACATCTTGCCTCTTTTTCCATGTAAACACTTTGAATCTTAGGGTCCTAATTTATAAAATAGATATTGTGATATTTGTCCCTTTTTAAGGATTATTGTGATGATTGAAACAAGGTAATATAGGTAAGGTTTTCATGGGACACATGTGGAAAGTCCATAGGTGATGGTTTTGTGTGCGTGTGTGTGTGTGTGTGTGCGTGTGTGTGTGTGTGTGTGTGTGTGTGTGTGTGTGTGTATGTGGTGGAGGTCGCATGTTTGAGGTTTAAGCTCTTGCTGCCTGATCAATGCTGGAGATAGACAGAGGCAGCTTCTGAGAGATAATGTATCCAAAATGAAGAGGAAACCAGTTAAAAACTTAACATGAAAACAAAGCATCATAGTTGGAGAGGAAGAGCAAATCTGACCCGCTTCCTGGTTCAGCCACAGGAGCCAATGTTTGGGCCCTAGAAATGAGGTTACATTATACATGCAAACCCCTCTATCCAAAAAATAAGAAAAGTTTAAAAATGTACTGTGTTAGTTTGTTTGTGGTTTTATAACAAAATACCTAAGACTGGGTAATTTATAAAGAATAGAAATTTGTTTCTCATAGTTTTGGAGACTGGGAAGTCCAAGACCAAGACACCAGCAGATTTGGTTGTCTGCTGAGGGTTGCTCTCTGCTTTTAAGATGGTTCTTGCTGCTGATCTTCCAGAGGGGAGGAATGCTGTGTCCTCATGTGGTTGAAGACAGAAGGGCAAAAGATCCAAATGCTGTTTGAAGCCTCATTTATAAGGGCCTTAATCTCATTCATGAGGGAGGAACACTTGTTGTCTACTCACTTCTTAAAGGTCTCACCTCTTAATACTATCACATCAGCCATTAAGTTTCAACACCTGAATTTTGGAGTATACACATTAAAACCATAGCATATGGCAAAATTTATTAGATATAAAGGCCCAAGCAACACTGAACTGGGTCCTTCCAACAACCAGTAGCTCAAAAGCATGAGAAAGTTAGTCTCACCAAATTTACCACAAATCAGAACCCACTTTGGTGAATTGGGGACTCTAGTATAAGCAATTACATGTTGGACTAGAGTTGGCAAAAGCAGGAACAGTGCTATATGGGAAAGCACTGGAAGACAGCAGTGGTTCCTGGCAGTAGCAACTGGTGTTATACCAAGCAGCGTTGGTAGCTGTGGTCACCAAAAGCAACAGTACCCAGTGAAATTAGCAATGATGTCTGATAGATGGCACAAAATAACCAAAACGACATATACATTAGCAAGTAGGAGATACCATCAGGAACACCCAGGAGAATTGTACACAGAGTGCTAGGCAGAAGTGGAGGGAGTAAGTGGGGGCTGTGTATGGATCTGCTGGACTGGGAGGATCTGCAGAAGCAGGGGGAGGCAAACCTAGAGAATGATATTTGTGTTCTGTGGAACCTCATCATATCCAGATCTGAGTGATACTAAGGAAAGCTTGGTATCCAAGACAACAGGGTAGATTAGTAACTGGTTGGATGTCCATGCCCTATCCAGTTTAAGTACAGGATTGATGTTACTCAGGAGAGAGGGTTGTTAGAAGGATGCTGTGTACTCTATCTTCAACCATACTTTGACTTATTTTTAAAAGTTTCAATTAATTGTTTAGACAGACTTGTGGAGAGCATACTTATCAAGTTTATTTTCACAAAAACAATAACTGCTGATAATGATAGCTAACATTTGTCAAGCCCTTACTATGTGGGAAGTATATATGACTTAGCCATAACATATGTGAAAAGGAGTTAGAAATTTTAGCTAACATAAAATTCAATATGTAACCTCAAAATAGTAAGAGCCCACTGTGACAAACCCACAGCCAACACTGTACTGAATAGGTAAAAGCTGGAAACATTCCCCTTGAAAACCAGCACAAGACAAAGACACCCTCTCTCACCACTTCTGTTCAACATAGTATTGGAAGTCCTAGCCAGAGGAGTCAGGCAAGAGAAAGAAATAAAGGGCATCCAAGTAGGAAGAGAGGATGTCAAACTATCTTTGTGTTTGCAGATGACCTGATTCTATATCTAGAAAACCCTATATTCTCAGCCCTAAAACTCCTTCCAGTGATAAACAACTTTAGCCAAGTTTCAGGATACGTAATCAATGTACAAAAATCACTAGCATTCCTAAACACCAACAACAGCAAAGACAAGAGCCAAATCAGAAAGGCAATCCCATTCACAATTGCCACAAAAAGATTAAAATACCTAGGAATACAGATAATTAGGGAGATAAAAGATCTCTATTACAAGAACTACAAAACACTGCTCAAAGAAATCAAAGATGACACAAAACAAATGGAGAAACATCCCATGTTCATGTATAGTGAGAATCAATGTCATTAAAATGACCGTACCTTTCAAAGCAATTAATAGATTCAGTGTTATTCCTGTCAAACTACCAACCACTTTCACAGAACTAGAAAAAGCTACTTTAAAATTCATATGGAACCAAAAAAGAACCTGAATAGTGAAGGCAATCCTAAGCAAAAAGAGCAAAGCTGGAGGCATCCTGTTAACTGACTTCAAACTATACTACAGGCCTACTATACTACAGTACCCAAAACAGCATGGTACTGGTGCAAAAACAGGCACATAGACCAATGGAACAGAATAGAGAGCCCAGAAATAAAGTCACATATCTATGACCATCTGAACTTTGACAAAGCTGAAGAAACAAGCAATGAGGTGGTGCTGGGATAACTGGCTAGTCATATGCAGAAGATTGAAGCTGGCCCTTCCTTACACCATGGACAAAAATCAACTCAGTATGGATTAAAGACTTAAATGTAAAACCCAAAGCTATAAAAACCCTGAAAGACAACCTAGGCAATATCATCCTGGACATAGGAATGGGCAAACATTTCATGACAAAGATACCAAAAGCAATCACAACAAAAGCAAAAATGGACAAGTGGGATCTAATTAAACTTAAGAACCCCTGCACAGCAAAAGAAATTCACAACAGAGTAAACAGACAACCTACAGAATGGGAGAAAATATTTGCAAACTTTGCATCTGACAAAGGTCTAATATCCAGTATCCATATGGAACTAAATTTACGAGAGAAAAACAAACAACTCCATTAAAAGTGGGCAGAGGACATGAACAGACTGTTCTCTGAAGAAAACATACATGTAGCCAGCAAGCATATGAAAGTAAGTTCAGTATCACTGATCATTAGAGAAATGCAAATCAAAACCACAGTGAGATACCACCTCAGACCCGTCAGAATGACTATTACTAAAATGTAATAAAAAAAAAAAAAAAAAATAGATGCTGGCATGGTTGTAGAGAAAAGAGAATGCTTATACACTGTTGGTGGGACTATAAATTAGTCCTATCATTATGGAAAGCAGTATGGCAGTTCCCCAGATGGTTAAAAGCAGAACTACCATTTGACCCAACAATCCCATTACTGGGCATATAACAGAAGGAATAGAAATCATTCTGTCATGAAGACACATGCACATATGTGTTAATTGCAGTACTATTCACAATAGCAAAGACATGGAATCAACCTAAATGTCCATAAATGACAGATTGGATAAAGAAAATGTGGTACATATACAACATGGAATACTATGCAGCCATAAAAAGGAATGAGATCATGTCTTTTGTGGGAACATGAATGGAGCTGGAGGCTATTATCCTTAGCAAACCAATGCAGGAACAGAAAACCAAATACTGCATGTTCTCACTTATAAGTGGGAGTTAAATGATGAGAACTTATGAACACAAAGAAAAAAACAACATACGGAGGGGTCTGCTGGAGGGTGGAGGGTGGGAGGAGAGAGAGGAGCAAAAAAAAAAAAAAAAAAAAAAACTATTGGATACTGGGCCCAATACCTGGGTGATGAAATAATCTGTACAATAAACCCCCATGACATCGAGTTTGCCTTTGTAACAAACCTTCATATGTATCCCTGAACCTAAAATAAAAATTTTAAAAAGCTCATATGTAAAAAAAGTATTGTGAATGGCCACAGAAAAAAGTGCTCTTAAGTAGTATTAATAGTAGCTCATGTTGAAAATTATGGAGGTGGTTGTCTTGTTTCATTCTATTGTAGTTAGTACACACTTGGGATATGTTGTCTGGATGCTATGTTTTAATAAAAAATAATGAAAAATGTTGTGTCCCAAAGAAGGTGGGAAGGCTAAAACAAAAGACACAAAACCAGCTCCAATGAAGCATTGTTGAAGGCACAGAAGATTTTCAGTCTGGAGAAGAGAAGAAGTCAATGTAGTAGTTATCTTCAGATACAGATTTGTCATGTGGAAGAATTTTTAGATTTCTTCTGGATGACTGCAAAGAGTAGAACCAGAACCAGAACTAGTAGATGTGAAGGTGCTTAGAGACAGATTTTCACATACTACAAGGGAAGACATTTCTTTCTTTCTTTCTTTCTTTTTTTTTTTTTTTTTTTTTGAGACAGAGTCTAGCTCTGTCACTCAGGCTGGAGAGTGCAGTGGTGCAATCTTGGCTCACCACAACCTCTGCCTCCCAGGTTCAAGTGATTCTCCTTCCTCAGCCTCCTGAGTAGCTGGAATTACAGGTACCTGCCACCATCCACAGCTAATTTTTGTATTTTTAGTAGAGACAGAGTTTCACTGTGTTGTCCAGGCTGGTCCCATACTCCTAACCTCATGGTCTGTCCACGTTGGCCTCCTAAAGTGCTAGGATTACAGGTGTGAGTCATCATGCCTGGCCAAGGGAAGAGATTTCTGAGGGACATGTGCGACATTAGAATGGGTTGCTTTAAGAAGTGAGGTCTTTTTTTTTTTTTTTTTTTTTATCAGAGGTATCTAATCACAGGCACACTGTCATTAGGCAAGGGCATTACAGATGAGGTTTTGGTGGCTGGTGCTCGACTAAATGGCTGTTTCTCACTTGGAAGTGGTCAGGTCTGATTGGTTGTAGTCATGAAGCTAGTAGCCTGTGAGGGGCCATGATGTATCTGACTGAATTTCAGATCCATCTCTGATCCCTTTACTAGGTGGAAGTAGAGTATCAGTTGTAGTAATGGAAAAAGAATGGTAGCTTTCAGAAGAGCATGAAAATGTGAAATCTAGCTTAAAATTCTATTTGCTTTCTAGAGATATTTAAAATTGCAAACTTCCAAGATAAAATATATAAATAAAGCTAAATCATGTCAAGGTCAACACAAGATTCTAGTTGAAGGGTTGGTCACCACTACTACTTCCATGACTCAACAACTTGTGTCCCTCTGAAGGTTTTAATCAGACCATTCCTATACCAACTGAGAGAATGCGACCCTCTGTACATTGTACCTTAACTTCATATAATAACTATATGAATCTTTGTCACCACTATAGATTGCAAGTATCCTGAATCAGGACCATGTGTTATTAGCTTTGGAGTCCACAAAACTCCTGGTACATACACGATTAAACAGATGATGTCTAATGCATATTTATTGAACTAATAAATACAAATTTCTATTAAGTAGTTTCCAAGGAATTGAGTATTTTAGTGCTGTATTAGTTCATTTTCACACTGAAGACTGGATAGTTTATGAAGGAAAGAGGTTTAATTGACTCAGTTTCACATGGCTGGGGAGGCCTCAGGAAACTTATAATCATGGTGGAAGGCGAAGCAGGCATGTTTTTCATAAGGCATCCAGAGGGAGGGCGTGAGTGAGTGCAGGGAAATTGCTCTTTATAAAACCATCAGATCTCATGAGAACAGCATGGGGAAACTGCCCCCATGATCCAGTCTCCTTCCACCAAGGTCTCTCCCTCAACATCTGGGGATTACAATTGAAGATGAGATTTGGTTGAGGACACAAAGCCTAATCATATCAAATGTCAAAAATCAGTCCAACAGTTTGTGTCACTTTAACCGTTCCAAGTTTGACTTACCTATGGGTATGAGTTTTCAGTTTAGTTATTTGCATTGAAAGGCAAATTACAGAGTGAAAAAAACCAATTCCCATCTCCAAAGGAAATTACTCAACCCATACTGAATTCATTAACCATTTACTGAGAGCCTACTGTGTGGTAGTCATTGGATCAGGCATGATAGGTATTACAAAAAGGACTCAAAAGTGATGCTCACCTTGTAAGAAGCTTTCAGTGTTGTGAGATAAAGTGATAGCCACACTGTTTTGAGAGTCCTCAATAGTTGTCTCTACTTTACCTGCATGAAAAATGAGTAGGAACTGACTTGAGAATAACATAGGTTATTAGAAAGAGAACTCAGAAACATGGGGACTAGAGCCCTAGCAGAAGAAAGAGTAGTGAATATTCCATGGTGACATGAATAACTACATGACTCAAAAATGGAGAAGTTTGAATATTTAGTTTTGTTGTCTGTTCTGCAGACATTCACACAAGCCCCTTGTCATTGCTGTTGAAATCTTCAGTAAAGTTTGCTTTACAGAACTTTGTCGGGTGAGAGTTTTTGGGGTAAAATAAGGAAAAAGGAACATTTTTCACTTGGGGGTCCACACAGGGTATAAAATGTGAATAGCCACATGAGGTAAAATACGAAGGAGACTAAAAATTCACCAGAAGAAGCAAAAAGTGCCAGAATGCCTAGCTGAAATATGAGGTCCCGGAAACCTCTGGGAACATTGATAGAGACCCCAAGTTTCCTCTTAAGTGGTAAAAGGGGATTTGAACCTATTTTTATTTAAATCCTTGGGGACTGGACAACCACAGTAAGCTGAAGAACCTGGAGTCAGACAGGCAGCTGATATATTGTTTCACAAACAAAAGAGAAATACAATTTGGTAAAGCAGTCAGATGTGAGGAGGAGAATAAACAAGAAGAATTCAAAGATATCATTAAAGTTTCCTTTGAGCAAATGGAAGACAATGAAATGCTGTTGATGAATGGGAAAGTGATACGTGATAGCAAGAGAAAGCTTTGGTTCAAACGGATCTGGCAAATGATGGCAGAATATTTTAGAGCAGCTATCCTAGAGGAAGTTGGAAATACAGGACCAAAGCTTATAAGACTTGGGGATGTAGATGGAAGCATTATGTTAGAGGTGATAATGGAACCATGAAATGAAAGCTTTCAGCAAGCTTGATGGGTGATATCAACAATTGAGGGATGATAGAAAGCCAAAGATATGGAACAAGAAGAGGCAGGGAGCTAGGAGGACAGCCAAGAAGTTAATACAACAGACGTCCAGGAAGAAGGGACCTTTGATACATGATTGATCAACAGTTTTAAATGCAGCAAAGTAGTGATGGGGGAAATAGATCAGTGGAAGCCTGGATTTGTATTAATGTGTATATTAAATATTTTACATTTGTATGCAGACCTATAGGATTCAAACATCATGGTCACAATCAAATAATGATTCTGCCATGAGAAATACAGGTGCTACAGAAAATATTTATATGCTTCAAGATATTCCTAAAGGGTTTACAATCTAAAAGGTAAAGCTAAGATTTGACCAGCACAAACACATAGACAGATTGAATATGACAGCATTTGCATGCCCTTAGACATTTCTAAGTTTTCAGCTCCTGAGCCTCTAAAAGAATATTTGATAAAAACAAATTTGAATTTAGCCAAAAGATTTGTATTGTTCCTCAGAGTTCAACATAAAAAAAAGTCTCTGAAGACTAAGAGAAAGAATTCAAATATAATATCTAAGACATACATTTAGAGAGGCACTAGTATTTAACTCCCTGTCCCCCCTAAAATCTAGCACTTAAAAATCTAGTAGGAAATTTAAAATTTGAAAATTTGCATATCTGATTGCTGGTGCTTTGCAGAAAAACAGGCTTTATTCTGATAGCTAGACATTCTTATTTTTCTATATCCTTCATCTGGCCTTCCACGGGGAATTTCTCCCTGGCCACCTGTCTCTGAGGATTTCTTTGTTGCTGCCGTGTTGCTCTACCCTTCTTTCTCTCCAATTTTCTTTCTTCTTTGCTGTTATCCATTCCCAAACTCCTGTTCCTTTGTTTGTTTCTAACACATGGAATTCTAGTTATTTCTGTTTTACAAATCTTCATCTTCTATTCCATGGGACTCAGGAAAGTTATGCAATCATCAACTATATTATTCAGGGTTCTCTAGAGGGACAGAACTAA
Organism: Sapajus apella; assembly: GCF_009761245.1. Taxonomy (NCBI): domain Eukaryota; kingdom Metazoa; phylum Chordata; class Mammalia; order Primates; family Cebidae; genus Sapajus; species Sapajus apella. Next base: position 17,051,176 of record NW_022436962.1, on the reverse strand, counting down.
TAGGACACACACACACACACACACACACACACACACACACACACACACACGTATTTATTAAAGCGTATTAACTCACATGATCACAATAGGCTGCTTGGAAGTTGAGGTGCAGGGAAGCCAGTCTGAGTCCCAAAGCTGAAGAACTTGGAGTCTGATGTTCAAGGGCAGGAAGCACCCAGCACAGGAGGAAGATGTAGGCTGTGAGGCTAGGCCAGTCTAGACTTTTCACGTTCTTCTGCAGGCTTTTCTGCAGAAAAAAAAACGTTCTTCTGCAGGCTTTTCTGGCTGCACTGGCAGCTGATCAGATTGTGCCCATCCAGATTAAGGATTGGTCTGCCTTTCCCAGCCCACTGACTCAAATGTTAATCTCTTTTGGCAATGCCCTCACAGACACACCCAGGAACAATACTTCGCATTCTTCAATCCAATCAAGTTGACAGTATTAAGCATCACATCAACCAAATAGAAATGCTTTCTTTTATTATTTGGGAGTAAGGCAAGCAGTTGCATTATGAAAACAACAAACTAGAAATGAAACAAGTGCTCTATTTCCTATTGTTATGATTCTACTGAGGTTGTCTGCAGATTAGCTTATTGATAATATGTGATGGTAGCCTTGACAATGAGCCTCGTAGGCCTCCATCCCTAGAGAGGGTAATTGACCAAGGACCCCGGCTGCTGTTCTCTGAAATTTATCACACCAAGGCCACTCTTCCCACTGGCTTCTCCCAGCCAATGACTGAGTGTGGCAGGGATACTAAGATAGACTGGATCTTGGGAGACACCAGACTCCTCTGATGGGTGACTTTGCTTTGAGGACTCTCTGAGTCTTGCTGAAACATTTTTAGACTTCATGGCAGTCTAGGATGTTTCTACCCAAACTACTCTCTCTCCCTTCCCTTGGGCCAACCTTGTATCACTGTCCCGAAACTCTTCCAGCTTTCCCTGGTTCTACCTCCATTTTCTACCACAGTCTTTTTTCCCTAATAAATTTCTTGCATTTGTAATCTCATCTTGGTGTCTGCTTGTCCGTGGACATGGACTAACACTTACACTGAGTAAAAGAGCAAGACTTACAATGCCTTGATATTCTCACTAGCATTTGGTTCTCTTCACACTACCTACATCAAAATAGTTGAATGAAAGTGATCTTATTTGCAAAGGGGGTTGTGGTGGCTAAACAAGCAAGTCTGGTGAAGAGTCAACAAGATTTTTACTGAGACTTCTGATCAGAAAGTCAAGTGCTGGAAGACCTTTGCTGAAACCTTACTCTTAACTACACTCACTAAGTGTTGTGTTTCTCTCTCCTACTCACATTTCACATAAGAGATAGGATGAAGTGAATGGACATCGGTTGGATAGGATTTGATTCTCTGATCTCTAACAGATTTATTCAACATTGCCTGCATATTTGAGGAAAAAGACTGACTCAGATAACAATAAAATTGCCCTGATTCAGAGAAAAGAAAGTTAGAAATATTTAATTTGCTATGAATGATCTATAAAATCATGAGATAAAATTTTTCATGTAGCAGATTGGCAAATATTTAAAAGATTGATCTCATCCGGCGTTGGTGAGTGGATAAGAAAAAAGCAACTTCTTTATATGTGCTAGTTGTATAAACAGGTAAAACTTGTAGTAAGGTTAATTTGTCAGGATCTGTCAGTATTAAAGATAGACATAATTTATGGTCCAGGAGTCCTATTTTGGAATCTTTACTACAGAAATGTTTGCATAGGAATACAAATATCTTTGTAAAAGGAGGTTGCTAATTACAGGATTGTTTGCAATAACCACACAGGAAGCAATCTCAATGGCCAACAAGATGATTGGTTAATTAAATTGTAGGACATTCATATCATGGAATATTATGTGACTGTTAACAGGGCTGCCACTAGCCCAGAGGCCACCTTTGTGTAAATTTTAAAAAGTGCTATCCTCTGGATGAACCAGATACATGCTAGGATGCAGTATTTGGTGAGTGGAGCCTGGGCTGGACTTTAATCCTCGTTACCATCCTTTTCCAGATGCTCCTTTGTAGTTCACAGTCTAAATAATATTTAGCAACTCACCTCTTGAAAATAATAAGATAGCTGTAAATATAATGACATGGAAGGCTATCCATGATACTGTTAATGTTAATATCTTCCCCCCAAGAAAAGAAAAAAATAAAAAACTAGTAAAGAAAGTTGGAGAATGTATTAGTTATCTCTTACTATATAAAACTGTTTCAGCCTGGGCAACATGATGAGACTCCCTCTGTACAAAAAAATAAAAAGTTAGCTGGGTGTGGTGGCACATACCTGTGGCTCCACCTACTAGGGAGGCTGAGGTGGGAGGATCCTTTGAGCCCAGAAATTCAAGGCTACAGTCAGCCATGATCATGCCACCACATGCCAGCTTGGGAGACAGAGCGAGACCATATCTCAATAATAATAATAATAATAACTCTTAAATGTGGCATCTTAAAACAACATATAGTTATGATCTCACAGTTTCTGTGGGTCAGGATTCCTGGTACAGTTTAACCAGATCATCTGGCTCAGGGTCTGTCAGAAAGCTGCCGTAAAGGTGTTGGCTGGGGCTACAGCATCACAAGGATCAGTTTCCTGGCTAATTCACTTGGTTGTTGGCAGGATTTAGTTCCTTTGCTGCTGTACTGAGGTCCCATGTTTCTCAAAGGCTGTTCACTGAAGGCTGCCCTCACTTCCTTGACTTCTCTATAAGGCAGCCAGCAATACAGCAGCCAGCTTCCCTCCGAGTGAACAAGTGAGAAGAGCCCAGAGAGAGGGTAAGCAGATGGAAATCACAGTCTTTCATAACCTAATTTTGGAAGTGACATCCATCACTTTTGCAGTACACTAATTCCTCACTTAAGGTCGTTGATGGGTTCTTAGAAACCACAACTTTAAGCAAAACGATGTATAATGAGACCAATTTTACCATAGGCTAGTTGATATAAACAAGAGTTAAGTTCCTAAGGCATACTTCTGTTTACAAAAACATCACCAAGCTTCTAAATAATGTCCAAAACCCTTCTACTTTTAAACATTGAAATAAATGTGGGCTATACATTTATTTAAGAAAGATTGTTAAAAAGTAAAATAAGGGCCAGGTGCAGTGGTTCACGCCTGTAGTCCCAGCACTTTGGGAGGCCGAGGCAGGCAGATCACGAGGGCAGGAATTCGAGACCAGCCTGGCCAATATGGTGAAATCACATCTCTACTAAAAATATAAAAAATTAGCCGGATGTAGTGACACATGCCTGTCATCTCAGCTACTCCGGAGGCTGAGGCAGGAGAATCCCTTAAACCTGGGAGGTGGAGGTTGCAGTGAGCCAAGATCACATCACTGTACTCAGCCTGGGTGACAGACTGAGACTCCATCTCAAAAAAAGAAAAAAACTAAAATAGTGATTTATCTAAGTTTTGGTGAGACTGAGTGATGGTAGTCATCGTGGTAAGTTACATCAAGGAATAAGTGTTTGCCAAGTAAAATTGTAAGGTCCTATCACCACTCAGTTCAAAACCCAGCAATTATTCTTGTGAAATTAAGTTCCTTATAGATGCTAGATATTAGACTTTTGTCAGATGCATAGTTTGCTAGTATTTTCTCCCATTCTATAGGTTTTCTGTTTACTGTGTCAATAGTTTCTTTTGCTGTGCAGAAGCTCTTTAATTTAATTATATCCCATTTGCCAATTTTTGCTTTTGTTGCAATTGCTTAAAAAGTGGGCAAAGGACATGAACAGACACTTTTCAAAAGAAGACATACCTGCCTCCAACAAGCATATTTTTAAGAGTTCAATATCACTGATTATTGGAGAAGTGCAAATCAAAACTGCATTGAGATACCATCTCACACCAGTCAGAATGGCTATTACTAAAAAGTCAAAAAATAACAGATGCTGGTAAGGTTGCAGAGAAAAAGGAATGCTTATATATTGTTAGTGGGAGTGTAAATTAGTTGTGGAAAGCACTGTAGTGATTCCTCAAAGAGCTAAAAACAGAACTACCATTTGACCTAGCAATCCCATTACTGGATACATACCCAAAGGAATATGAATCATTCTATCATAAAGATACATGCACGTGTATGTCCATTGCAGCACTATCCACAGTGGCGAAGAGATGGAATCAAGTGAAATGCCTATCAATGGAAGCATGGATAAAGAAAATGTGGTACATACACACCATGGAATACTATGCAGCCATAAAGAAGAAGGAGATCATGTACTTTACAGAAACATGAATGGGTCTAGAGGCCATTAGCCTTATCAAATTAATGCGGGAACAGAAAAAACAAATATCACATGATTTCACTTATAAGTGGGAGCTAAATTATGAGACCACATGGACACAAAGAGGGGAACAACAGACACTGGGGCCTACCAGAGGGTGGAGGGTAGGAGGAAGGAAAGGTGCAAAAAAAAGTAATTATTGGGTACTGGGCTTAGTACTGTGTGATGAAATGATCTGTACTTAGTACTGTGTGATGAAATGATCTGTACTTAGTACTGTGTGATGAAATGTACTTAGTACTGTGTGATGAAATGATCTGTACATAAAATCCTTGTGACAAATTTACCTATATAGCAAACCTACACATGTGTATTAGTCTGTTTTCATGCTGCTGATAAAGACATACTAGAGACCGGGCAATTTACAAAAGAAAGAGACTTATTGGACTTAAAGTTCCACATGGCTGGGGAGGCCTCATGTTCATGGTCGAGGTGAAAGGCATGACTCACATGGCAGTAGACAAGAGAAGAAAGCTTGTCCAGGGATACTCCCATTTTTAAAACCATCAGATCTTGTCAGACTCATTCATTATCATGAGAACAGCGCAGGAAAGACCCGCCCCCATAATTCAATCACCTCCCACTGGGTTCCTCCCTTGAAGGGGGAATTGTGGGAGTTACAATTCAAAATGAGATTTGGGTTGGGACACAGCCAAATGATATGAACGTGTATTCCTGAACCTAAAATAAAAAAATTAAAAAACCTCAGCAATTAAAAAATTACAAATAGGGAAGGCTGGCAGAGCACTTTCATGCCTCATCGTGTATGATCGTGTATTTGTATGATTATCTGAGACTATGAATTTGTATTTTACAGTAATTTGTATTCATTCATTTATTTTCTAACCCGCTTATTCCACTTCAGGATCGGGGGTGGCCAGAGACTCTCCAGGCAGCTCAGGGATCACGGGGGGATCCAGCCCTGGATAGGCCACCATGCCATCTCAGGGCACACTCACACACAGTCACTCACACTGAGACCATGTAGACACACCCATTCACCTGACGGGCACAGCAAACTCCATACAGACAGTGACAATGGTCAGGAATTGATTTTTTTTTTCCTCATCAACATTATAATACAATGACGTTGAAGGAATGGGCATTATTCAAGCACCTGCCGTATTCAATTTGTTAGAAACAAGTCACCAGCTTCATCCCACACACAAGGGGAGGGCATCACTCAATGGCCTGAATACCAGAAGGTTGGAGGCATTTGGAACCGGTTTAGAAGCACCTACCACAAAGGATATGCATTGAACTGCAAATATGTAAATAGTTATCTCCAAGATAGAGAATTGAAGGAGGTTTTTTCTTAAATATTATTTCAAACTTAAAAAGTTGTCAGAATAATGCAAGCACCTCCTATATACCAGTGTTCCCAGATTAACTGTTTCCATTTTGCCCCATTTACTTTGTCATAATATGCATGCATCTATGAACATATATATATATGAACATCTATGAACATATATATATATATGTTCATATATATATATATGTTCATAGATGCATGCATATTATTCTTTCTTTCTGAACCATTTGAGGGTAAGTTGGTGATTTTGTATCCCTTTATCTCTTAGTATCTCTGTTGTTTATTTTCTAAGAAAAAAGACATTATCTTCCATAACCACAATAAAATACCAAAATCAGAAAATTAAACATTAATATTATGCTATCACAGAATCCATGTTCAAATTTCATCAAATTTCCCAGGAATTCCTTTATATCACTTTTCCCCCCTTGGTTCAGGATATGATCCAGGATCATACAGCTAGAAGAATAGTAACTAAACTTACAATAGCTTCATCTCTGGTGAGGAGACAAAAGAAATGGGGTTGAAAGAATGGGGTTTTATTTAGTTGTCATGGCTCTTTAGACTCATTTAATCTGGAGCTGTTCCTCAGCCTTTCTGTATCTTTCTTGATCTTGAAATGTTTTGAAGAGTATTAGCCAGTTATTTTCTAGAATATCCCTCAGTTTAGGTCTGTTTGGTGTTTCCTCATCGTTGGATGTAAGTTATCAATTTTGGGCAGGAATACTTTTGTTGAGTATTGTTGAGGAGGGGTACTTTTAGTAAACATGTATTATTAGAATCTGTTATAATAAAGTTCGCTTTTGTAATTAAAACTGAAAATTTTGATCCTAGGGGGAAGAAATCATCTTTTTCTGTGATCACCAATTGCACCATTCCTTCCCATGGTAAATGACAGGTTATTGCTTTTGATGTTTATAGTGGATACTGACCATGAGGTTCATTCATTCTCACCATCCTCTGATCACAGCACTTTCTTGGATGCTTTAAAGAAAAAGCCAGACGGGATGGCAGTCATCAGTTAAATAAATAAAATACTTTGAAAATGAAGTTTCAACACAGGGAATGAACTACTAATCTTTAATGGCTATCAACTGTGATTATGGAATTCAGCTGGGAATGTCAGCAAAAATTCAACTCTGGTTCATGCCAACATTACCTGGCCAATGATAATATTAGAGATTCAGCCAGTCTTCAAAGGACAAGGTGAACTTTCTAATTTTAGGACCAGCATTTATTAGCACTTCAGAGGAATGGGTGATTAATTTTAAACACTGCATCTAGAAGAATAGTAACTAAACTTATGGTAGCTTTGTCGCTGGTGAGGTGAGGAAGGAAAAGAAATAGGGTTTAAAGAGGAGGAAATCACGTTAGAGACTGAATCTAAGGATGCATTGCATTCAAAGATATGTTGTTTCTGTGTGATCCCTTAATGTCTTCTTGACCATGGTTGTTCATGTGTACTTTATGAAGTCTGGAAATGTGACCTTAGCCTTCTGAACAGGCATTGCCCAGGTAGACCTCACATTACAGAGAAGCAATGCAACCAGGGACTGTTTAACCACTACACGGCTTTGGGTTTTGCAGTTGAAAGGGCAAGGGGGAATGTTTGCCATTCTTTCTGGAATGTTCCCATGGGCACCGAGCATTTGAACTCATGCTACTGTGATCCAGACATCAGCCCTGGGTGCTGCAAAGCACTGCCCATGAGGAAAGCTGAATTCTGCACTTGGACTGCCTGGCCTGGCTGTATACAGTTGTTGCTCCCTTTCTCTCTCATGAACACAGGGCTGGGTTTTTGACCTCCATATTGCTCCATACTGGCATAGTTACCCAATATTCTCTTTCCCAACTGGCTCGGTGCATGGCTGGAAGCTGCCACACTGACTTTCCACTCCCCTGATTCCCATCTTATTATCAGATTTTCCCCCTTTCTCCTTCACAGGAGACTCTGGGGAAGGGATTGTTTTGGCTGGAATTTGACAAGGCACAGGTGGTTTTACCAGCTGCAAGTTCTTTAGTTCTTGTTGGCCGCCCACCAACTCTTGGTCTTTTCACAGTTCTTTCTGTGGTGGTGGTGGAGGAGGAGGGGCAGGAAGGGACAGTAAGTCCTTGATGTTGTTGTTCCACATCAGCAGCTGTCTCAGGTTGGCATTGAGTCCGGAGTGTTCTTCGGAAAGGGTTTTTTTTTTTTTTCCCCCTCTTGAGATTGGAGAGAGCTGGAGGAAACAGCAAAAACCCGACAGCTCTGCCTGCATCTTGGTCAGTTCGCCTGGGGGTGTCAGGCCGCTGCTCCCCTCTGTACACATGCCTGCCCCAGTTGCGCCCGGCTCCCACGCTCACTTCACCACCACCTTCAGCCTCAGAAATTGAGGCTCACACTCGGCTGCCTGCCTCTTCACTCCCTGGCTGGTTGGAGTCCAATGACACCAGCATCGTCTCCCAAAATAGACGAAAATAATCCTCAGCTCGGTCTCTCAAATGCCTCTTTTTGAGGAAAGAAAAAAGGAACTTAAAAACTTGAAAGCGTTTTTCCTTCTTCCTCTTCCTTTCCCAGCATCTTTTTGATAGCAACAATAAAACACTTGAATGTGCCGTTTGACCTCCTGGGCCAACCCGTTCACTGTTCTCTTCTCAGCCTTTTTTTATTTTGAAAACATTAATTTGACCCCTTTCCTTAGTACGGTTTCAAGCCCCTGCTCAGGTTTCCTCAGACTTTCCTTCCTGTGAGGCTTTGCTTGAAAAGCTTGGTTCTGTGCTCTCCTTGATGTGTGTAGGCGCGCGCCTCCCCCATTAATCTGAACCCGAGTGAAAGGGGAAGCTGAAATGGCCCTTTATTGGTTAATTCCTCTCCCCCTTCTTTCCTCATTCTTTCCTCTGATCCTTCTATTTTCATTTCTCTCTGCCCTCCTCCTCCCTAATCGCCTCATCCCTCAGTGCTAGACAAATACTGGAATCTTCACGTTGATGTTAGCTGATTAGAACCAAACACTGCCTAGCAAAGCCTCCATCCAGGGTTGGGGGCAAACCCCACTGAGGCCCCTAGAGATTTCCAGGGGCTCTGACATCATCCCTTTTTCTGCTCCCCCTTCACAGCTGCACAAAATGCTGATTCCTTCTTCAGTCTCTGACAAAATTACCCGATTGTTTCCTGGGATTTTCACAACTCCTGCCTCACCCCACCATCAATCATACACTATCATCATCTGTCACGTGATTATTCTATATCTTACCCTGCTCTGACTTGTAAAAGAAAGTTATGGGAGGTACACTTTGGTAAGTTTTGTGTGTGCGGAGTCAGGTTCTCCCAGTCCAGAATCTGTTCCTCCAGAGAATGTAAGTCCATTAGCTATTTAATAATGCTTTGTTGATATTCCACCTCTTTCTGTTTGCTTTGCACACAGAGCATTTCTTTGATACTCAAACAACCTGGAACAAAGGCAAAAAGATATTCAGGTGAGAGTGTCGGGTGTGTGTTTTAGGATGGTGGGGAAAAGTGGGACAGTGGGAAGGGCAATAGTGGAGAAGGGGATGAGTAGAGGAAAGGTAGGGAGGTTTTCCTGCCTCCCAGATTTTCCCTGAGGGAAGACATGGTGGTCCTGCTACACTATGAAGTACAGATTCCCAGAACCTCAGAAACATGCATCATCAAAGATGGGTATAAACGTATATTTTAAAGCCCCGTATAAATGAGTTTTAAATTACCCACTGCTTTGGATTTTCCAAGTCTCTTTTTATCTTCTTCAGCCAGAATAACCAGGAATGGTTGTTATTTGATTTGGCCAGCACTGGCATTTTTTAAAAAGCCCTATTTTTGTCTTATGTGTCATTGCAAAGTATTCATCATACTTAGGGGATGCTGGATACACCTGTTAATTCAATGGAGAAAATATGCATCTTTCCTATCTCACTCTCTTTACTTCAAGGGCCCAGTAATGCTAATCTTTAGCAATATTCTTTTCCCAGTAAGAGTGCACATCTAATCTGAATGCTAAATAATGTTGTCACGAGGTTGCATGGGCACTGGTTAAGATCTATGCCTAAGCTATAATGAATCTCTCTTCTACATAACTGTTATTGTGGCCAAAATTGGTGAACAGCCCATCCTCAAGGGAGCAGTGGGAGGAGACCAGAATATTGTGTTGGATTCTGTCCTGGACATATCTTCAGCTAGACTCCTGGAGCAGTTTAAATCAAAGGCTGGGCTGAGCAGGCCCGAATGGCTTTCAAATGACAGATTTATGGAGGGAGGCCTAATTAGATCATGGTAATTTGTAGTACGACAATATCTTTTGCTCAAGATCTCAAAGCAAATTTCTGCCTTGATAGGTGGGCAAAACAAAGACCACAAATGTCAAAGGATACTCTCAATGTCACAAAATAAATCCCCAGGCAGCTCAGGATATGAGTCATGCCTTTGTAAAATGCTCTACAGTTTTGCTACACATTCAAATAATTTCATCTCATTTGAGTGTCACAAAATCCTATGGTGTAGGTAGGAAAGAGGCCAGCATTACCTCCATTTTAGAGAAAGGAAAAGTAGAGGCATTGGCTGGTTGGGCAACTTGCCAGAGACCCTGTAGTCAGTAGCAGGGTTGATTTTTCTGTACTTCTCGTGAATTGACAAGGGTTCTCAAAAAATGAAGTGGGAAGAATCTAAGCATGAAGACAAAAAGAAACCTCAAGGTACCCAGATTCTGCTTCCCGTGATTTAGCAGAAAGGAGCATCGCTGAAGAATACAAGTCACAGATAAGTCAAACTGGGGAACAGTAACAAGTGAAAGGCTTAAAATGGATTGTAAACCAAAATGTTAGGGGTACACAGAAGCCTGGAGTTTGCACATCATGATACAGCCTTGGCCAAACAATCCTATTATATGCATGTCAGCATGGGGGGACTGTGGCGGGATGTCAGTCATTTGAGAGATGCCAACAGAGATGGGAACAAGAGTGGGTGGAATTTCCGAGTGCTCTCCTCATGGCCTTTCCTTCATAGGATCACAGAGAGTTACCTGGTCTGCCTGGTGAGATTGTCTAGTCCAGGTGACCATCCATCTATGTAATTCATTGGGAATCCTCTTCCTGTTGGCCCCTGTCATCGTGGTTAGGGTGATGGATTTTGCCATTATGCTATTTGCCTTCCATTAAGAGAACTGAAACATGTGCCTACCTAATAATGAGCAAGGTGGAAGGTAATATGTGTAACAAAACAAGGTGTGTCTTAGTCCCTTGTTTGCCATGCTAGCTTGTGATGGGCATCATCTAGGTCTTTTATAATAAGAGACAGATTGAGGGTTATTCTTTCTGGTGTCCCCAGCAGGATTCTGCAACATGACTGAGTCTCATAAATATTTGCTGACATACAGATCATGGATTTTTTCCCCCTTTTGGTTTCTCGAGATCTCTTACCAAAATAAATCTTAAGAAACAGCTGACCTACATCAGTAGTTTGGGTATATTCCTTTTTTCTCTCTGTCTCTATATCTGTCTGTCTGTCTCTCTAAATATGAATACCCTGCCATTTTGGAGATGGAGCCAATACTACTACTAAGTGAGCCATTATGATTAAATTCAGTGAAAGAGAAGTTTAATTTTCTACTGTTTCAGTGTCCCCAGCATGTTAAGGCAAACCTTAACTCATTTATGCCTAGTGTTCCATTATTGGAACACTAAGCTTGTGGGAGTTATTTATATTCTACTACTGAAGGTCATCAGTAAGGTCTGATTTTTCACACACAAAGATTGCAAATTCCAGCATAAATGGTTTAAACACAGCTATACACATTTTAGCAAATACAAATACCTTCATTTTTAGGGAGTAAACAAAAATAAATAAATGAGTTTCATGTTTTCAGTGAGGTCACATCACAGGGTCCTCACTCCAGGCTTGCCCTGCCTCCTCCTTAGAATTAATCCTCAGCGGGCAGATCATGGATGGGATGGGTGGTAGGCAGCTTTGGGGACCTGCAGAATGTCGAGACAGTCTCCCCTGACTGTTTAAGCACATGAATTATGACAAAAATTACAAACTGTGGACTTAGCAGATTCTCCTGGAACAGGAGGGGAAGGTGATAGTCTTCTCCAAAGTCAGAGGAGAGATGGGTATTGAATAAATCACAACAAATATGTGATCTGTCCTGAGAATGATATGAAAAATTAAATACAAAGAAAAGTGAAGACAGGGCTTCTCAAATGACAGAGCTGTGGAGAGGGTAAAGGGGGAGGCAGAGGGAGGCAGCCGGGGGGAGGAGGCAGAATGCTAAATTTGTGAAAAGAAAAACACTGATGCCGTGCATAGTCTGAAAGATGACATGTTTTCCTAGTCCAGATGGCATTTTTTTAGAGTTTTAACTTACATTTTCTGATTGAACAGACTTTGCTCAGCTACTGTTATTAATGTTAGAAATCGGGGCTTGGGCTCTGGTTTTCTCGCCAAGGCAGGTTGACACTGCTGTTCAGGTGAAGGAGAGTTCAGAGTCTCAGAGAGCAGCAGCAGCTTGTGATTCTGGGAAAATGGAAGGATGACTCCCAGGCAGCCGATGCCACCACTCCATAAAATGGAAGAACCTTGGCTCCCCGTGTGAATTCTCTTTGTGATTTGGAGGCCTAATACCTCTGCTGAGTTGCCTATGAACAGGTGCTTCAGATGGTTGGACTCTGGCTCTTACAGGCTGTGCTGGAAGTGAGGGAAGCAATTTAACTCTTGTTCAGCCCTCCTAAGTTGTTACGTAAGGGTGGGCTCTTGGAAGATAATGAGTGATGTGCAATATAAGTAACTGAGGACGGTAGAGGTAGCAGGTTACCATGTTAGGTCCACTGTGAGTAGATAATGTATTTCATAAAGTTGCATAAAGTCATTGTGCAACTTGGAGGTGTATCACCATTCCTTTTGCTGTAAGGCAGTGCTGGAAACTTTTTCTTAAGGAATCCCAGGCAATAGGGAATTCCTCAGAATCCTTTCTTATCTTGATTTTGGAATCCAATGACTACTTTAATAAGATCAAAGGACTTCAAGGGAAGCAAGGAAAAGAGGCCACCAAAATACCTTCAAGAGTGTTTTGCTTTTCTTCAGAATTCTAGATAATGATGCATGCCCCATTCCTTTGTTCAGAGATGTCAGCCTGTGAATCAGAGGCAAAGCTCCCTCTTGGTTTTAGTTGTCACTGTTGTCTATTTATAGTCATGGCCAAATGTGACCTCATCCTCCAGGTTTTGCAAGCTCAGCAAAATGAGGCCAGGTTAGCCTGGCCACAGGTCTCCGAGGAGCACCCCAGATGCTGCAGTGTGTCTTGTCAGCAATGCCAAGGTTTTTCTCTCTTTGCTACTCCTCAAATGCCTTTCAGCTCAGCATGTCAGAGAACAAGGTGATTGGAGGAGCCATCTTTGAGGTCAGGAAGAAAATGGAAGCCCATGAATATGTGCAAGAGTTGCTATTTTTTCCTTCGCTTTCTTTTCATTCTTCTGGGTTCCCCTCCCCCTTTTTCTTCTCTTTTTTTTAAAGAATGGAATGGAGAAAGTATAAAATAATGAATCAATGTAGGATTGGATAAATCTCTGATGGAAGAATTCCCTTGAGGCCAGACCACTGAGAGTTTCCAGGGATTCAAGTGGGACTGTCATCCTTTCTTGAGCATTTCAATATTGAAACCTAGTCAGACCACACAGTTGAGAAAAGACAGCTCTTGTCTTGAGAGAAGCCAAGGTATTTTGGTGCCCTCCTTTTCTTGCTTCCCTTGAAGTCCTTGGATTTTATTAAAGTTTCCCCTGGATTCCAATATCAAGATGAGAAGGGATTCTAAGAAATTCCCTTTTGCCTGGGATTCCCTGAGTAAAAGTATCCAGCGCTGCCTTACAGCAAAAGGCATGGTGATACATTTCCAAGATTCACAATGACTTGGAGCTCTCCCTAATTTCACAGTCCATTTCTTGGGGTTCCTTTTTCCCCCCTCCAATCAATATTTACTGTAAACTTATGTGCCAGGCTCCCGCAGAAGTCAACTGCTATCCTTTTTCCTGGGGTTTTTCATCCTCGGTTTGAGGAAAACTGAGTTCATGAAAAAGTTAGAGCTTTATCTTTAAAAAGCTACTCCATTTCTTTGAGACAGTCTATCTCGTTGAAGTCAATGAAAAATGTTACATCTTCAAATCCAAGAGTCTTTTACTAAGCTAGTGATGGCTCAGGTGATTCCTTCCTTCCTATTTGATTTCATAAATATTTATTCAGTATGACTCAAATTGTGTGTCTTCAAGCCTACAAAATCATAGGAATCAGCTGATTTAGTCAATTCAGTTGAAATGTCTGTGTAGCCAATGGTTAAAGAAACGTGTCTCTTTAGTCAAGAGTGGTTTCTGGGTCTGCACATTAATTAGCAGGGCGAGAGTGGGTAACATTATGTGGGGCCTGGTGCAGAATAGTTTCCACAGAAGTGGTCTCTGTTCACCAATTAACCAATGCAGACCAAAGTACAGGGCACTCAGAGAACCTGAAGAAACGTGGGGAAAAACACGGGAATGAGGAGAGTTCTGAAACACTTGGGGAAAATCCAAAGGCCTTATACCTAGGAAGAGGGGATACATTCTGCTCTCAGCTTTTACTAGTAAAAACCATACCTAAACACCATTTGTATCATAACAAAAATGCATTCTGAAATGAAATCTACCTCAATTTTTTGGAGTATGTTTCAACTTGAGCTTTTCTAACAGGTTAATCTGAGATAAAGATGAACAAAATCAAGGAGTAAAAGTGTGCAAGAAAATGGAGATACAAATATTCCTCTTTCACCAACATCCCTATAAACTAAAATCCCAAGCAGCTTCTTTGATTTCATTTTTGGTAATTGCAACAGAAAATTGCATCTGGACTGGCAATGTGTTTGCCACGCTTCAGCCCAATGTGCTTACCAATTGCCAAGTTATAGCAAACCTCCAGCAGAAAAGATGGAGATTTCTCACAGAAATACTGGCAAACCCTCTAAGAGCAATGGCACTTACTGCCGCCATGTCCTCTGAAAGAGAAATGAACTGGAAACTACATCAGGGTGATCATCAATGTTAACTGAGTCTTGATTTTTCTTCTCACCCCCTTGTCCAACAATTTGGCTTTCAAAATTGCATCTGCTGTTCTCCCTTTAGTAGATACAAAAATTATACAACATGTAGTTGGAATTCTCCTTGTTTCCCTTTACTTCTACCTCCTAGAAATTTCTTCATTTTAAGTTAAATCTGGATATTTATCAGGAGCAGAGGGAAAAATATAGACAAATCTCAATTGCATAGTGGTTAAAATAATCAATTTTTAAAAGCTAGAATGTAAATATTTTAGCAAATATTTGATTCCATGCTGGTTTCCCTGTCCCACCCAGAACTCTCTTGGTCATCCATCCCAGGTTGTCAGTGAGTACGTTTTAAAGTACCTATTTCAATATTTACCTGAGTGGAGCATGAACAGTTCTTAACCAAAGAGAACTGACTTTCACATATATCACTGTGTGAGATTAATATATCTCTATAGTTATGAAGGCTCCGGAGTAAATTGGAGTTAAAAGTGGATGTTAGAACTTTCACTGTCCTGCAGCAGTGGCTGCCAGCTTTGGGGTCCAGACATTCTGAGTTTATAGAGTGATTTTAAGGGGTCAGTGAACCCCTCTGTTTGTGTACAAAATGAATGTTACAGGATGCCAGGGGTTATAACAGCCAGGAGGCTGGAAGTCTTTTCTAGAACAAATAACTTCCCGGGTTTAATCCAGGGCTCTTGTCAGTTTCCCTGGAAGAGTTAAGAGTCTGATCCTCTCCCTGACAGAAAACAAACAACAGCATGACATATGTACATCCCCAATACTAAATAGCAATAACATGCTTGTGTGTGTGTATGTGTTTTTGTTTGCTTGTTTGTTTGATGCCTAGGGCCATGTCTATACATATAAGCCAGCCTAGAAAAAAATACCAACATCCACTTAGTCTCACACAATAATTTCAAACAATTATTAACCATTTCCTTTGGTGGTGTTCAAAATAAGGAGTTGTTTGACAAAAATCAACTGCTGTTTCATTCTGTTTCCTACAAGGTAAACAAGGGCTGAATCTCCCTCTGTTTTTGGTAATGCCTGGCCAAAAGGAGGTGTTTACTGAACACAATTCATTTGTTTACATACTGAAAATAATTATGCCTTAATAATAATAGTCACCTTCATGAAAATATAGTATTGTTTGTGTGTTTTTAAACATACAGGAATTTTAGAGAGTATTAAATGGTCACATGGTTAAAAACTCCCACTAAAACAGGAAAACAATAGACATGCACAGTCTCTTGTTCCGTAATAGATTCAACATTGTGCAAGAAGTCAATGTCCAGTCCTCTAAATAATTATCAGTCAGCCCCATCATGCTAAAGTGGGTTTCTATCAATATTGAGGTTAGCTGTGCTTTCCCTCGGTTGACCCTGAGTGGGAAAGGAAGAATAACCTGGGCACACCTAATGGCTGCTTGCCATCAGGCAGCCTACGAAGGGCAAGTGTACTGAAGCAGCAGAATCAATCACTGGACTCATTAACCCTCCCACAGGCTCCTAGCCTCGCAACTTCTACTGCCCTCCCTTCTCTGTGCTCCCAACTCACTCAACTCACCTTCAAGGGGCTGTGCACCTGCTCACTACACCACACTTCCCTACTGGCCCACAAGTGCTTGCAAATGTGCAGCTGAAACTTACAAGAGAATATTTCCAAAATAAAACCCTCATTGGCCCCAACACACACACACATACACACACACACACACACACACACACACACACACACACACACACACAGAGAGAGAGAGAGAGAGAGAGAGAGAGAGAGATTCCACCAGTGTCAGTGTCATCTCCTCACTTCCCTAGCCCCCCATCCCTTCTGCCCCCAACACCTCAAGCTCTGGCACTCTGTCCAAGGACGCCATGCTGCCTGCATTCTGAGACCCCCATGGCCGCTGCCTTCCCTCTCTCCTGCTTGGAAGCGGCCGCTTCCCATCAGGGCTCTGTTTGCCAGGCCTGTACTGTACTTCATTAGGCAGCTTTATTTAATGGTTTCAACAAAAGCCATCATTTTAGCCCAACTGCCTTGACTAAATTAAAATTTCCAATCTCTGTTTTAGTGTTCTGCAATGGATGTATACATAAGCAAAACTGGTCAACATCTGCCAGGGGGTTGGCCAAAAGTTCTGTAAAGATGTACTTCACATTTCTGAAGCATGTGCAAAGTAACAGCGTCCTTATCCTCCCGAGAGCTCTCATGGTTTTACTTCACCATTTGTTCAAACACACTTTAGCTGCATATGAGCCATACAGTCGATTCTCCCCTTGGTTGCCGTTTTATCTGTAGTGTCATTTTGAGTAATTGGGGTATGGTAGCTGATCAACTTACAGGTTTCTCATTGGCAGAAGGGGACCGTATTGGCACCAAGAAAGAATATGATGGGTCCTCTCGGTGCATAAGCAAGTGTCCCTCTCTTGCACTTGGCTATCCAAGGCCATTACAAAATAAGCTTAATAAAGCCTCCAAGTGTATATGTCTTCACTATTCCCAGGCAGAGGGAGGCACCTATAGAAGAAACATTGCAAACCAATGTGGAAAGATGGTCAATGTACAGATTTAGTCAGTGATCCATGAAAGTTTTTGAATTAGTTTTTAAAGCTTTGTTAAGACCAGAACGCACAGATGTTGAAAACAAGTTCAGATGTAGCGACAGATGGTATTTGATTATGAAGCAGACTGTTCATATAATACAAAGATGCTGCTTCTGCCATACACAAGTAACTGCAGAGAGTGCAGTAGAAATTTTGGAAGGCAGGCGGTTTGAGAGGGTCTTTGTGCAGCAATAACTTTCCCATTTTCCAGCAGTGCTAGAATTGGAATAATTTTCCCCTTTTCTTCTCAATCAGTGCCACTCTCTGCTCTTTCAGGCCCCTCCTCTTTTTCCAGTCTCATTTTCTCCAGCCTTAAAAACTCCTTCCTCCTTTTAGTGAGTTGCCTTACCTAGCCATTGTGTCTTTTACAATGGTGTTGAGTTAGAGAATGCATGTCCTCATTGGGGCAGGCCTGCACCTAAAAATTAGAGGGAAGTGGGAAATGATGGCCAATGCTTTAATAGTCAAAGGAAAAAAAGATTTCTCATCAATTACATTTTGCCATGAGAACTCAGTCTTTAAACAGAAGCCAGGACGATGGTTTCAAATGTGCTGCCACATGTGTGAGGCTAAGTGTCCTCTGGCATAGCATGAGCATCATTGAGACTCAGCTGCTGCTTCTGTAAAATGGGAATAAGGGTTGCCCTACTTATCTCTCCAGGGTGCCACGAAGATCATCTAGATGCTGCCTTAATAAGTGTCTTGAGAAATAGGAAGTGTTATTTATATGCATGGGATTGTCACTGTCAAGATCAGAAACACGATTCTGAGATTGGGGGAGTGTGGGTGTTGCCCTGTAGCTTGGGAGTTCTCAATCAGAAATCCACTTCATTCTTCCACATAGATCCTAGAAAAGTGCCCGGGTATCAGAAGTTCTGCTCATTAAACACCATGAGAGCAGCAGAACCTGTGGCCAGAGAACCACGCTCCTTCACATGATTGCTTTACTTTTTCACACTGGGGACTTTCAGGGATCAGTTGTTTAGAGAGCATGTGCCACTAGACCCTGGCCAATGGTGGAGTTTCTCGGTGAAGTTTCTGGTTGTAGTGCCAAGGAGAGAGACAAGTTTAGAAAACAAGAAGAGGAATTCAACAGCCTCAGTGCTAGCCACTTTCACAATCCAACCTTTTAAATCTAGGCAAGCTCCCAGGCCTTGTTTCCTAAAGGTATTTATGGCCCTGGTGCTTTTCTTTCTCAACACATTTGTGTGCCTGTCTGTGTCATGGTGTTGATGTGGGTGGGGGAGGGATGAGGAACGGGGGAAGCGCCAGCACAGCCTCTTTCCTGCGCAACTCGCAAGCCCACCGCCCATCCCCTGCAATCCAAGTCTCTTGTTTTGAAGAGCTTCCTATGTGCCAAATAATATTTAACAAACACAGATGAGCAATAGGATATGAGGGAAAGAACTGGCATGCCAAGATATATCGGAGGAGATTTCAAGGGAATGTTGTCAATGACACAGCTCCAGTGGAGAAGAGGGTGTGTAGGGAGTCGAGAGGAGTCCAGGATGGAGGTGGATGGAAGGAGCCGAGAGCAGTTTTCAGGAATCCTTCCGTTGTGGGGTGCCATCCTGTGATGTTTTACATGCCGTTCCTACACATCCATTTGCTTACTTCATTCGTCTGCAGGCCAATGAAATCAACCTAGTTTAATTGAAGGTAGTGCTGATATGACAGTGAATTACAATAAATGCCTGATGTTCAACTGGCCAATAAGAAGGGGATTTCTAGTCTTTCTCCAATTTGCAAAAGTATGTTAAAGTTCGTTGTATCTTTATTGTCGACAGGACCAGTGACATAATTTTGTGGGGCTCAATTCAAAATAAAAATGTGACACCTTGTTCAAAAACCACTAAGCTTCAAGAGGACAACAGCAGAGCAGTAAAGTAAATGTGGGACCCTCTTGAGCACAGGGCCCTGTGCGATTGCCCAAGCTGCATGTCCATAGCACCGGCCCTGATTGCAGGAGGAGGAGGCAAAGCAAAATTCTCTGATCAGCTCCCTTTCTCTGCAGCACTTGGGAGACTTCTGTGGTTTGAGTATCAGTGTATTGAATGGGAAGACATGAAAAGATGACCCAGGATGAAGAAGGAAATAGATGGTAGTGACCACAGACCCTGCATAGAAAGTAGGATGGAGTAATAAGCAGATTGGACAAGGATTCAAAAGTCCTGGCTTTACTCTTAAATCCTATCACTAATCTGATTTATAAACTCACCCATGAGAGGAATAATCAGGCCTTCTTGCTCCGTGAGTCTCCCAGCATTGATGGGAGCCTGGGGATGATGAGGTGGGTGTCAGAGCGTGGGGCACAGAGAACTGGCAAATGGGTGCTCTTGGTTTAGACAGTGTACACTGCAGGGTGGGGGCAGGTGAGTTGATTAACCAGCCAGTCGGGATTTATGAGGCAGCCCTCGTGCTCTATACTGTGGGGAGTGTTGAAGTTACTGCAGAGACACTGGTGCTCAGAACCAGGCTGATGTCTGCCTTCTCTGAATATTCCCCATGCCCCAGACCCAGGGAAAATATTTAAGTGAAGGTAGGCAAGTCCTCAGAGGGACACGGACCCCGTTTACTGGGGCAGGGACACCAGCCCTGGAAGAGCCTATGTTAACATTTCAGAATTACGCGATTACAAGTGACAGTGAACTTAATGGTGTAAGAAATAATATCTGTCTGCTGAGGAGTAAGTACTGTTCGATTAGAGAGTTCCATTAAATAGCAAGACACACAGCTTCAGATGCAGAGCAGAGAGGTGGGAAAGGCGTTTGACCCTGACTCAAGCTCTGTTCTCTTTCTGGTACTTTTTTTGACGCTGTGTTTGATGAGGACTGATCAGGATTTCCCCTATCCCCTTTCATTTCCGTACCCCCACCCTTCCTCCATCACTCCTGCTTGGAGGGCAGGAATCTCTAAGGAAAGCATTGTCATCACTGTGGCTGGGACCACGCTTCCCAAATGAGCCTGATTTGTGTGTCCTGCGTTTGGGGGAAATTACCCCTATTAAAGTGAGAGTACCCAATTAACCCATGCCGACATTCTTGCCTCACAGAAACTACATAATAATGAATTCACGTTACTTTAAACCACCAAATTTGTGGCAATTTGTTACAAAGCCATAGAAAATGCATACATATGGCAATGTTTTATGATCATATAGTGATAATTATCACTTATTAGGTATCTATTGTATACCTGGCTTTGTACTAGAGAGTTTATACCTGTTCTCTTAATTATCACAGCAACCTGGTGTTTTGAAGCTTGTTTTAGAAGATGAAACTGTGGGTCAAGTCACTTGTTTAAGAGCTAAGAGATTGGCTGGGGGATTTGAACCCAGCTCTGTCTTATTCTAGATCTCATGTTAACTAAGCATAAGGACAATTATCTTTTATTGTGATTTCTGCTCTTCTTTCCAGCCTTCATTCAACCTATTCCATTACTGGTTTGGTAACATTTCAAGACTCTGTTCTGCACTTGAATTTGCTTGTTTTCATTCTCATTTCTGCAAAGTGCTTGGTAAACCTAGCTCACATCTTGTCCAAGTCACTGAGCACCAAGCCCTCCTTCACAGTCTCATAGCATCCCTTTGCCTCAAATAGGATTCCCCTGACCAGTCACCTTTGATCCCTCCTGGACTGGGGTTCCCAGGGCTGTAACCCTTTAGGCTCTAGTGCCTCCTTATAAGGGCAACACCACCCAAACAGACACTGCCATTGACATTGTAGTATGCAGTGGTTTTATATAGCTCTGTAGCAAATTATCATAAATTTAGTGGCTTAAAGCAACAGAAATTGATTATCTCCACATTTCCAAGGGGAAAGAGTCTTGGTACTGGTGAGTTGGTCCTCAGCTCAGGGTTTCACCGGGCTGAAGTCAAGGTGTCAGCCAGGGCTGTGATCAGAGGTAAGTCATGGGATTCTCTTCCTAGTTCTCCAGGTGTTGGCAGGGTTCACTTATTGTGTAGGACTAAAGTCCCTGTTTTCTTCCTGGCTGGTGAGTAAGGACCACTTTCAGTACTTAGAGACTGCCGTCAAGCCCTTGCCATGGCACCCCTTATAGACAGTTTGCACATGATTGTTTGCTTTTTCAAGGCCAGCAGGAGACTCTCTTTTAAGAGCTTAGCTAATTAGGCCAGGCACACTCAGGATAATCTCCCTTTTGATGAACTCAAAGTCAATTGCTTAGGAACCTTAAGTATATCTGCAAAATATCCTCACCTTTGCCATGTAATGTAACCTATTCATGGAAGTGATCTCTCATCACCTTCACAGGTTCTGCCCATGTTTAAAGTAAGAGGACTGTACAAGACATGCTCACCAGCTAATGAGTACCTTGAGAGCTGCCCAAATACTGCCTGCCATGCAGAATCAAAGAGAGTGCAGCTATCTGTGAAGATGAGAGGTCTCCCTGAGACATTAGCACGTGGCTGCTGTAATTCTAAAAGATGATTGAGGGACCTTCCATGTGGATGATAGCAGTTACGTATCATGGTCTTCCAAGGTAGAATGTAATACTGATGGCTTGGAGTCCTCTCATGCAGAGATCTTTAAAGCCGCCTTCCATTCTCCCCTTCCCACAGTTAGTAATACATTTTCCTCCCATGCATTTTGTTTCTCTTATTTATACTAGGGGGAAAATTATCACTCTTTTCTTTCCAGGAAAAAACATCTATTATCAGTGCTTGCAATTTTCCTTCTTCCTCTCAGTTTCTAACAGGGAATGATTATTGCTTGCAGGGACAGTTCTTAGGTTCTCCTTTGTTGTGGAAAACCTAGGTGATGGGCATATGATAGAGAATATGAAAGAAACCTGAGAGCTTCATAGACCAGATAATGTAGTAGTTAAGAGCACAAACTCTGGAGCCAGACAGACTAGGGTCAAATTCTAGGGTGGGAGTTTCTACTTCAGATGGGATCATCAAGGAATGTCTCCTAAATAAGGTGACATTTAATCAGAGACCAGAAGGAATTGGGCAATGGAACCATGTAGATATCTGAGGGTTGAATATCCCAGATAACAGGAATAGCAAGTTCAAAGCCTCTGAGGCTGGGATGTTCTCCGTGTGTTTGAGCAACAGCAAGGAGGGCTGGATGACTAAAACAGCAGGATGAAGAGAATGATTGGGAGATGGAGTCAGAGAGATCATGGGGTCCACTTATATAGAGCCTCGAGGCCATGGGAAAGACTTTGACTTTTACACTGAGGGAGACTAGCTTTTGAAATAAGAAGGGTTTTGAAATGACATGATCTCACATTTTAAAGGGATCACTATAGCTGCTGTGTTGAGAATATGTTGTAGAATGGGGCAAAGGCAGAAGCCGGGAGATCAGGTGGGAATAATATAGCTTAGATCAGCATTGTATAGAGAGATGGGAAGTGCTGGTGTCTTGATGCAGTTCTGAATGTAAGAGCCTACAAGGTTTGCTGATGAGTCAGATATGAGATGTGAGAGAAAAAGAAAATCAAAGACCTGTCCAAAGTTTTTGGTCTCAGCAATTAGAAGGATAGAATTGAGTTTACTCAGTCAGGGAAGACTGTGGGGAGAATAGGCTTGACTAGGTAGAGAAATTAGGAGTTCCATTTTGGGCATGTTAAACTCGAAATGTTTAGTA
Organism: Sapajus apella; assembly: GCF_009761245.1. Taxonomy (NCBI): domain Eukaryota; kingdom Metazoa; phylum Chordata; class Mammalia; order Primates; family Cebidae; genus Sapajus; species Sapajus apella. The sequence goes on along the minus strand of NW_022436962.1, from coordinate 17,028,289 downwards.
GACATCCACGTGGAAATGTTGAATAGACAGTCGGATATAATAGTCTGGGAGTTCATCCAGCAGAAGCTCCACATTTGGGAGTTGTCAGTGCATCGATGATAGTTCAATCTTTGAGACTGGTTAAGATCACTTAGGGGTGGTACATAACAGACAGAAGTTTCACAGCCATTCAGGGTCCTCCTTGTCATAGGTTCCTTTGTAACTTCAAATATCACCTTTAAATCTCTAGTTCTGGTTCTAATTCTATCACCTTTAGACCGTGTCTTCTGACTTTCAAGGTGAATGTATTAATAGCCCCACTTTCTCTCTACCTCTACCTCTTAACTTTGGTCAATCATACCTTTGCTTTTTCATTGTCAAGGCTGATAACATTTATGTTATTCTCTGTTATCATCTTTTTAGTCCTGTCTGTTAGTTCCATATGTTGCTTTTCAATGGTAAACAAACAAAAACAAAAAATCCTAGCAAACAGCATTTGTATTAATACAATTTATAAGTTTTGAACACTCCTAAGCCAGGCAGTGCCAGAACAATATTTTCTTCTTTACTGGTTCAAAGTCATTCATTAAATTAATAGTTATCGATGCCCTGATGTATCTCAGGCACTGGTTTAGGTGTTAGCATTACACCTAATAGCAAATTGCCTGTCCTCCGATCATTTACTTGCTTGCATGGACTTCATATTACTTGAGGGAGAATATTTCTAGAGTTAATATTAAAATGATTCTTTCTTAAACTTCTTTTTAATTTCTTTTATCAGCCTACTTGTCTGATATTAGTATCACTATATCAGCTTTCTTTTGATTAGTGTTTGCATGGTATATAGTTTTCTAAAATGGATTATCTTCTCTTGTAAATGATTGATTGAACTCATACGACATTTTATATTTCTTTAATTTTACTTTCTTGTTTTTGCTTTTTGTTTTTAGAATCCTCCTAGAGTTTCTATTTGCTTTCCTTATTATGAAAAGGAGCATCTGTTTTGTTATCACTTCACAAGTAGCTACCACTTTCTTACTTAGTCTGCAGAATTAAAAAAAAAAATTCTGAAGACGTCTTTTTTGGAACCATCGGGTTCCTGTTCTGATTTGAACTATTAATAATTTAATCTCAGCCAGCTGCACAGCTGTCTACCTGTCCTTTATATAACTTTTTAGTTTGTTTTACTCTTTCTTTATTCCACATCCTCCTGTTTCTTGGTTTTTACCTTCATCCTGTTGGAATACATCTCAGGTAAAATTTTTCAAAAAGAATGTATAAAAAACTAAGCTTTTGAATTAGTACAAATTGAAATTATTATTCTCATACTTGATTTATAGTTTGGATTGATATTATATTCTAGGTTCACGTATTCAAAATCTGAATAATGTTTTAAGGAGTAACAAAGAGTTCAAGCAGCAATAAGAAAAACAACCAGGCAGAGGGAATCTACGCAAATGCATTGAGGCATTAAATGACAGCATATGTCTTGGGAATCGCAAGCAATTTAATATCATAGGGATGTGAAGAACAATAATTAGAGGGAAGGAAGAAAGTAGTAGAAAACATAGCTGAAGAAAATGGTAGGGGTCATATCTTAAGGAGTCTTACCTGCTATGTTAAGGGAATCAAATATAATACTGAAGTGAAAAGGAACCCCAGGTTAGTCTTAATTTGGGAAATACCATAGTCACAGATGTGATATCGAAAGATGGATTGATTACAGCAGTAGGGTGGAGGATGGCCATGAGACTGAACAAAAAGAGACCAGCACAAGATAAGTAGCTTACTATGGCAGGAATAGAGAATGGCAGTGAAGTAAGGAGAGATAGATTAGAAGGGATATTAAGAACTATGGTGAGGAGTTTGGGCCTTATTTTGGAGCAATGGTAAGACACACAAGATTTTGAATACAGGGACAGAATAATGCTTTAGAAAAATCACCTCTGGATGCAGTGCAGGGGAATGAATGGATGTGGAGTAGAAATGCTAAAGATAGGGAAGCCAATCACAATATTGTCAATTTGTTGCCATTGTAGATGCTAAGATAACAGTCGATGGTGCCATGAACCAAGATACTGACATAGTGGTTGGAGAGAAGTGAATGGATTTCAGTGATGTAAGGGAGATGAAGTGACAGCGAAATGATTCTTGATAAGATCTGGGGATTGAGAGAATAATGGCAGAATGACTGTAGCATCTTGATTTACACCAAGTGAATGAATACTGCTGCTGTTCACATAGAAGATATTTTTTTTTGAAAAATTTTTTGAGATGAAGCAGATCAGTCACTTGTAAATCTCTTTCCTTTTCTTTGCAAATGTAAGCCAATTTTATCTGTCTGGTAAAGTGAAGAAAATACTTTACTGTTTTTCCTCCTCCAATCAATATTCCCGATCACTCCATCCAGTCTTGGAAACATCTTCTTTTTGGCTCCATGGCTCCAGAGCAAGTCTCCTTTCAGGCCCTCAAATCCTCTCCATTTCCTCCAAACACAAGGCCCTTGTACTCCTTGTCCCCTGGACCTAGTACCATTTTCCTTCCTCTTTGGTCACTGCCCACAACTCAACCTTTAGAGTTCAGTGCCAAGTCTGTTTCTCAGGGAAGTCAGCCTGCTCCTGCCCCAGCTCCAGGAACTTCTGCTTCATCCGCTAAGTTCCTTTTCTTCATACTACTCTGCTCCTTTACCAATTAAAAACCTTTTAGTTGATGTAGTTCCTTAGTGTTTGTGAACAACTTATCTCCTCCACATGGGTATAGCTTCCATGAAGGTAAGAATTATATTTATTGTACGTCACTATTGCTGTGAAGGCTAGAACAAATATTTTTTGAAGGAATGAATGGGAAGACTGTCTTGCAGCTTCACTGTAGCTGTGGCTGCAGAGGCCTTTTGCCCCCAGAGTGAAATGACTCTTCTCAGACAACTCTAAGTAGCTGTTTGAGAAGTGGCATGGCTGCTTCCCAGACAGCAATTTATCACAGGCCATGCTGGGGCCACTGCACACAATTCAAGCGAAACTGTAACTTCAAGATTCCTGAAACACACTGCTTCAGGTTCTAAGTTGGAGAAGCCACACCTGCTGCCAAGTCACTTGGTGGCAGCAACCAGCAGGGAGCCGCAAATTTACCTGGGAGGAAAGGGGGACACATGCAACCGAGTTGCTCTGCTTCTGGAAGGTTTACCACCTTGTAGACCATGTACTCCTTGACTGTAGACTTCATCCTGTATGTGGTTTCCCCCTGGGCCCAGCTGAGTGCTAAGATGAGCTCAATACATGTGTTAAATAAACAAATACATTACGATGGTGCTACTGATATACCACCTATTGATATATCTAGCTATATATATATATATTTCTAATCTATCTCTGGTAAAAATTAGTCTAGATTTTCAGAAGCAAACAAGAGGACATTTTCTTTTATAACATGTCCCAGCCCCTACCCACCATTGCTGGCTACATGTCTAGTCTCAGTTATCTAAGGGGACTCTCTTTCTCCCTTGAGGTTGATCAAGAACCCCAGGGTTTATGGGACCCAGGAAGATTGAGGATGGACCTTGGGTCTCTAGTCAATTGTGTTTCTTGTCCCCTTGCTTCCTGCTTATAACACTAAAGGCTAGTAGTGGAAGGTGACTCTACTGGGACACTTCTGCCCTCCTGACGACTTGGTGGCAGACCTCTTTTCCTCTGCCTTCAATGAACATACTTATCACTCTGCTTCACAGTCACCCATGCAGCAGTTCTCCCTCCCCTCTTGCTTCTGGGAAGCAGTTTTATTCCTACTCCTAACCTGAACCCTGAATTCCCATCACCTCCTAGGCACAAGGACCTTGAGCTGATCTACATCCCTCCCTTCCTCTTTAGGCACAAAAGCCTCCATCCCTTCTTTCTCAGGGACAGTGCTATTAACCTACAGATGGGATGCTTAAAGGTTTGTAAAGTCCCCTGGAATGAATGGGCCAAATTCAAAAATGCAAGGGTCAGGCTGCCCTTAAAGGGAAAGGAAGAAAATTTTCCTCCTCCCTCTTCTCATTTCCTCTTAAGACTAGTACACAAGGAAGGCATCAAGTAAATTCTCAATTACTTATTCTGTTAGATATATAAATAAGTGTATTTTATGGGATCATGTGATTTACTGTATTTCATCCATATCTAAGATACAATTATAAGACATCCCATCATTTTATGTTCTACTAAGAAGAAAAAGATGCTACTATAAGTATTAAACACTGTTGATTGCATGATGCATCGCCATTTCAAAAGTGTTGATATTTTAAAAAACGATCTTTAGAATCAACAAAATGTAATACTACATTATTCAGCTCCTAGCCTTTTTTAGTTAATAGTTTGCCTGGGAGGTCTTTTTGTGTTGATTTATAAGAAGCTACTTATTGTGTAAATCATTTTATGGTATTAATCATTTATCTACTGAAAGATCTTATTTTTGCATTTGAAAACAATGTTTTAATGAAGACGCATATATTTTTTGTGCATTTTATGACTGTTTGTCAAAATTTAATATGATCTAGTAATTCTACCAGAACTACAGTCAACTTATTCTATTAAAAACCCCTACTATTTATAATCTTGCAATAGTGTGTGAGACTGTTCTTTTCTTCATGCCCTTGTCAAAACTGGATAATATCAATATTTTCAATTTTTCAAATCTAATTGGCAAAAATGGTATTATGTTGTAATTTGCACTTGTCTGATTACCAATGAAGTTAAGTAGCTTTTCTTTTTTTTTTTCTTCTTCTCCTTCTTCTTCTTTTTTTTTTCCCCAAAATGGAGTCTCACTCTGTTGCCCAGGCTGCAGCGTAGTGGTGCAATCTTGGCTCACTGCAACCTCTGCCTCCTGGGTCCCAGCAATTCTCCTGCTTCAGCCTCCTGAGTAGCTGGAACTACAGGCATGCACCACCACGCCTGGCTAATTTTTGTATTTTTAGTAAAGACAGGGTTTCACCACATTGGCTAGCCTGGTCTCAAACTCCTGTCTTCAAGTGATTTGCCCACCTTGGCCTCCCAAAGTGATGGGATTACGGATGTGACCCACCATGCCTAGCCCGTATTTTCAAATGTTCATTGGCCATTTTTATTTCTTCCCTATTGACTATTCATGCCCTTTGCCCATTTTACCACTGAATGGTATAATTTTTTACTGACTTACAAGTACATTTAATGCATTAAGACTTGATAGTCTATGTATACTTAATATACGTTTTCTCTCTGCTTATTTTCTCTAACTTTTCCCATGCTTTTGTTGTTATTGTAGCTGAGATGTAACTTTTATGTGGCCATATCTTTTATTTTACTTCTTTATGGCTTCTGGATTTTGTTTTGCTTAAAATGTCTGCTAAACTGCAAGATAATTAAATTAGTTTTCCAGAAGCTTCATATACGTGTTATATGTGTATGTGTGCTTGTGTATTGAGTATATATTTTCAAGCTTCTGTCAATAATTTATTTTTGTATATGTCATGAGATGTGAATCTAACTTTATTTCTTTCATATCATTAGCAAATTATTCCTATGCTATTTGTTGAATGGTTTATTTTTCCCTGCTGAATGGAAAGTAATCTTTATCATAGACTAAATTTCTATGTTTACTTGTATTTGTTTCTGGATTCCCCCTCCCCTTCCCTCCCTCCATCCCTTCCCCTATTCTTTTCTTTCCAAGATAGGGCCTTACTCTGTTACCCAGGCTAAAATACAGTGGCATGATCATGGCTCACTTCAAGCTCAAACTCCTGGACTTAAGCAATCCTCCTGCTTTAGCCTCCCAAGTAGCCGGGACTACAGGCATGCACATGCACTACCATACCTGGCTAACTTTTTAATGTTTTGTTTAGTTTAGTTTTTTTATTTTTTATTTTTATAGAGATGGAGTCTCCTTGATATGTTTCCCAGGCTCGTCTTGAACTCCTGGCCATAAACAACCCTTCCACCTCAGCCTCCCAAAGGGCTGCTATTACAGGTGTGAGCCACTGTGCGCAACCTGTTTCTGGATTTTCTGATCTGCTTCCTTGAACTGTTTCCTTCAATTCTTGTATTATTAATACATATTTAATTACTGTGATTATACATTTTGTTTTTATATCTATTGGGGCAAATCATAGAAACAATAGATAAAATATACATTAATTCTCCAAACATGTATTGAGTGTCTTCTGTGTGTCAGACTATGTTGCAAGTAGGCATCTCTGTCAGCCTCATTGAACTTTAATATAATTTTAATGTTTTTAAAATTGATTTCCTCTTTTTACCAGTGTTTTTGGGTTTTGTGTAAAGCATTTTCTCTTTTTCATGAACTTTAGAGTAGTTGTGCTGACATCTATAAACAGTCCTCTGAAATTTAACTGGGATTACTTTAATTTATAGAGTAAATTCATTGCATTAATTTGCAAGTAAAGTTATTGAGTAAATTAGGAAAAATAACTATATTTATCATTTTGCATGTTTTCATTCAAAAAGTAACCTTATCTCGCTATATCCTAGTTTCCTTGTTTTGAAAAATGATGATAGGCCAGGCGTGGTGGCTCATGCCTATAATCCCAGCACTTTGGGAGGCCGAGGTGGGCAGATCACCTGAGGTTGGGAGTTTGAGACGGGCCTAACATGGAGAAAACCTGTTTCTACTAAAAATACAAAATTAGCCAGGTGTGGTGGTGCATGCCTGTAATCTAAGCCTGGGGCAGAAGAATCCCTTGAACCCACGAGGCAGAGGTTACAGTGAGCTGAGATGGATAATCTCAGTCAAATTTTAGAGGATGACAGTAGTGTTAACTGCCTCATGAAATTTCCAAGAAAATGAAAGAAATCACCTATGTAAAAATCTGAGCGAATTCCTGGAACATTAAAATAACACATTAAATATTATTATTATTATTATCATCATCATTATTGTCTGTCTCTATTTTTTAGGTCTTTGTGGCTTTACAGTTTTATAGCTTTATTCCTAAGATTTTATAGGTTTGATTACTACATTATTTCCACTATATATTCTAGATGTTTATTTATAGCTTTGTTCCTAATATTTTATAGGTTTAATTACTATTTTATTTCCATTGGATATTCCAGTAGTTTGTTGCTAACACATAGAAAAAATAGAATGAAATACATATTAATTCTCCAGATATTTATTAAGTATCATCCAGGGTTTTTTTCCCGTTTCTTCCTCCAGTCTAGCTCTGGTGATACTGGGAAGTATCCAGAGTAGAGAAACAAAGGCTAGAGCCAAAAATACGTTATTTCCTCTCAAGGTTGACATGTTTGATCTCCAGAGTCAAATATAAATATAGTACATTTTCAGTGCTGTATTGTTCATACTAATCTTGCGTGTGGCCAGTTTGGATAAACTGAAGAACTGACTGCATTGAATATGGAAATAATTATTGCTATTAGAATCTTTGTATACTGGCTTATACTAAATGTGTATATTCCTGTGTTTGGCCATCTACTTTGTAAATAGCCGTATTATTTAAAAGTTAAAAGCAAGTTTGTTTTGAAACACTTTGGAGAATTCAGGATATCCAACAAGAGGATATAGCATGGTGGATTCCAACCATTGCTAAGAGAGGAAATAGCTAAATGTCACATAAACTACTAGAAATTTTAGATGTGATACCTTGAACAAGAGATATTAATGGGTAGAACTCTAGGAAGGACATAGCAGCTGAGGCTGCTATGAGGCTAAAAGAATATCACCTCCTTTGAAAAATTATCTGGGAAACTCATCAGTTTATTGGTAACTGAGTCCATTTATTAATACTCAAAATAATAATGTGATCATCCCTATGATTTTTAGATTAAAAATCTCTCCAAACAGAGGTCTCCACATGGAGACTTTTTTTTAGGGGTGGAGCTGTGTCCAGGTCTAGGAAGCAGTCACACAACTATACATTTATTTATATATTTGCATTCTTTCAAATGTCAGTGGAGCCCCGATGATTTACGCTTAGACAAGTTTAAAGGGAATATTGATGTTCTGCACATTGTTCAACCTTTCCTTTTCTCTATTCATTCTAACTAGGATGGTATCCCCTCAAGCATTATTGGCCTTGTTCCACTATGTCAAATGTATGCAGCAGAGAAAGGGGATACACCAGCAGCTGGAGTGGCTGAGCGGAAGGAAGGACACTAAAACATATTAATCCCATTTTAAGCAACAGGCACTGTGTTAAATGATTTCAGATACAATACCACATTTAATCCTCATAACAACCTTGCAAGGAGAACACTGTCATGATTATATTCACACATGAAGAAACTGAGGCTTGGAAAAATTAAGATTTGAATCAGGATCTATGTTCTTCCAAAACCCATGGGTCAGAAATGCCAGCTCATTCTGGTTCCAGCTAGAACCACTAGACATCTTAGGACAGGTCTCAGGAGTCCTTGAGGTAAGATCTGCATAATATCGAGGCCAAAGATGAGCCTAACAGTATTGGAACTACCCATTTAGTGGTAGACTTCTTTACTGGCAAAATATTCTGTCAAGATCTCACCTGATGGACAAGTCAAAAGTCTTTCCAACATAACAAAGACCTGTTGTCATCATGGGAATGCTGTGATCTTGCTCTTTCAGCTCAAAAATCTACCTTCTGGAACCAGGTCATGGACTTAACAGGACTTTCCATCTACAATTTTGTTTAGGGAATTGAGATCAGATGAACAGGGCTGAGGAAGCTGTAGGCAGACAGAATTAGTGATAATTCTTTCCCACAATACTGCACTCCATTCTTCTAACATACCTCAAGTGCATGCCCTCGGCCGAAACAGATCTGGCAAGAGGAAGATTAACAATGATGACAAAAATAGTTCCTGACTTGATAAAACAAATATCAACTGGGGCAGGAACAAGAACTGACCATAAACCAACCTTGGGATCTAATATGTTCTTCATTAGGACAGGATTGCACCATCTTAAGTATTTCACCTCATGCTAACCCTGAAGTTAGACCTTATACCACTACCCTTGAACTTAGTCAATATTTGCAAACTGTGAAAAAAAAAAAGAGGATACAGATCAGCATGAGGGGTAAATGTAAGATATTCTGAAATAATTTTTTTGGTTTTTCTCTAAGCTCATAAGTTCCTATTTGTTGATCTTTTAGAACCAACCTTTGGAGACTAGGTTACTTAGGCAGATGTTTCATGTAATATTGTGTGCATTGGGAGGGTGGGGTGGTGGTAAATTTTCATTGAATAAAATGTGGCTTTGTCTGGGTCTGGGCTGCCTAATTTCCTCTCAAGATAAAGATGAGCTCATTTGAACCTATCCGTCTCCAGATCAGTAAACACTCTGCATGGGTCAAATTCCAGCCCCAAACCCTGGGCTCCTGCACTTCGGGAGCACATTGATTTTCCCTTTCCTGAGGCTTCAAGGTGAGAGGTCACGGTAGGTGTGGGTGTGGGTGGCCCAGATTTCCTCTGCCTTCAGCTTTGTACATGCTCTGCGCAAGGCTCCAATTCCCAGAAGTGTGAGTGTTCATTCTCATTAAGCCCAAAGCGGTGTGCCTGCTTCACCATCTCCTTCCATTCTCCCATTTTGCCCTCTACCCAAACTCAGAGAGTGATTTTTGTGCCATCTGTTTTGCAAGTTAATTTTGTTCCTGATTACTTACCCTGAACCCTCATCTTCCTAAATAAAGTTCCTCTGCCTCTTTTCCACTCTACTCCACGTCTCCCTTCACTGTGGTAAAAACTGTAGACCCATGACCACACTGAGAACAGCACAATGCAGCATTATGACTTGTGTGTATTTGATGCCCCCCTCCAATCTGTAACACACACACCTGTACACCCGTTGGGAGCTTTCACCTTTTGAGGATAGGGCACATGTACTCCTGTTCATGTACTGTGGTTGCCTCGTTTACCAGGTGCACAATGTGGGTTGATTTGGGCTATTACATTGAAGAAAAATAAGAAAAAAAGAATAAGGCACCAATGGTGGCATTTAAAATGCCAGTGACCACCCTGCAGGCACACTTCTCAAGGTTAACAGTAATTTGTCCTATCTGACTTCTTATTCTATCCTCTACTAAACACATGCCGTTATACCAGGCACCTCCCACAGCACATCTCATTTATTACTCAGTTTGAAGGGTAGGTGTTATTTCATAAAAGAACAAACATGACTTAAGACTGACAAGTGAACAAGCCACAGACTAAGCTTCAGACGCAGGTCTGTCTGACTCCGTAGCCCAAGCTGGTAACTGCACCACTGCTCCCTCCTGCCTTCTTCAGGTGGAGTATCCGATGGCCAAGGCAGGCTGGTCACTGAAGACTGCCCATGGGCTGGCACAAACCAGATAAAGGGATGCATGCATCCAGGCCAGAATCTTGTTTCCTGTCTGACAGTGAAGGGTACATTTACCCCCAACCCCTGCCCCACTGCTTCTTTGCCCTTGTCTCTTAACATGCCTCCTGCAAACAAATGTGCTTGTAAAAAAAATTTCAAACACTATGGAAATGCATAAAGCAAACGTAAAAATTGACTCCTTACCTAAATGCTTCCTTGCCTATCTCCATTACTCAGAAATGACTATTTATTTATTTTAAAATTATTTTAAGTTCTGAAATAAATGTGCAGGATGTGCAGGTTTGTTACATAGATAAACGTGTGCCATGGTGGTTTGCTGCATCTATCAACCCATTACCTAGGTATAAAGCCCAGCATGCAGTAGCTATTTATCCTGATACTCTCTTTTCCCAGCCTGTCTCTGACAGGCCCCAGTGTGTGTTGTTTCCCTCTCTGTGTCCATGTGTTCTCATTGTTCAACTCTCACTTATAAGTGAGAACATGCAGTGTTTGGTTTTCTGTTCCTTTGTTAGTTTGCTGAGGATAATGGCTTCTAGCTCCATCCATGTCCATACAAAGGGCATGTTCTTATTCCTTTTTATGGCTGCATAGTATTCTGTGGTGTATGTACCGCATTTTCTTTATCCATTCTATCATTGATGGGCATTTGGGTTGATTCCATTTCTTTGCTATTGTAAATAGTGCTGCAATTAACATACATGTGCATGTATCTTTGTAATAAATTATTTTTACATTCCTTTGGGTCTATACCCAGTAATGGGATTTCTGGGTCAAATGATATTTTTAGTTCTAGGTCTTTGAGGGGTTTGCCACACTGTCTTCCACAATGGTTGAACTAATTTACATTCCCACCAACAGTATAAAAGTGTTCCTATTTCTCCACAACCTCATCAGCATCTGTTGTTTGTTGACATTTTTATAACGACTGGCATGAGATGGTATCTCATTGCAGTTTTGATTTGCATTTCTCTAATGATTGATGATGTTGAGCTTTTTTCCATATGTTTGTTGGCCACATAAATGTCCTCTTTTGAGAAATGTCTGTTCATGTCCTTTGCCTACTTTATAATTGGAATGTTTGTTTTTTTCTTGCAAAGTTGTTTAAGTTCCTTGTAGATTCTGGATATTAGACCTTTGTCAGATAGATAGATTACAAAAATTTTCTCCCATTCTGTTGGTCATCTGTTTACTCTGATGACACTTTCTTTCACTGTGCAGAATCTCTTTAGTTTAGTTAGTTCCCATTGGTCAATTTTTGCGTTTGTTGCAATTGCTTTCAATATTTTCATCATGAAATCTTTTCCCATGCCTGTTAATCATTCCCTGAATGGTATTGTCTAGATTTTCTTCTAGGGTGTATGTAGTTTTAGGTTTTACATGTAAGTCTTTAATCCATGCTGAGTTAATTTCTGTATAAAGTGTAAGGAAGGGATCCAGTTTCAGTCTTCTGCATAAGACTAGCCAGTTCTCCAAGCACCATTTATTAAACAGGAAATCTTTTCCCCCTTGCTTGTTTTTGTCAGATTTGTCAAAGATCAGATGATGGTAGATGTATGGTTTTATTTCTAAGTTCTCTATCCTGTTCCATTGGTCTGTGTGTCTGCTTTTGTACCAGTACCATGCTGTTTTGGTTACTTTGGCCTTATAGTATAGTTTGAAGTCAGGTAGTGTGATGCCTCCAGCTTTGGTCTTTTACTTATGATAGTCTTAGCTACATGGGCTCTTTTTTTGTTCCATATGAATTTTAAAGTAGTTTTTTCTAATTCTGTGAAGAATATCAATGTAGTTTAATGGGAATAGCATTGACCTTATAAATTACTTTGGGCAGTATGGCCATTACCATTTTCACAATATCGATTCTTCCTATCCATGAGCATGGAATGTATTTCCATCTGTTTGTGTCCTCTCTGATTTTCTTGAGCAGTGGTTCGTAGTTCTCCTTGAAGAGGTCCTTCACTTCCCTTATAAGTTGTATTCCTAGGTATTTTATTTCTTTGTTGCAATTATGAATGGGAGTTCATTCATGATTTGGCTCTCTATTTGTCTGTTGTTTGTGTATAGGAATGCTTGTGAGCTTTGCACATTGATTCTGCATCCTATGACTTTGCTGAAGTTGCTTACCAGCTTTAAAAGCTTTTAGGCTGAGACAGTGGGGTTTTGTAGATACAGGAGCATGTAGAAATGACATTTATTATGATGTGGTGTGTTCTCACACATTGTGTGCGTGTATGTGTAGACACATTGTGTGTGTGCTTTGTAGATATACATAAAGATATATTGCCCCTCCTCCGCCACTTTTTTTTGAGACCAAGTCTTGCTCTGTTGCCCACACTGGAGTGCAGTGGCATGATCTTGGCTCACTGCAATCTCTGCCTCCCAGGTTTAAGTAATTCTTGTGCCTCAGCCTCCTGAGTAGCTGGGATTACAGGTGTGTGCCATCACACTTGGCTAACTGTTGTATTTTTAGCAGAGATGGGTCTTCACAATATTGGCCAGGCTAGTTCACCCACCTCGGCTCTCCCAAAGTGCTGGGATTACAGGCATGAGCCACTGTGCCTGGCTGATATATCAAGTTTTTAAAAAGCACAAAAGTGAAGTTATGTTATCTAAAAATATCCCTATATGTACTTTTAAAACTCCACAATATATTATGAATAACTTTCTACTTCACTTCATAGCTATAGCTCAACCTCAAGCTTTTAGTGGATGATTAATATTTCACAAACCATGGAATCAAAATACAAATTTACACCTAGAAGCACAAATAAAGCTTTTTTTTTTAAACAGGTATAATTTTTGTGTGGTTATGGTGATAATTATTCTTGGGGTTAGTTCTACCCAATTTGAGTTCACCTTAAAGAGACATAAGGTCACACAATTTATTGAAACAATCCCCATGCTGATGACATTTGGTTTGTCTACAATTGTCTATTGCTATGTATAATCCTGCAGTGACAAACTATTGCTGAAAATGCAACATAAAATTTAGATGTATTAACTGAGGCCCTCCTGCCTTAAACTCCAGTTATCTTTGACTCTTCCCCATTCAGCCATGGGCAAGTCCTGCTTCTAGAAGGGATTCATAAAGGAAATGCAGGGACCAAAGAATCCAGGTTTTGACCACTTAGATTTCTCAATAGGGTCTTAAAACTCAGTGTTGAGAAAACAGTATTGAAAATCAAGGCTTTCAATTTGCTGAAGCGTGGCTTTTTTCTGTGTGTAATAGAAAGAGTGTTCTTAGTTTCAAAAGTTTCAGCACCAAAGAATCGAGACATAAAGCCTAAGCCAGGGGTGTCCAATCTTTTGGCTTCTCTGGGCCACATGGGAAGAAAAAGAATTGTCCTGGGCCACACATAAAATACACTAATACTGATGATAGTTGATGAGCTGAAAACAATTAAAATATTAAAAATAAGGAGACACATTTCATATATTATTTCTGCCAAAGAGTCCTGTTGCCTGTAATGGCAACTCCCATGAGCTTTATCAAATTGCTTGGGATCAGTACTGCCCAAGTCAGCACTTATCCTACTTATCCTTTTCTCTTAGAATATAAACAAACAGGTTTTAATTTTAATTCAGTATTTCACAAAATAAAAAATCATGATTCCCTTTATGTAGAATGAATGGCCTATCTTTAATTGGCATTACTTTCCTGGATTTTTAAAATTCTTCTCTATTTTTTTTTTTTTTTTTTTTTGAGACGGAGTCTTACTTTGTCACCCAGGCTGGAGTACAGTGACGCGATCTCAGCTCACTACAACTTCTGCCTTTCAGGTTCAAGCTACTCTCCTGTCTCATCCTTCTGAGTAGCTGGGATTACAGGCACATGCCACCATGCCCAGCTAATTTTTTTGTATTTTTAGTAGAGATGGGTTTCACCATGTTGGTTAGGCTGGTCTTGAACTCCTGATCTCGTGATCCACCCACCTTGGCCTCCCAAAGTGCGGGGATTACAGGCATTGCACCTGGCCAAATTCTTCTCTATTTAAGTTATTGAGGTAAGTCCTTAAAGCTGCACAAGATGAATCTGGCTTTTTCCAAAAACTCAGAGTTCCAAAAAAGATATGTTCCAGTAAGACAAGACCTGAGTTAGGTAACCTTGCAAACTAAAATGGCTGAAAGAGCAAAGGCTACTTTGCCCTAGTAAAATAAAAAAATTAGAAGATAGTAGCACATAGTGATTGAGTTAGCTGGCAGCCCAGAAAAGAAATATTTGCTTTCACCATTATTAAAAGTTAGAAAAACTAATTAATCTATCAAGAAACTTGCTTCTAAGTGAAATGCAGGAGAAAGTCCAAATCAGCTTGGTGCAACTAATGAGCCCGATTTGTAGTATAATATTATTTTTGCTATATATACTGCTGGACTGGATTTGATTATGTTTTATAATTTATATTAATACATGTGGATTTTTTTTTTTTTTGAGACAGAGTTTCACTCTTGTTACCCAGGCTGGAGTGCAATGGCGCCATCTCGGCTCACCGCAACCTCCGCCTCCTAGGTTCAGGCAATTCTCCTGCCTCAGCCTCCTGAGTAGCTGGGATTACAGGCATGCGCCACCATGCCCAGCTAATTTTTTGTAGTTTTTTTAGTAGAGATGGGGTTTCACCATGTTGACCAGGATGGTCTCGATCTCTTGACCTTGTGATCCACCTGCCTCAGCCTCCCAAAGTGCTGGGATTACAGGCGTGAGCCACCGCGCCCGGCCAATACATGTGGATTTTATAAAGAAATTGAGTTATATATATAAACACTGTGCATATATGTATAAATACTGTATATATGTATACTATTTATACAATATAACTTATTTTTGAATAGTTGATGGAATTCACCCATGTATAAATACTGTGTATATGTATATATATGTATAGTATTTATACAATATAACTTATTTTTGAATAGTTGATAGAATTCACCCATAAAACTCTGAAGGCCAGGTGCCTTTGGGGAGAGGAGAAGAGTTTTGATTTGATGTTTGTTTTGTTTTCAGGACAACGTTAAAATTTTCTTCTATGGCCTTGATTTTCTTAAAGGCTTTTGCTTCTGGAATAAACGTTGATACCTGTGTTTTGCTTAGAAATGTGTCCACTTTTCTGAGATTTTTCCACATGTATAAGCAGTGTTGAGTCTACAAATTCCTACATGTTAAGTGAAGAAAAGACATAAATAATGCTCCATTGGTAATCTACATATTGTTCATGGATTTTTCCAGCAGGAGACACCTACACACAGATGCCCATGCTCATATTATGCTTTGACACATGCGTGCCTACCTTCCTCTGTGCTAGACTTCAGGACTTGCTCAGTCTTACTGTCAGTTGTTGAGCTGTGAAGGGGAATTCAGGGAACACATTTTGCTTTTCTGGTTACTAAAGATTTTTCAGTTGTGAATAATCGGAAGTATGACCATTGATTTTGGGAATTATTTCCCAACAGGTCAAGGGTAACAACAATGACAAGAAATCCATAACTTCAATTTTCATGGTCTAGAGCTACTTACACCAAGGAATTTCCAATACCAGCAAAGCACAGAGTACTATTTGCACAAGCACTGGGGGAAAACCCAGTGCTTTCTACACTGGCAGATTTATTTGCAGAGACACAGGCATTTTTTCCAGGGTGGCTGCCAAACTATCTCCTGAGCCTGTCTAGCTAGCACCTGGGAGACTCAGCAGGGGGCTTTGCAAATAATACCCTCCCCTTTGCCAGGATTGAGGCAGCCTAAGTGATTCTGTTTCAGTGTGTTATGGTACCTTAATCTTTCTAAGCTGTGCCACTCTTATTCTGGAGCCTAGGCAAGCATGGCTGGCGGAAGGTGTGGCCACAGCAGTTATATGCCTGAGGCTGACGGCCGGGGCCTGGGGAAATGGCAAGAATGGGGCAGAAGTTTCCAGTTTCTGCAGCACTTCTGTGTTCTTCAGAATTTGAATGTCCTGGGAAGTTGGAATGGGTGTGGGTGTTTAAGCCCTTAGATCACATCTTAAAACAACACGGCAAGGTAACTAAAACCACTGACTGGAAGAGAAGAAAGAGAATAGAGATTCAGTACAAACCAGGTGCCAGGCTCTGTGCTGTTTCCGTGGTACAAAAATAGTCTCTTTTTTAAAGGTTTGGTAGAACTCACATGTGTTATTACCTATTTTAATTTTCCTGTTCCTCCTTAAAGGTCTCTTACCCTATCCAATGACAGTATTGAGTTGTATTGTTGAGCAGAGAATACCTTTCTTCAAATGAAGGTTTAGTACTTAATACTTACATTTATACAGAGAAGTCTGTCATACTTAAAGAGATCATTGTTTTAAGCACATAACTCCTTTTATTAAATGGATATTTTATTATACTTCAGTATAAAGATGAAGCTCCTTTTGTTGAGGTCCTAATCTAGTGGTCCCAGTGATAATAACCACATTTCCCTAGAGATCTAGAGAATGAAAGTCACTGAGTTAGGTTATCTCTGAAATATCTTCAGTGATAATAATTTGTTTTTGGAACCAGAAAAACAAACTTCTCTAGTGGAGAAGTGTAGCTTCTCGTGTGAGTTCTTATGAATGAGTTTTGGAGGGATGGAGAAGGACTCTATGACCATGGGAAGGAAGGCAGTCCTGGAGACGGAGGGGAAGGAGGCCTGGGAGACAGAAGTGCCTTGAGAGACCATACTGCCATTTAGCAAGGTGCAGCCAAGAGCGATACCATTCAAATAGCCTGGCCTGATGTTTGGTGGGGAAGGCCTCTGGTCCGTAATCACTCGCTTTCAGATGACATCAGACCTATACAGAAGCAGTAAAAATGTATTCCTGCAAACTGCAAATCTTTTTATGATCAGTAAGAGAAACAAGTCAGTGATAATGTTAACTTTAGTAGATGGCCTGTTGCTGTGAACAGAGGGAGGGGTGAGGGCAACCCAAGAACACCAGCTGCTTGACAAGAAGCAGGGACACTTACCTAAGAGAGAACCAATCATGAACAGAGAGAGAAGGATCTAGAGTCACACTTGGCTGTCTTCAGAATTTAGCCCTTGCCACTTAAATTGCCTTCTCACAAGAAGCAAAAACATTGTAACACACCATTTTCTTGGCAGGTAAGAATCCTTTGGTGACAGTTAACATGGTGACCACACTGACTCTAGCAATCCTTTAGCTCTTGTAATTATTTCAATTCTCCTGCAACACTCAAGCATTAAGTGACTTGCTTAGCTTTCCCTGGGTAGGCTGTGTAAAAAGTTTTAGAATTGATTGGATTAGAGACAGGTCTCCGAAGACCCAAAGCAACGCTCTCTTGATGACTTCTTTAGTTTCAAAAGCTACTTTTTAGCTTTTTATCTCAATGTAAAGCCTCCCTCCATCAAAATGTTATATCTTTGGTGACGGAGTACAGCACCATTTATTTCTTCAGTAATCTTTCATAACTTTGCTTAGTTATTATATCCATTATTTTCTGAAATTGTATCTGCTATTTTCCTTTGTACACCCTTCTCTTGTATTTTATGCCTTTTAAAATTCAGGAATGTTCATAGACCCCAGAATTTGGTGGTACGTGACAAACATTTGATGTGTTTCTATGACTTTTACTCAGGAGCATCTGTATCTCATCTCCACATGTGTTAACTAATTAATTGTAAATATGTGCTGATTTGTAGCCTTGCTTTCAGAGAAAAACTTGTTAATTATTTAAAATGACTTTAATGGAGATAAAAATGAATAAAACCAGTCTTTTCTTTGTTATGAGCTTGGGAAGCTTATATGTTCAACTCCGAAGTGGGCACTGGCCACACTGAGATGCATGTGGAACAGGGTCTGTGGTCATGGCTCAGATCAGGTGTTGAAGATGGTGCCTTTTATTCTAGATCAATGACGCCAGATAACTTAGAGTCACAAAAATAAGGGCTTGAGGCTACGCTTTTAATGAACCTCCTACCAGAAAACATTTCTACCTGCTATAACTTCTTAGTGATTTGGAGGTTATGGAAATTATTCAATCTGGTATAAAGGAGATAATTGTTAAGTATCAGAAGATGGAAGAGTCACTACATTCCTGCAAATGCCTTTTCTCTTCCAAGAAGAGATGCTGGAAGGAGGCAATTTTTTCTCTCCAGTAAATATTTTGGCATAGAGAGACTTAGGTATGCTCTTTTGCACAATTTGGTTAAGAAGACTAGAATTTAAATGTGTGCCATTGATAGGAAAAACGGCTGAAAGTAGAAAGATGCTATTATCCTTTAATAAAGTTTTAATATTGCATTGACTCCAGCCACCCTTGTGTCAACAGGGTCAAAATATAGTTTTCATCATGTAGGTGAAAGCAAAAGAGGAAACCTGAGAGATGATGTAGACTCAGTGTGCAACAGCATGTACAGACGCACGCAAGGTGCAGCTGCAGTTAATGGTGGATAATAGTCAATCTCAAACGGCAGGCGATTTCTGCTAGTTCCTCTTGTTCCTAATTTAAGAATAAAGGAGACATGATTTTAAAACAAAGTGAAATAGATAAAAGAAATTTTCAATAGCCATATGACCACTGATCTTAGTACGGAACACGCCGTCAGCCATGTCAAGAGAAACATTATAGAAAGGTTTTGAAAATTTACATTAGTACTTAATTCTGAGTTCATCCAAGGTAAGAACAGTAGAGGCCCGAATCCCCATATTTTAAGTAATATATTTGCCATTCTGTGACTTTTGGGAA
Source organism: Sapajus apella (assembly GCF_009761245.1). Classification (NCBI taxonomy): domain Eukaryota; kingdom Metazoa; phylum Chordata; class Mammalia; order Primates; family Cebidae; genus Sapajus; species Sapajus apella. Next base: position 17,009,302 of record NW_022436962.1, on the reverse strand, counting down.
CTTCTTTCCTTGTTCTTAGAATCATTCAACATTAATAATTGTTGAATTAAGAGTAAAATGTTACTTTGAGCTAAAACTTTTTTTTTTAAAGTTCGAGGGCTAAAGTTAAGCCTGTAAGAAGATGTTACAGAGAGAGAAATTCAAGTAATTACTCCAAGCATCTAAAGTAAAAAGGTTGTTTTTATGAGCCGCATGTTAGGCTAACAGAATTAAGAATTGCAGTGAAAGAAAATCTCCATACTTGATATTACAGGCACAAGTACCCTACTGTCCTATAACTGGATACAGGTCCAAAAATTAAAAGCCACATGTTTCTTTAAGAAAATCAAACGGCACTGAGCTTGTAATGTATATTTTATTTTGCACAAGCTTGCATATATACTGCACATACATTCAGTTTAAGAGGAGATGGAAGGCACACAAGGCAATTGGACTACTGTATCCTTTAAGTGGTACAAAGCAAAAGGTAAAAGTTTGGAGAGTATACAAAAGCTTAAAACACACAAAGTAAAACCCCTTTCCCACCCTCCCCACAACAACTTTTTTTTTCCTGTTTTAAAATTTAGTAGCTGCCAAACTAATTTTTTTACTTTTCCTTTAAAATCAATTGTCTACTGCACCTTTTTTATTTTCTTTTTAATATGGACAGGGAGTCTCATTGTGTTTATCATATCAATTAATATTACAGTACATCCTTGGTAATACAAAATTGTACACCTTCATCAAATAAATTAGGATAAATTAAACCAATAAATTATGTAAAGTCTTCAGAACAATAGACAACAACAAAAATCCACAATTGAAATTGCCTCTAGCTAAAAAAAAAAAAAAAACAAACAAATCAAAAATTGACTTTATCAGTTCAGTTATTATACTATATTCAAATCAAAGGGTCTTTATTACAAAAAAGAGCTTAATAATGCTATTTACAACATATTGCTAAATAATATAAAGGCAGTGTTTTGTCATGGTTTATACTATATACATATGAGAAATGGCTGGGACAATATTGAGGGAAGCCACGACCTTTGATTCTTCTGGATAGCACTGAGACCAATCCCAAATACATTTTTTCTTAGTTTTCAATTTGAAGTGGTAATATACAATTTTAAAATGTTTTCTCCCCCTTTGTGGAGGAATTGAATATTAAAAAAAATACAGAATGAATACATCTTCACAAAAGAAGATAGGCTTGTTTGCCTTTTCTGCTGATGTTTGTGCATTTTGAGGGGGGTGTCAGATTTGAGAGAGGGCTCAGTTGAAAAGACTCAAAGTCCAGACACTTCCACATTCTGTTATATTCTTAGAAGTACAATTATAAGAAGATGCAAAGGTTAAATACCAGTTTTGATCCCAGCTCTGAATATGAGCATTTTAGCTTTAGTTTTATAGATGGTTTACAACCAACAGATCTACAGAAAACAAAACTGCATTTCCTTCAACATAACATTTAAGTGCAATACAGTAACTGCTTACTCATATAAACCAGTTACATTTTTTAAGGGGAGCTTTTTGAAAACAATGCTTTTTATAATTTGCAAACACAAGAGTTTGTACCAGAAGAAAACATTTGTACTATTCACACCAATGAATACGCTATAATACACATGGCAAAGAGATTTTTGCACTGTCTTCACATATACACTGCTTCTTTCAGGGGAGTCTGTAAACCACTCTTTCTTTCATAAATTTATGATTGTTTCTGGAGGACATCCTATTTTTTAAAGCCCCCAAATCTTTAGCTTTATGACAGTGTGTGTGTGTGTGTGTGTGTGTGTGCGCGCGCGCGTGTGTGTGTGTGCGTGCGTACTCATGTGCGTGCGTGCACATGGGAAGGGGTTGTTACTAAATGTCTTCATGTACATAGAAAAAGAAATTTCATAAATTCACAGAAACTGCATTACCCTTGCCCTTGACATCTGATAAAAGAGATTGTTAACTTTTAAAAGGAGAGAGCAGGATTTTCAAAAATGCTTTCAACTGTCTATACAGTCACTGTAGTGTTCCTAGTAAATTCGACAGATGTCGTGAGAATGTAGTTATTTATTAAAATCTCATGTCTTAACATCATGACAGCCATGAGGTTAAATATTTACATTGCTTTATAAAAGTTCCCCTCTTGCTTTAGTGTTTCTGTTTTGCTTTTTTTGTTGTTTTAAATTTTTTAAAATGATATTCACCCACACCCCTAGTACAGTAACAAAGATTCTGCAAACATAAAACACTTTAATTAAATAATACTCGGAGGCACAAAGCAAACTTCAGGAATATGTGGGTGAACGTTTACTTAAATAATTACTACATTCTAACATCTTCCACGTGTTTTACCATTTAATGTGAAACGTCCTCATTAAACAGCCAGAGATACAGTAAGAATTAAATGTTTTGTTGCAAATAGAACATTCTTTCACAAAACATAACAAATGTCTAAAATAGGTTCTTAAATCTAGATAGGAAAAGGTAAGCTTTCCACTTCACACGCATATATATATATGTATATTTTTACATGTGTGTATATGTGTGTATGTGTTTTTATGTTCACACATCTGCACACACATATATAGCACATGGTATGAAATATTGCTTCTATACTACTTTTCATTAGGCTAAGAAAACACAAGATTTGCACCACAGTTACAAAAAATTGGCTTCTACAAGAATTTTCAAAACTCGAATGCTGCTCAAACAATTGAGGAAAAAATAATTTGCGGTATCAAACTGTTCTAAAAATTCTCTTCTTCAAAAACGTATTCTCCCGCTTTGTTTTAAAAAGACACAAAATATGCATAGCTATCAACGTTATGTCAAACAGCCAGAAAAAAAATCTAGTGTTTATTGCAGCTGTAGTAATTGGAAATAAAGTCAAAAAGATGAAATCGAAAGCCACAGAAGGCACAACAACAATTGTACTTGTTGGGAAAAACTGGTATTTTGAAGGATTTTTAAAAATCCCCCCCGCTGGTGCATTTTAGGTCTAGGCACAGACTATAACCTCAAGCATATACGCAAAAATAATTTAGGGTTAGCAGAAAATAAGTGGTAGTGTGGTTGTTTAACATGGACTTTAGACTTTTTTTTTTTCCTATATAAACTGTCCCTCATCCTTCTTCACCGTCCCACCAGAGAAAGTTAACTTTCTCCCAAGTAGCCAATTTTCACTTGGTGAGAGTTGAGCTAAGATTTGAAAAATGGCGATTTAAAAAAAACACCAAACTGTTAAATAGGAATTTGGAGAGACAGGCTTTTGTCATTTTCCAATGCACTTGGGAGGCATAAGATTTTGATTGTGAAAGGGAAAACCACCAGAAAGCATAGTGATAAAGTTCTATTTTCAGAACAAAGAGGTGAGTTTATCCTCAAGCCGTAATTTCTAGTCTGAAATAATTTCTATGCCTCAGTGAACATTGAGAGGATATTATCAGTAGATAAGGGCATCAACATTTGGTTGTGAACACATACTTTTGCTTAATTTGTCTATTTAAATTAGAAAGAGAGGGGAAAACAATACCAAAAAATCCAAATAAGTCTGGAATCAATATTGAACTTGCCCCAGATCAAAACGATACCTAGCAATCTGTCTACATAGGTGAATACACTACAGCTTTGCCTTTTACCTTGCAAATGGCAACACAATGTTAATATGAATTACATGGAACAGCAAAAACCCAGTGGAATACTGACATGAACACGGAATGCCATACTCTTTTAAATGAAGCCAGTCAAAAAAGCGTGGCTGCAAGTTAGGATTGCTTCCCTATTTTGTGCTGATTGAATTTTTTCCCTCTTTATTCCAATGTCATGATTATCCAAACTTCTTTTTTTTTTTTAAAGCAAGTCCGAAAAATAACAAATTGGATCTAATGACTCTGTGCATTAGGAGAGTGTGAGCTGAGAGATGTTTGAGGCTGCGGGTGCGGAGTGAAGCGGCTGGTCCTCCAGACCATGCAGCTGCACTCTCTGTCCACACTTCGAGGCCCTGTTAGTTTCCTGGATGATGTGCAGGGCATCATAGGACTGCACCATTTAATTTAAAGTCAGCAGGTTTTAAGGCTTTGTGCTGACAATAATTGAGTTCATACATTCCTGTCCATCAGCAGAATTTATAAATGACGTTAAATTACAGCAATTGGGTCAGCTAGTCAGTCACATGGGTCAAAACCTGTATTCTCCAAAGTCAAATGTAATTTTTATTAAAATTGAATAAAAAATGGCACTTATGTTCTATAGGTTCTAAATACCAGATTTGTTACTGTTTCATTTTAGGAGGTGTATATCAAATTACCTAATGGAAAGGAGGGGTCTGGAAAACAGTTTTAGGATGAACAATGAATTCTTACTGCATCTGCACACAAAAACCCACCTAAGAAAAAAAGTGTGAATGCCATATGATTTTTTTCAATGCAAGTATGGGACACTGTACATCATTGAAAAGCAGGGGAAAAAAAGGAAAAAGAGGAGAACCATGGAAGAAAGCATAAAATAGCAGCTAGCTTTCTTACGTGTGCTGGAATTGTGTCTTTTGGGTTAACCCAAAATTTTCCTATGCTATACACTCTTCTCACATTTTGGTCAATATTAGCTTCTGAATTGGAAGAGGCATTATCAACTACTTTAAAATGTTATACCTAAAAAGAAGAAACACTGAGTTAGACTGTCACCACTTTGAATACCCATCAGGATAGTGTGGAATTCTATGTGAAAATACACATGTTCCTCTCAGGAGATGAAGATCAAGCCAGCTCACAGCTGTCAACAAACTTCTAGTGTAGGCAATAATTTCATGGTCAAGTTGGGATTTCCTTTATTCCTTACTAGAGAAAAGTATTCAGAAAATAGTATTTTAGGGGAAAAAGGTGTTAAGTAAACAGAAATAATCCTTTTCAGCATATAAAGAAAGTTAAGCAGTGTAAATTTGAAACTTAGTCCCTTTTAGTATCTGAAGAAAAATGATAACAAGTTACAGGGTTTTTCTTTATGAAGAATGATATAAGCTCACTTATGAAGAAGAACCAATTGAAAGTTTAGAGAGGTGGCTAGAAGACCAGGCGTGAATTTCTAGTCTTATCTTGAGAGAGCTGGTTTTGTGCAAAATTGCTTTGCCTCCCTAGGAAACAGATACTACTTTCAGGGTTTGCCACTTTTCTTAGAAAAGGCTTGATAGTTAGTGATTGTTTTTCTTTTTTAATTTGGCCTTTTGGGGTACTTTGGAAAAGTGAGCTGCTCATCTGTCACTGGCATTATTTTTAAACCTGTAAGGAAAAGCTACCGATTGAGTTAAAACCAAACAAAATACTTAAATGTATGAAGTGGTTTCATTGGATTTTCAGAACTTAGCAGTAAAAACGAGACACATCACTGTCTGTAGAGCTGTGCTGTATCATGGGTTTTCCTCGGCCAACCGCCATTTGCAATAAGCCATCAATCAAGTGGATGCATCGTTAACAAATCCCCTTCCTTGCTAATATAGACTTTACACACGCCAACATTCTTTTTCCCTGAAAATTAACCCTATTTTAACTGTCCAAATGTTAAGGGCCCTGGGCAAAAGTAAACTAAAAGCAGAAGGAAAAGAACCATCCCCTTGCAATGGAAAACGAAAGAAAATGAGAGAAAGATGATGAGGAGGAATTACCAGCTGATTTCATAATATATCCATGCCTCCCATACACATATATATGAAATTAAAATCTAGACACATATAACTTGGACATCCAAAGGGGACTGCTACTCTTCATACATTCAAAAAGAGTTGTTGAAATTTCTACTCATGAAGCAGCTCTTGTAGGCAGTTCGGGGATTTGAAAATCTCAGGGACTTCACTATCCAGCTTGCAGATGACCTTGTATATGGCCTTCTTCCAGGAAGGATCAACATCTTTGCCTGCGATAATGGCATTGAAAAACTCCCGTAACGTGATCTGAGCAACTTCCAGGAATCTCTCTGGAACCTGCTGATACAAGGAGACAATGGCATTAATAAAGTTTTCAGTTTCAAGTCTATAGTTATTCCAAGGAAACTAAGCTAAGTTCATTCTTGCAGAAAGGGGCTTACATGGCACCTGCATTTTCTAAAAATGTCTGGCCTCTATTCTCTTATGTAAAGTCATTATATATAGCAGCATTGTGATGAGGGGTTGACAGCTTTGTTTTAAGAAGAGTGTGTGAAAGATCCACGCAGACCTACTGAAAAACTAGGATTTCATTGTGAATATTAGGATAGGAATATGGGATGTGACTTTTGGGATTCCTCACTTGATTAAATAGGTACTATCTGGAAGAGAGTGTTCAATTAATTTTTCAGAATTTGAATCCTATTTCCTTTGGATTGCCAGTATGAAAACAAAATATTTTCTCAAAATAGAATAACAAATCGTTGGGCTCCTTTATAAATTAAACCCACGCTTTAAATGAAGAAAATCTTCTAAAATGTCAGTTATCTGTTTGCATCAGAGGATTGTTGACTCAGATGCCAAGTTGTGTATTAATCTGAAATATAAAGTACTCTATGTACACAAAGGGGTAAAATAATGGTGTTAACATGAAGCCACAAAACTAATCCTAAAATATTACATCACAAACTACTTAACCTTGAGATTAGAATTGCTCCAATAGAGAGTGATTTATTCAGCTGATATTAATAATACAAACTAATATTTATTGAGCATTTACTACTTGCCAGGCACTGTTTTATGTACTGAATGTGAATTATGTCATTCAGTTCTCCCAATCTCTCTCTGAGGTGTTATTATCCCAATTACACAATGGAAAGCTGAGGCTCAGAGAGGGTAAAGAAATTGCTCAAGGTCCTTATCATCCAAAATAAACTTTCCCCAAATGTTCGTTTTAGAATCCCAACTTGTTAAGGCTTTTCTTCCACAGCAATTAATATGTATGTGGGTTATGTGTGTGTATGTACGTGTGTTCTCTTAATTACTTAATAATCTGATCTCTTGACTAAGGAAAGCAGTAGCTACTGATGTACTTATTTTGTACTCTTTGTAAGTTACTCATAGTAAAGCAAGGTCTGTCTATCCCCACACCAGCATAATGGAATCACAGAATTATCCATGAACTCATAATTTTCCAAGTACACACTGACAGTGTATTTCTTTTAGTGGGGGTACTTATACATCAGTAAAGTTTCATTTTTACATTAAGTGTAGACATACAAGGACATAAATGTACCACAGGTGTACCTGTAGCCATATGTATCAACACATATACAAGAGATGAAAGACTTTTCATCCAAGTTCAGATATGCCACTTACCGAAGTAAAAAGGAGGTATTGTAATATCGAACATGTTTCATCTCTTTCTCCCCACCATTGGTGCAATGTACTTTTTAATAATAGTAGTAACTGATAAAGAAAACCAGAATCATCACCCAACATCCCTGTTTTTCACAATTAAAATTAGAAAAAGGAGTTCATTGTTCCCAGTGGCAAGTCAATTGTCCTTTATAAAAAAAAAATAATAACTCCACAGAAAAAATGAAAGGGACTTCATTTGGCGCCAATCAGTCTTAAAAATGTAATTATTTGAGCAGACCCTCCCAAAGACTTTCACAGTGGCCCACTTTCTTAGGACACAGTTCCCAATGTTGCCTGGAACATCCTTCAAAGTGCTGCCTTGTCTGCTATGAATGTGCAAAACCATAAACCCCAAGGGCCATTCTCTGCTGAAAATTCATGTGGATTTTCCACAGACCTTTGGGTGATTTCCTCCCAAATTTCCTGTATATATGAGTATTTGTTGGAGGAGCACTTAGCTCTCCCACTCACCTTATCCAAATAAAAATTTATGAAGCAATTTTTTTAGTACAGTCAACTCCACCCTCAAAGATAATCCTTTACATTTTATCAAATGAGCATTACTGAGTGAGAGAATGTGGTTGGAGAACAGTGAGGCAGTGCAGCTGCCCACTCTCACTCCTTGGGAGTTGTTAGCCAAATGCTACAGAAACATAATCATAGGCATGTGTTTGTTTGTTTATTTATTTATTTATTTTGAGATAGAGTTCCACTCTGTCACCCAGGCTGAAGTGCAGTGGCACAATCTCAGCTACTGGAACCTCTGCCTCCTGGTTCAAGCAATTCTCCTGCCTCAGTCTCCCAAGCTGGGACTATAGGCACCTGCCACCACGCCTGGCAGATTTTTGTATTTTTAGTAGAGACGGGGTTTCACCATGTTGGCCAGGCTGGTGTCAAACTCCCGACTGCAGGTGATCTGCCCGTCTTGGCCTTCCAAAGTGCTGGGATTACAGGTGTGAGCCACTGCGCCTGGCCAATCATAGGCATTTATTAAAATAAACATTTCAAAAAGGGTGGTTTCACCTGCCATCGACAATACAGCCTCAATGAAAATCTACATTCCTTGAGCACTCAGGGATGCAGCATGCTGTGACAGAGAGCTTTGAGGGGTGAAGGTGTGGGCAGCTGCCCCAGGGAAGCCAGAGAAGGCCGGAAGCCCTGCCCATACCAAGAACTGCACAGGAGGTCTGGGGAGCTGCGGACAGGGGAAGAGTGGACATTGTCCAAAATCGTCAGAGGAGGGAGAAGAGGTACATCTAGAACATCGGCACCAAGGGAGGGAGGGAAGTGTAACTGAAGGATTTTAATGCTTTTTCAGCAATTTCTACTATTTATATGAGGCACCAAAACATTGAAAAGCTGTGGCTCTGTAATCTTGAGAAACCACAGAGAAGCTAGTAACTTCAAAGTAAATGGGAATGGTATAAAAGAGGCCCAGGAGGAAACTTTGGTTACTGGTTTATGTTTGGGAAGGAATGAATTCTTTGTGAACAAATGAAATGATTAGATAATATAGTGTTTACTTTGAGGCAATACTCATGCAATGGACTGGACTAGATGAAAGAAAGTAGTCCGGGCGCAGTGGCCCACGCCTGTAATCCCAGCACTTTGGGAGGCCAAGGCGGGCAGATCATGAGGTCAGGAGATTGAGACTATCCTGGCTAACACCATGAAACCCCATGTGTACTAAAAATACAAAAAATTAGCCTGGCATGGTGGCATACACCTGTAATCCCAGCTACTCGGGAGGCTGAGGCAGGAGAATTGCTTGAACCTAAGAGGCTGAGGTTGCAGTGAGCCAAGATTGTGCCACTGCACTCCAGCCTGGGCAACAGAGCGAGACTCTGTCTCTCACACACAAAAAAAATTATAATGAGATACTAAACTACTGGAGCAGCTCATGTCTTTGGTGGCTCCCAGAGGTACACATTTGGGTAGCAACTGATCTTCTGAATCTTCTGAGAGGATGCCAGTGAATTTCATCAACAGGTAGAAACATCACCCATGGAAAAAGAGATCCTTGCCTCTGCTTGAAAACTCCCAGCTCCAGTGAACAGAAGAAGAGGGGGACTTTCTGATGTTTTGTGGGAGCATCTTAGAGATCAGCCTTATCAGAATGATGTTGCCCATATTTTTCTGCACCTCTTCACACCTAATGGCTTTCCAATCACCAATAAACATCTGCAGAAAATCCCTTAGTGACAAGTAATCCCTTATCTAGGTTTCTTTTAATAGAACCCAACAATCTGCAGAATGAGCACTAGAGTATCTCCTCAGCATCAGGTGGTAACAGTCAATCAAGTCACTGGAATGCAAGACAATGCAGGCTGCTGGCGGGGGGTGGTTGGGAGGAGGAGGGGAGAAGGCCGTGCCTTTGGACATGCCACAGGGAAAAAACAAAAGGCTTCCAAAGTCTTTGGCTGGAGCTCTGAGGCTATTGTGGGAGCTGCTTTGCCCAGCGTTCCTCAGGAGAGGAGAGTGGAAACTTTGTTTTGATAAAAAGGCATCCCAATATAGGAACCTCATCCCAGATGGTCTTGCCTTGATAACTGGGGGAGAATATAAAGTAATGAGGTACTTGAAGATATGCATACATTTGAAGGGGGCTGGATATCAGCCTCTACCAATTTCATCACAGTTTGTATTTGAATCTCCTCAGAGCAAACAAGGGCCTTGTGGGCTTCCATGAAATGCGGAATATGAGAAGAGGTTTTCAAGTCTGCCCAGTCCACAGCTGGGTTGCATGCGCACACACACATATGCACACACACAGACACACACGCACACACCGTGTGTTGGCTGGGTGGTTGTTTTGCTGTTCTTTTTTTTTTTTTTTCCATCGGAATGAGTGGCAAAGACACATTTTTTCCCCCTTCTTCCTCCTCCTCTTCCCAGTTGCTTTACCTTCAAGGATGATTTGTTTTATTAAACTGACTGTCCCTAGCCTCTGCAGTACATAATAAAAGCCTGACATAGCAGGCTGCCTGCCTTCTGTGTCCTGCAGATACTCATCATAAGTGTCAGGACATACCAAGGTTAGCGGTCACTGGAAGTGTGCTTGCTGGCCCAAACCTTGCCAAACGCTCTTGGCAGCTGAATGAATGTCACAGAGAATAGAAGGGGAATTACAAAGGTTAAAAAGAAGACAGCCTCTCCTATTTTCTGGAGACAGAGAAGCTGATTTTTCACACCTCTGAACTGTCCGTAAGCTCATTCATCAGCCTCTTGCGGGGGACCTAAACCTTGCCCCTTGCTCAGTTCTCCACGGACACTCCTCCATCCTCAATCCCCTTTAAAAATTGGCCCTCTGGCCTCATTGCATCACTGAAATGATCTTCACTGAAATGGACAGAAAACAAACCAGGCATCGACTTCTTTCCCTAGCTACCCGCCCCCCCAAGCCATAACCAAAGACTCCAATGGCCTATCAAGCCTATCAATAGATTACAAACTTATCAGGGGAAATCATCTTCACAGTTGGTCTTTCAAGCTAATTTTTTTTTTCAAACTTGCTTTAATGGAGAAATGGAAAAGGTCGCATGTGTACCGGCAGGATGGCTAACAAATGTAACATCCTGCCTAGTATTTTGGTGAATTAGTTTGTATGTGGGTTTTCCTCCTTCTTCCTCCATTTTTTTTTTAATACTATAAAAGGGCAATAAAATGCTGACTGTAAGAAGACAATGTCAAGGAGAAAAGGGTACTGGTATTTTGGATACTCTTCACTGCTCGCCTTGGAGAGAGAGTTATTCTTGTCACAAACCCTTTTGTCTGCATCTGCTGACTGCTTGCCTGTAGCCAGCAGCATACTTTAACTGTTTTGTCACCTCCTAACATCACATGCATCAGCTGTTGGGCTTTTGTTACGGGTATTGTAGAACTAATCCACTGTGGCTGTTCTACTGTGCAGTAAATAAAACAGAAACGGGCTTCTCAGACTATTCTGCATGAATATTTCAGATGGCTTTTACAACTCTGATTCACAAAATCAAATAAATAAATAACTCCCCCAGCCGCCCCCCGGCTCCTCCCCACACCCAGAAACAAAACCCCTCCATCTAGCCCCAGATGCCTACAAGTCAAGTGCATTGAAGGCGCTGACTTGATCCTTCAAACAATTGTTTCAGAGAACTTGAAAGAACAGTGCTCTCTAAACTTTCACAGCGTGGAATTCATATATATTATTAGACTTAAATATATCTAATGCTGACAACTAGGCAATTAGCTCTGAAAATGTGGAGAGAGTTACTTTTCGTCCCTTTGGGCCTTTAAAAATATATAGGTAATGCCATCAAAAATACATAGTTAGAGTTGCCTTGTCAAACTGCCTTTATAGTTATCTGTGTTTTCTTCCCTTCCTCTCATCTGGAAGGGGTCAAAGGAAGATGCTTGTTCATTTAGTTTACCCTAAGAGTCTTTCCAAATGGTTAACCTATACAAGAGCACAAAAGAAGAATCAAACTTTGCTGGGTTTGAAAACCTGAATCTGCATCATGAGCTCTTTAATGGTATAATGATGTACCAATCATACATAGTGAGGTATTTTTCTAGATGACTTCGAAGTGTCTTTGGAGAAGTTAAAAAGAGAAAGGACATCTGCACACGTGTGTGTGCACACACGCACACACAAAGATCTTAAGGAAGGAGACAAACAGTTGAAGTACTTTCCCGAGCATTCATTCACCCTAGTGTGCACATGATTCCTCTAAACAAACTCCCATCCCTGCTGTTTGTTAAGTAAATATTGATCAAGGAGAGACCTGTCTCCTGACAGCAGTGGCACAAGCCGGGGACTTATACTGCAGACAGAGTGGACTTAAATGGATAAACCCAGATGCTTTAGTAACTCCTCATAGAGATTATCAGATGAAAAGGCAAGAACAGATACGTTATTGCTGCTCCTCTTCACTGTCTCACTCACACTAAACTGTCCTGCCAGAGGCAGAAAAGAAGAATCATGGAGCTATAAAATATGGTCACAAAATGCAGTTACTAAGGGTCTCCTTTTGCAGTCATGCGTGCATTTATCCTGTGTGTACAGCCAGGGACTAACAGGCCCTCCAGAAGAGAAGGAGTTGTGCAGGATGCTACACACGGTGAATCCTGAGATTCTGTTCCAGTGCCTTCTCATTCCAGAGAAGGATCAAATGGGAAATCAAACATGAATGCACTTTGGGAAGTGTAAAATATCATCCAAATGTAAGGTAGTTTACAAGTTTGAACCTTTAAAGAGGAGCCCTAATTCCTGGGAGGCATTTCACTGTGATTAATAAATGTCTGCCAAGCACCGTTTTGAGAGGTGCTCTGAGGAGGTTCGCTTGGGTGAGTTTGTTGGCTGAGTCAACCAGTTGAGAAAAGTTGCTGTGTGTTCCCTACGTTTTATTTTGGCCATTTCACAATTATGAGTCAAAATCCTGTTTTCTGCACTGTTCGTAGCTGAATGGATATGTGTACTTCCTGGGAAGGTCAGTTTTAAAATCATCTTTAGAGATTAGCTTTTGTGTATTGAACACTGAACACCGTGGTCAAAGGGCAAGATGTTATATTTAGAGTTCCCAATGGCTAAATGGTGTTTGAATTTTATTAGGATGCTGGTGTTTGGAAAGACTAGTAGGACCCGGGAGCACTGGCTGTGAAGTTGATTTCAGGTGCCTGCTGAGTCACCCCAAATGAGGCAGAGGAAGGATCTTCAGTAACATCTGTGCTTAGGCCTAAAGTCTCTCTCCCTCTAGTGCTCCACGTGGCATTCACCTTTCAGGAACCACAAAGGATTAGATTCGTCTAATACCCATGCAGTTTAGACCCACTTTCTAGCTGCATGTTTTCCTATTTAAATATGTGAAGAGTAAATGCTTGTAGGAAGTGGCTATAGTTCAAGGCTGTCTTAAAAAAAAAACCTAAAAACTGTGTTTCCTTGGTCTAAGCAAAGAAACACATGGCAATAACAGTCAGTATCTTTTTTTTTATAAAGCTTCCAAAGAACAATGTTCTGTTGAGCAAAATTCAGTAGCATTCTGTAAACATTAATTTAAGGAAATCAATAGACTCAGTGAGCTAAAGCCATATTGCAAGATAAACTGGCCAGAGTGCCACTTTGTCAAATAGATTTTCGTTTTCTCGGCTAGATAAAGACAGTTTCAAAACGGGGCAGACGTGTTGCAACCAGGGTTTGAAAAGTATGTGGCCTTCAAACAGTCTGCTTGTTCTTACTACAAAGCTGGATAAACATACTTTAAAAATGATAAGACTGGTTTAGAATTTATTTGGCTTTCAAATTTTACATATAGTAGATTTCTTGGTCATCTCACAGGAAAAGAATAAAACAAAATACCACGCATTCAGAATAGAAAATGTGCTTAGGTGAAAGGGGTTAAAATGTCTTGAGAGACAGAGCTTTGGGAGCAGTTTCAGTTGATGCTCGACTTTAAAAAAGAAAGGAAGAAAGAAATCTTTATTCATGCTGACCTGATGGGCAATCGGCCTTCTTGCCAAAATCCTGAAGCCAAACTCTCTAGTGAGTTTGGGATCAGAGGTTTCAGCTGGTGGAGGCTTGCTCTCGTTCTGTGCACACCAGGCAATGTCATGTTAATGTGTGAGAGGGTGTGGGAGTTGGGGGAAGCAAACCCAGGGAAAGGCTAGGGAAGGAGCAGAAGTGATGAGCCACCCAATAGCCCCAAGGTTTTTGTCAGCCAGACCAAAAGAGCTGTAGGGATCATCAGAAACAGTGGCAATAGGAAAGCAGGTCTCTCCTGTCACCTACATGGAGTTTGTGGCAGTACACCTCCATGTCAGATGGCTTGACATCCTCCAATGCCACACCAGCCCTTATAAATGCTGATAGCAACCAGATATGACATGGTGGAAATGGCCCCCTGGAGGAAGTGTAATAAAAAGAATGAACAGTCACATGGAAACTGCCAAGGAGGGAGGTTAAGGATCTACCTTGAATGAACAAGGGAACTTCATGGAAAAGGATCATAGGAGCTGAACTTTGGTCTGCGGTGTGGGGATCTGGGGGGCTGCTATTGGCCAAACCCCTCACACAGACTTCTCTGACCACAGGATGAATGAAGGGCAGAGATACACCCTGAGTATCTTCTTTATTTTTCTACCTGAATTTGAGTCTTTGTCTTTTAAGAGTGGGTATTTAGCCGGGTGTGGTGGCTCAAGCCTGTAATCCCAGCACTTTGGGAGGCCGAGGCGGGTGGATCACGAGGTCAAGAGATCGAGACCATCCTGGTCAACATGGTGAAACCCCGTCTCTACTAAAACTACAAAAAATTAGCTGGGCATGGTGGCGCATGCCTGTAATCCCAGCTACTCAGGAGGCTGAGGCAGGAGAATTGCCTGAACCCAGGACGCGGAGGTTGCGGTGAGCCGAGATCACGCCATTGCACTCCAGCCTGGGTAACAAGAGCGAAACTCCATCTCAAAAAAAAAAAAAAAAAAAAAGAGTGGGTATTTAGAAAATACAGTATTAACAATAAAATTTCTACAACATTGTGATGTTGATAACATATGTGTTGTTAAAATATTATATAATTATCAACAACGTGCTAGAGTTGAGCATTTTGATTAATTGTGTAATAGGGTAATAGAAAAGCATGTCTTAACATCTTCTAGTCTACCTTTAATAAATTGTACATACATTTTAAATTATGTAAGTATTCCATTGGCAAATCTACACATAGAAATAGAGGTAAATAAAGCCATCTCTTCCACAGCCCCAGAAAAGATAGTACTAGTTTGCTAGGAGCAGAATGACAAGTCAATGAGAGACTGTCAAAATTATTTTTTGGGTCTGAAATTTGGTTCAGTGAACATGCTTAAAGTGGCTAGTTTATTTGCTCACACATGGAAGTCTTGGTGTTATATGTGTTAGGAAACATAATTGTCACTTCATTGGTTGTAATGAAGTAAATTTTCCTTCCCTCCCTAACTCTGCTTAGGTCTCAAAAGTGATTCCAAGTTTAAACAAACTAATGTGCAAGCAAAATCAAAGAAAAAGCATCAAAAACTCAAATCTAATACCTCTTTCTCTCCCCCTGAGATACTACATAGATACTTTTAAGATCTTAAAAACAACTAGAAGCACTGTGCAGAAACTGCTCATCTGCTAGGCTGTTCAAGTAAGCGCTGGACCAAGACTATTCTCCATCAAAGAATCATAGAATTTTGGAACTTGAGAACTAGAATGAATCTCAGAGTTCATGTCCCACAAAGGAGAGAAAAAACCTTCAGCCAATGGTCGCAAAATTTGTCAGTAAAGGGCTAGATAATAAATACATAGGCTCTATGGGCCATATTTGGTCTAGGTTGGATATTCTTCCTCTTTTTCACAACTGTTTAAAAATTTAAGTCATTCTTAGCTTGGGGCCATAAAAACAGGTTGAGGGGCAGATCTGCCCATAGGCCATACTTTGCCAGCCCCCCTGCTTTTAGTGAAACTTGAGGGCTAACAACTTTGCTAGAGGTCTAATGGTCTTTCATTCTGCACTGATCCTGGTGCCTCACTGGGTGGGTACACCAGTTCTTGCAGGATAGCTGGGATTGATTCACCTGAATTTGAACTGCAATGTCACACCATTCCTCTGATGTAGTTTAGGCTGCCTATGTCTATGGGAATAGTTAATAAACCACACACATGGTGGTCAAGGACCAGGAAGAGTTCAGTCTTACCCTGCTCAGATTAGGAACCTTTAATTGGGAGCTTTCCTGCCAGTAAATATTTAAATGTGCTAAACGGAAGAATGTATCCCTGCTTCATGACACATCTGACAAATCAGCTCAATACTTAGATGGAAAAATAGGCCCTGCAATCATATACCAGTCCCTTTATAGTGTTAACAGATTTTCCTTTCAGTCAGCCCCATAAATTTGATGCCACTGGTGTCTGAGTTCAAGACAAGCTGACAGTGCTTCAAGTTGAACATTTGCTACAATTACTGGGTGAGGTGGTAAAAGAAGCAGGGCCAAGCTTGGTACCATGCTTGGATGGGAGATTATCCAAAAACAACACAGCACAAACACTCCAATATTGCATGAAGGGAAGCTGGGGCACAGATAATCCACAGTTACTCCTGTTTCGTTTGAGAATGCATTACGTGATTGTTTTCTGCCGCAGCTTTACCTTCATAATTAAGCTTTGCTTAGGCTAATATTAAAACTAGTCTGTGTGCCCTGTAGTGCTACTGATGGAGCAATATGAGTAAGGAGCCTAGGGAGAAGCTGTTAGGAAGTGGGGTTCAGGCAGGTTGCAATGAGAACGGGATTGCTCATAGCACCAAAGAAAGCGCTTGTGATACAGATGGTAGGAAATCAGAGCTTCAGAGAACACCAGTTCATGGGGGATGCTGGCACTCTGCTGGCAATAGCTTATGACACCCCAAATAATACCTGGGTTGCTTTAGGAAAGGCTAGGGGTTGTTGGCCCCAATCCCATCTCTTGGTTTTGACTGCGAGATCTTTGTTCTGTCAGAGAAATTCTGTTCTGTATTTCTAGGGAATTCTATTGGCCTTTCCTGTGCAATTACCCTTTGCAAAACTAAGGATGGGCTGTATTTCAAAAGCTACTTAAGAGCTTGTGAAGGGCTTTGGAATCCCTTTTTCGAGACAGGTAAATAGATTGGAAAGGCAGGCAGATTGCAGAATGAACTCAGGGGCTTTTGGAAGTCCACTAGACTTCTACCTAATGGGACTTGAGGTAACGTTTAGGGTGGGGCATCCTAGGATGCTGTCACTACCTAGAATTGTCCCTGTTGAAAGGCAGTTTTAGGTGTCTACACACAGATTATCTTGTACACCTTCAGGTCACTGAAAATGATAAATCTTTGAAAATGGATGCTCTAAATGAAACACAGTGGCCTTGAAACCATGAGCCTCTTCTACATACTTCAGTTTCCCGTCATTTCTCTCCCATCACCTCTACTTGAAACATCCCTCCCTGCCCAAGTATTTCCTTGTTCTCAGAGAATATTTTATTAAAAGTCACTTTTAGCACCATATTCTAATTTAAAATGTTACAGTAGCCTTAAGAAAACAGAACTTAGGTGCATTAGCTGTAAAAAATATGAAGAATACATATCCAAATGGCTTGTGTGGGGATTCAATACCTCCCAACCCCAAACTCTCACACATACAAAACAATCCCAAAGGAAAAGACTTTTATGATCTAAATGACTATCATTTGGGGAATATTTAAAGAAACGAGTGGTGTTGCTTTTGCAAAAACTACCAAGCAGGCTTAGTAGGGAAGGTAGTTGTATCATCTAAAACGGCCAATTCTGGCCAGGCATGGTGACGCACACCTGTAATCCCAGCTACTCAGGAGGCTGAAGCAAGAGAATACCCGGAGCCTGAGAGGTGGTGGTTATAGTGAGCTGAGATCACGCCACTGTACTCCAGCCTGGGCAACAGAGCAAGACTTTGTCTCAAAAAATAAAAGTAAAAGAATAAAAACCCCCAGCCAATTCTGCTCTGAAAGAGAGGACATGTACATTATATAGAGGTTAATGCATATTACAAATGCTGATTGTGTTGAGGCCTGCATGGAATGTGTGTGGGGACACTTAGTTTGTTCAAGTCTGTACTACCTCCTAGAAAACCCAATGGCATGACGGCTTCACTGACAAATTTCCTCATTGTTTGGCCACCCCAGCCAAGGCAACAAATAAAGTGAGCAGCAAGTCTAATGATAGTGCCAATTCAGTCAATAAATTGTTTATGAATTTGAAAAAGTAGTCTCTATAATCCCAGTAAGGGAATTACCATGTCTCCAAGGGCACTGTTGAGATTTAGATCTGAAAAGAGGGCCTTGGGAGAAAATGCAAATAGGCACCCTGGAGATTTTGACTGAGATAATTAAGCTGCAGCAGAGTCACCAGGATAGAAGGGGCCCCACATGGAAGCCATCTGGATTCCCAGGGCCTCTATACTCACTGCTTAAAGCTTTGCATCATGACCAAGACTCAAAAGATACTTTATTTAGAGAATACAGAATGCCTCTCTATTCTAGAGTCACAAAATTTCAGAGCTAGAATGAAACTCTTGAGTTTAATCTTAATCACTTTCCAAAAGGTGAACACAGTAGAGCCCAATGAGGCAGGTGTGGCCAGAGCCAGGCCCTCCAGTCCAGCACTCCTTCCACCACCCCCTGGCATCTCATCCTGTCCTTCTCATCTGGAACAGATGACCGCAGAGTCCTGAAGCTGTTCCAGGCTAGTGTTGCATTTTCAGCCACATTCAGAGCAGGAACCCTTGCTCTTATGAAAACCAGTTTTATGCTGAATATTTTTCCCAATTCTGATGAGAGCTCCCTCATTGCCTATTTGTTTACTTTCCTATTTAGGGTCAGCAGGAAATGGTGCAATTGTTGGACTACAGATATCACAGCAACAAGGTGACATATATTTGGCTCTGCAAATGAATACACATGAATGCTTATACAGCACTTACTTTGGCTAATACACGTGTAGATTTATTTAATTCTCACAACAACTCTGTTGTGAAGTAAGCACTATTACATACCCTATTTTACAGATAAGAAAACTGAGTTATAGGCAGGGTAAGACACTTGCCAGGGTTTCACTGCTAGAAAGCAGGAGAGCTGGGATTTGATCCCAGGGCCTGGCTGGAGAGTCCACTCTCTAAATTCTACATTGGTATTGATCCAGGACCACTCATAGTGGAAAGATTCCCCAAAGCATTTTCTTTATAAGATTTCAAGGGGATGCTTTTATATAAAATATTGGCTACTTGCAGGTGAACATTTCATTTCCTGCCTGAAAATAATACCAAATAAAGCAGAAACTAGAGCTTTCCCACAGAGTTGTCATTGTTACAGGCTCAAGTTCAAGACTAAGGCTATCTCCTCATGATGTCAGATACCCCAGTGCTTGATCTATAAGAACACTGAAAACACCTGGAGGTGGATCTGCCTATTTTCTGTTTGGCTGGGTATGTCCTGTACACACAATCAGATTTGCCAGAGTACTTGCCAAGAGTCTGATCAGCTGGTCTCCCAGGATCATTTTAACCAATCAGCATTACTGAGATCCAACTCAAGAATTCCAGGTTCTGAGGATAAACTTTTGGGATAATCAAAAAAGTCCCATTGGCTGTGCACGAGGCACCATCACCAAACTGTGGCATGACTGTCCACACTTGGAGTTCTGCCGCGTGGGTTAGTAACTGTAACCGTCCCTCAGAAAAACACAGTCAGGCTGGAGCGCATTACAACAGGGCAGCTAAAATGATCCGGGGCAGCCTACTTACTGTATGAGATTAGGCTTTTAAAAAGGATTAGAGCTCCTTAATCTGGAGAGATGAAGATTAAGAGGGAGTAATGATCAAAGTCTATAAAATCAGAAAGGAAATGGAGAATATGGACACAACCCTGTTCACAAATCCCAGGATATTATAACAAGGGATATCCCTGTGGAGTTCTAGGGGAATCACTTTTAAAACCATAAAAAGAAGATACGGTTTTCTCAGCAGGTAGTACATTTAGAGAATTATTATCTTAAGGAGTGGTATATTCTGAGAATGAGGTTAAGTTTAAAAAAGGTTTAAGTAAACTCATGGGTGATAAAACCATAATGGTGGGCAACTGGGAGGTTAGGAATGTTTTGGATACATCTCGAGCCTTTTGAAAATGATTCAATGACAGGGACCAGCCTCTCCCAATATGATCCCTGCCCAGGGCTGATGGATGGTTGGGGAGCCCACCCATCTTCTCTGACCACCTTTCTCCTCACGTTGTTGGCTACATTGGTCCTAATATTTGCAACATGCATATTCTTGTGCCCCTCTTTGAGAGGGATTTGAAAATCTCAGGAGCCTGGTACAATGTGGCAAGTCATTCCTCTGAGGAAGTTTTCTTTAATCCTGAACAGAGTCTTTGTCTTGAATTTTGAATTACAATTCATGGCAGTGATCTGACCATGATTCCTATAAAATATACACTTAACTCCTTTGACTATACCCGAAAACTAAAATCTTATGGTTTGCTCCAAGATGGAGACATTTAAATCATTTTATGTTGTTACATTAGAGAGAATTTAAAAACTGGTGAAACGCTATTGGAGAACCTGCTTGTAATATGCTAACACAGATCAATTAATTCAAATTTAAGGGGAAATTAAACATACCAATTATGTAGTACCCATGACAGCCCAAGATATTAAGCTCTAAAATTTACTGCAGCTAACGTAGAAACCAGCACACCTTCACAAAGCTGTGGCTCTGTCAGATATATAGAATAAAGCTTTAGAGAAAGAAATGTTTTAGCTGTTTCCAAAACAGCCAAGTGTTAATCACTTTAAGTATCTAATAATAGGTCATTGTTGAGGGCTGGGGCAGAAGGAGGAGGCAGTGGTTTTGGGAGAGGGTTGAGTGGAGTTGAAGATTCCACTTGGAGAAAGGAACCTTCAGATGACTTAAACATGCACAGCGAGGCATGAAGAGTATTTTCTGTACTCACATTTCAAAGTGCTTTTGGAAAATTGGTAAAATGTGGCAATGCACAGATGCAAATAAAGGAGCCAAGGAAATAGGGAGGGGGCAGAGGTGGGGATGGAGGAAAGCCGCAGATAATAAGCAACACCTAATAATGCTGAACTCATTTTAACCCTGTCTCTCATCATAAACTGGAAGCAATCACTTTTCAAATTGCAAGTTTGAAAACGTTAGTCCTCACGGTGGGGAACTATTCAAGTCACTATTCATTTTGGGAAAAAAAAAAGTAGGAAAAGTGATCAGGAGTGGGGAAGGGTTCAAGGGTAAAGAGTCACTTCGTTTCTCATTGTCGACATTGGAGTGATTTGGGCAAAAAACTGGGACATCTGGAGTTCAGAAGTCGAGGAAAATGGGGAAGAACCAGGAAGATGAATACATGATCATCAGCTACACAAAAGAACGGAGCAAAAAGAAGCCGGGATTTGGGCACAGGCGTCTGGCAAGGAGGCCGGCAGCAGGGCTAATGAAGCATTTGCGGCGTGGGACATTTGCCAACGCAACAAAGAAGATGTGCTTGGGCTCTGCAGATGTGCCAGGGCCCCCAGAGCAAAATAATGACATAATCACCATCAGTGTCACAGACCAGACTGTACACAAGGTGACAGGGGAGGGGAGGCCTGTAATGCGCACACAGGGAGGCCTCCCACGGCCCACGACGGCTGCTGCCCTGAGGGTTGGGATGCAGGCAGGACTACCCAACTAACGATCTCTGTCTAGATCTTAAATCCGAAGGGGACGTTTGTGTCCATCTTTGGTGGGTGTTTTCTGTCCAACCCTAGTGAGGCAGCAGAAATCTGAAAAAAGCTCAAGCGAGATTTGAACTGAAGGGAGGGGCAAAAGGAAAAGAGGCCGCAGAGAGTTTTGTGAGTCAAATTCCCTGTCTTCTGCTAGAAGTGCGCAAACTTCCAGGAACCCACGCCTAGCCACACAAGCCTAAGACAGAAATACAATCATGGCCTCCATGTGGCACACTGCAAAGAAAACGCACAACATATTTTGGGGAGCCTGTTTTGGGGCTGGGCGGTTACGAAGGAGCAGTCAATGGGCCATCTCAAAGTGAGTGCGAAAGCAACGTTAAGGCATGAGAAAGTCACCCCTGCCCATTTTCAACAAGGTCTCTCAGCAGGCCTTGTCACCTGCCAGTGGCTCTGGCTCAGTAAGGTGGGTGTGTTAGTACAGCTGTCTGGCTTTTAAGTGACTTTTGTCAGTTTGAAAGTGAAAGTCTGTTTGAGGAGCTGAAAGAACAATAGCTCAGAGCCCGGAAGAAGAGCTTGTAGCACAAAGAACTTGGCTGCACTAGTGTCCCTTTTCATTGCTTCTCATGAAAGATTCATAAGAAGAACTTTAATTTTTTATGACCCCCTTTTTGGTATGACTATATTAGTTGTGTCAACTTCCATATACAGGTTCTCTTTAAATACCAAAAGGTCTGTTGTGAAATTGTTTTCAAAGAGCAAAGGGGGCAGAATCGATTCTGGCCATCCTGTCGGTCACTTCCTCCAAAAGACACTGCTATAAGAGACACAGAGATTGCCTTTAAATATGGTTCCCTTCAGCCTTGAAGTTGCCACGAACACAACAATGTAGATATCTTAAACCTCTGCGATTTGCTAGTTCAACTGCTCCTCAGAAGAACGATTATATTTGTTTTTCTTGGCTTCACCCTATTTAACAGGAACAGTAGTATAATGATCATTAATAGACGGTTCTCTTTTCCCTACCCTTCTCAAATAGCTATCTCGACACTGCATCTTTATTTTGTGTCTCAGCCAAAAATTGGGGGATACAGGGAGACAAAATGTGTTTGTTTCACGTCATCTTACAAGATAGAATGGAAGATTGGCTGAAGGCAGTCACTGAAGGAGAAATAATATTTTGAAACTAATTATCTACTTTCAAGTATAAAACTTGGATGCTTCATCAAAAGGAATGTTTGCAAAAAAATGTTTTGTTATAAATTAATATTGATGTATTTAAGAGCAATAACTGAATGGTCATTAGAATTTCTGCCCTGTACAAAGAACCAAACAGTTCAGGTTAAATACATTCTTGGTGTTGTGGGGGGGGGGGGTTAAAAATGAAGAAATTTGATCTAAAATGTTATCTGACATGTGAAAAGGGATCACCAACTTCGAACAAGCTTTGGTTTGCTAAATGAATTTGTTTCATCTAGGCGAAATAAACAGGCTGTCTTTCAAAAGGTTGTTAGAACTTCTTCAGACATTTAATCCAGGATGGGCTGAACACAATGATAACATCCCACTGAAAGCTACAGCCGCCACCAGTGGCTCTCAGAAGAGAACTTGCTCTCTTTCTCCCATTGATAACCCTTTGTGGGATGAAGAGAAAGAAGCGAGGCAAGGAGAACTGAATATCAGACAATAGGCATCACTCCACACACTGTTTCTGAACTTTCCTCATCGCTGAAGGACAATTAATTATGAAGGCCTTAGGGGTAGGTCGAAGCAAGGGAAAACCCACCACTGTCCCAGCGCCACAGCCGCTACCTCTGTGTTTGCTAAATGGCTTCGCCTGTTGGGGTACAGCCGCCAAGAGAGCCAATAGATCATTGGGAGGGGGGTGCGGGAGGTGAGAGAGGAAAGCAAAGATTTTTTTGTGTGTGCGCCTGCCCTTGTATAATTCTATTCTCACTGTGAACTCATCCATACACAAAACACAAGGACGATTTTTTTTTTTTTTAAAGAGAGAAAAGCCACAGGGTAGGTTACAGTCAGAAACGGCCTCTCAGTGGTGTGTTAAAAAGGATGGTCTTTTCAGCAAATCATTTCACAGAGGCAAAACAGACAAACACAAAGAGTTGAGACTTTTTCTCCTACATTAAATGGAGTAACTGATAAGGTCAGACATATGATACCTAAAGACATGAATCTGTGAACTCTTGAAGTCAAAGGGCCTCTCTGTGCCGAGGAACAATCTTTCAAAGGAAATAGATCATAGAACTCCACTGAATCCCCTTTAAACTTTATGAAGCAGGAGGAGAAAAAGCTCTAAGTAGGGAAGCTTGACAGAAGAGCCTTGAACTATTTTCTGAAGGAAAGATGAGACCCTCCCTAGGCTGCCACAAAACATCTTTTTTTTTTCTAAAGGCTCCTCTGAACTTTGATATGTGCCAAGACACTGCTATTGAAAGCTGTATAATTATGTGATATAGCCACTGTAGAAAATGCTTTGTTCACCCCAACAAAGGACAATAAGCAAAGTAAAGCGACATTACACTGTATCTTTTTCTTTAAGAATGTTGAGAAAGGTCATGGAATGCTATAACTAATAAAGCTGTTGAGTAAGGAGGTTTTAAAGTTGATCTTACTGTGCTTGAATGTAACCCAATGACAAAAAAGACACAGGGAGCTAAAAATGCAATGACATTACCAAATAGATGATAAATCAATGAGCCCGCTTCATTATACTGATGAACACCTTGAATCCCAAAAGGACAGCGGTACAAAAATGAAGCCTCATGCATGCACAGAATCCTACCTCCACTCCACCCCCAGCCCTTCAACCCCACTTCCAACCTGGTGTCTTTACTGCACTCTCCTTCAAATTTGAGGCAATCATTCTGTAGAAGGAGTATGTTTCCAGGCAGCCATGTGTGTACATATATTTAGCGAACATTCATTTGGTCTCTTAAAAGATCAATTTGACTTGTCAACGGTAGGACTGGCAAGGGAAGAAATGGTAAGGGTTTCTTTTTCTCCTCACCACCCACCAAGAGTGTGTTATGCGATTATTTAAACGGCTCAGCAGCTTTGAGGCCAAAAGACTGCAACAGCAGTGAAAGGCTTTCACTCATGTGCCAGTTTTCCAAACGATCACTCATATTTAAGTATCTATTTGGAGCAGGGGGAAGCGCTTCCTAAATCCACCTGTCCTCATTTTTCTTTAAAGAGACGACAATGCGAATGAAAGTCTTCCAGATATATTAAATCTTCTGGAGTGTGGGTTCTGTTGAAAGTGGGAGTAGGTTGGGAAGGGGGTAGGTATGGGCAGAGAACATATTCAGCAAGCGTGTATGTGTCTGTGTGTGCGGTGGGGGAAGGGTGCTGCTTTTTTATTTTCTATTTCCAAGAGGAAAGTAAGAAAACACATTCAAAGGTGTGTGGAAGTACCCTTCTTCCCTGTCATGTGTCACCCAGAAAATTGTCAAATCCACAGGCTCTAAGATGGAGTAGCTGCCCAGTGAGGTAATATTATTACTCCCCTAGAAAATGGCATTCATAAGTCCACTAATCAGTGAATCAAGTTCTCCATTCAATTTATTTTGAAGCCTCCCATCCCCAAATCTCGGCCGTTAGTGAGGACAAGAGAGATTTGTCATTCTTACTGGAAACTTACACCCTGCTTACAGGTAAATGGCTAGCCACTAAGGGACCCAGGAGGGATGCGTGGCTTGCCATGACATGGGAAACACTACCTCACGGTACCCAGGAATGAGAAAGAGAGCTCAGTGTGCCTAGATGAAGGAATCCGTCACATTATTTTCTCAACTTAGACTATCCCAAACCCTCCGACCTTTGGATGATTCTGCCATTTTCAGCTGCACTATATAGATAGGCTAAACTAGGTAATACAGTCCAATCTAAGTTGCATGTCTTTTGGCTCCTTATGTTGTGCAATTAATCTTCGTGAGTTACACAAGTTAGTTGTCTCAGTAGAGGTCTTTGCAATACAGGTAAACCAGCCTCAGAAACTGACAGTGGTCGTCATCTTCTTTTCCTGCCACAGTTGTGAGGAAAACAACAAAAGCAATAAAATCCAATGCATATGCCCCTAAAGTCACAAGTATCAGTATGATTTAAAAACTGGGAAGGAATCCCAAACCTCCTTTTTGTGCCCATAAAAATTTTTTTGGAAGCTCTTCAAAGTGAAGTGAGAATGAAGCATAGAAATATATACCATCACACCTGGAAAGACAAATTTATTGTTGCCAATCTCATTAAATGTGAGGAGCAGGAGTGAAGGATACAGCCGGTAACTGCACACCGCTCTCCTGCGTGCCTCACACACTCACGCGCAGAAGCAAGACACCCACCCGTGTGATATGGCCAAGCTTCCTCCCGTTAGTACAAACTAAAAGTGTATTTTGTATTTTTCCCCTTTGGTGTCTTCTTCCACATCCCTTGGGTCTTCTCAATCACTCACCACCCTAAGTCTGCACACCATGCCAAGAATCCTGGCCATTGTGTAAACTGATACAAAAGGCAGAACAAGCTCTCCTGCCACTTAGAAGGTCCTGACTCACAAAGGCCAGGAAATGCAGGGTCTAGGAGAGGGGAGTGATGCAAGCCACTCCCTCTCTGCTGCTGATAAACCTTCCCCATCTGCTTTATTTTCCTTAGACCAGGGGTCAGCAGCCTCTCTAGCCTTGAGAGTCATCAGCAGCAGGGGCTGGATGGGGGTGGTGCTAAGCAGTGACAGAAGTGCCACCAGCAAGCTTATCATAGAGGCAGAGATGGAGTAGAAGGCTGAGAAAAGACAAGGGGTAGGAAGAGAAAGAAGGAAGAATAAAGCAGTAGTGAAGACACGTCAAGCCCCCTTCTCTCTCCCTGGCCCCATCTGCCTGCCCTCAGTTAGAATAGCTTGAAGAGTAGTAAAGCTTTGGGCAAACTGAAGTTTTTCTTGTTATTATATTGGTATCATTGTCATTATTATTACCCACGTTAAATAAGCCCTATATTGGTAAAACACTTAGAAGAGTCCCTAGAACATTGGTAAACAGTCAATAAATGTTAGCTATTTTATTGCTCCCAACAACTGATTGAGAAATCTGGGAATGCAATCAATAAGACATTTTATTATTTGACCGGCTACTACTAAGCTGAGTGACACGATTCCTTGGAATCGACTGGATCTTGGGGTATCGTGTAGACGTAGCTTCAAAGTCCCTCTACCATGTTTTAGCTCTATTTAGAAATTTTCAAAAGAAGCAACGTGCATAGTTCTCCATTTTGCCATCCTCTTCACTTGCTAATACTTAAACTGTGGGTTCATTTTACTTGACCTTAAGAGGAGAAACTTAAATATAAAAGTAAAGCCGTGCGCACAATATCAGTGAAGGTATTCAGCTGAAGGTGCCGGATCTACTTTTGGCTCTCAGCCACCGCCCACACTAGCGAAACTACCGCGATAAGAACGGTGGCTTTTTAAGCATCTCACTTAAGCAGTGACCTCCATGCACAAAGGCATGGAAAAGAAGGGCTCACCTTATCTGAAACTTTTGTCAGTAAATGAGCCAGACGGAGAGGCTAAATGAAAAAACGATGTCGTGATATTAGGATGACGTATGCTGGTGGGTGCGTGTGTGTGCGTGTGGACGTGCGAGCGTGTGAGTAGGGGGGCAGGGCACACTCCATGGTCCTGCTTCTTTCTTCCCTTCTTTTCACTGAAGGAGGAATCAGACCCAGAATAGTCCAATAACTGTCCGAAGTCACATGAGAAGTGACAAAATTCCTGCCTAGGCCCCATACTCCTTGCAGTGAAGCAGTCTTAAAATAGACACTGCAGATAAAGGAGAGGTGGCCTGGCTGGAAGTGGATATGATTCACAAAGAGAGAAATATTAGATGTTAATCATATTAATGAGGATTTAGATGATGCTAAATGGAGCAGCTTGTCAGGTACCTCCTGATGCCAGTCGTCCCCTGTTTGTGTCATTTTGGCTCCTGGGCTGTGGGTGGGGATTAAATTCCAACCAGGTAAGGTTTAAATAACCCTAAAAACCCTCGTGTGCACTTTTAAGGATTTGTCCTTTGGGGTATTTGATACAGCAAAAATGCAGAAGCCATCTCATGAAACTTGGGCAATTCTTTTGTGAAGTTTGATGTATGCTGCCAAACAAATACTTAGGTCATGATGTAAATAATTCACCAGCACACCGTAGAAATCTCTTAGCTTAAGGTTTAGGGCAACAGGCTTATCAGAAGGGCAGGGGAGAAATGACGCTCTTAATAAGATTTCTTTAAAATGGTTAGCCATAATCATATTCTTCAGCTTTAGAAGAAATCTGCTAGTGCTCTGTCATTATAGTGAGCCAGTGCTCTGTTACAACTGAGACTTTAAAAACAGATTTTAAAATAGTGGAGTAGTACATGAAGAATTTTCAATTTTAATATATTTAGCAAAAAACAAAAAAAAAAACAAAACAAAAACACCTAAACTTCATTTATCGTACAAGAAATATATTAATCTTAGAGAGCAAAGATAAATTAGTAGCTTACACTATAACCACTCAAACTTTCAAAGAAAAACCATGACTTTCCCATTGCTGAGCTTCCATGTTTAGTTCTATATAAGCCACTGTAACTTGTCTGCATTGCTATGAACTGTAGGGACAAGAGCTGAAAAAACAGTGGGCAAGAAGGAAGAGTACTAGGGGTCACGCCCCTTAACTGACAGTGCTAGACCAAGGTGCCCTCTTTCCTTTGAAAATTGGAACTTCCTGGGTATTCCTGGATACCTAGCTACATGAAGAAAGCAAGAATATTAATATAAGGTCCAAGTGCACACAGATGTGGGAGAAAAAATTCCCACCTTCAAGGTGGCACAGCATCTAACCAAGATAATACAAGAAATGGACCACCTTTGTCAAGCCACAGCCCATCTGCTCTTAGCATCAGGGAGTTTGGCCTGCAGAACTCTTGCCATATTCCCACCTCCAACTATTGTTGCCACAGCCAGCAGGACTCAGCAAAATGCCTTTGTGAGTACTGGGAGATTTGCTAGTGTTGTCTCACAGAGAGTCATCATGTTGTGATAAAAACTGTTTGCTGAGGCACCACATTAGCCCATAAAGAAATGCCTTACTCATAGCCACACATCTTTCATTGATGCATGGATATTGCTTTCCGGGAATTCTCTATGCTGCTTTATGTGGATCTGGAATATACATGTCATAGATATATATAAGTATGTATGAGATTGTTTGTACGAAGAGCAGCATGCTTGTGAAGGTACACATAGGTGAAGTAACCACAAGTCTCCCCTCCAAAAAGAACAAAAACAGAAACAAAATCCAAAGGAAAAAAAAAAGATATCAGTGGATCTCTTATGTACTCAGTAAATTCTTATACCATTTCCTCCATAAAGAAAACAAATGTCAAAGTCAGAAAACATGGAATCTCTTCCCCATCAATGTTTCTAGACTTTTTAAGAAAATAGTGTTGGTAGCTACGATTGCACATAACACATATCAGCTCACTGATATCTCGGAACCTAAATATGAAAAAGGCCTTTTGGAGTAGGGACCTCTTCCTTGGAAAATGAATCCCTCTGTCTTTGCTCCTTGCTGCCATTTTTCTTTGGATTCTACAGTTCCCTTTTCTGTGGCCAAATGAGTCTTCCACACCAGCTGGAAAGCCAGGGAATGGGGAAAAATGGCAATGGGTTAGAGCCTTATGATTCCAGTGGGGACTACGGAAGCTCCTCATCGCAGCTTTACCTGATACTCTATTGGGGGATGCTTATATGCGAAACCAACACAGAAACAGACTTGGGTACATTTCTAAAGAAGGTAAATTTTTTAAAAAAGGAAAACGGAGATGACCAAAAAATAAAGATTAGTTCCTACCTCAAAGTCATTTGCTTTATTGTAGTGCATGTTCAGAGCCCTGTACAGCTCACAGTCTCTGGTTATAGACAGCTCTTCAGTACTGGTGACCCCATCGTTGATGGCTTGACGTGCGTACTTCTCCATCTGAATGTAGTAAAACTCACGGAAATTGCTAAACCACTTGATGAGCTGAGAGGTAATGCATCTGTTGAACTGTTAAATTTAAATGTTGAGAAGGATAAGAACATTGCCATTTTCTTCATTGATTTTTTAAGTGTCTGAAGCATTTTTTAAAGTTCCCCTCCCTTCTTTACTTGGGAAGATACGTATTTAACTCCACCAAAATGGTGGCAAGAGAGGCAAGAGGAGGAATATACTCACAAGAAATTATAAAAACCTGTCCGTAATGGAAATCATATCACAACCTCTACCTTTCAAGTGAAAAAGTCACATTCTAAATCAGACTTTCCTTAAGCCGAACATCTTTATTTTTAACCATTGTTCTTCATCTTTCAGTAGAACAACTTGCATTTATATACTTCTTATGGACATTCATTGAAGCCATAGAATCCTGGGAAGTGTTGTTATTCCCAAGTACCGGAGGTATTATGCCACGTGACTCTACCACTAGTTTGATATACCTTTTTTTTTAAATGAGGATTTGTATCTCCACATCACAGCCCCCTTCAATGCAGATAAATGGCCTTCCCATAAAATGGGAGGAGTTGGCCTTTGCTTATTTTTTTGGCAATGAGTGATTCCCGTGCCCATACAACTATGATTCCACTTAATGTTTGCCCATGGCATTCATATCTGATGAGGTCTGGTCAGGCCCCGGTGCCTGTTCATCTGCTTCCTGCAGCCAGCATTGGATAAGACCCATGTCCCCTTGCTTCCCTTGGTATCTCTGTCATATTTGGGAGGCGTGGTTAGGACACAGTACACAGATGGCATAGGCAGGACCTTTATTACATTTTTTAAAATGCCAAGTTACTATAACATGGTTAGGCCTCAAAACTTTGTTTACCAAGGTTTCCTGATGACCTTTGAAACGAAGATGGCTTCCTGGATGCACTGCAAATGATACCATCCTTATTGACAGTCCTCTGCTCACGTAAAGGACAGATGCGTCTCAACTTGCCAAGTCAAAACCAATAAATCCATACCTCTATATCAGGCAAGCTGACAGACAACCCCCTGCCTTTTGTCATCACAGGCATCCCCTTCCCTGGGCCCCCAGAAAAAGATGTACATTCATCAAAAATCAACAAAGAGCACTTATCAAACCCTGGCCATGAGAACATCCAGACTCCAACAAGATGACAGCTAAAGTGTGTATTGGGGCTCTAATTACTACACAGAAAGTTGTTTCTATACCAGCAAAGATAATAAGTGAATGAAAATTTATGGCAGAGGATGGAAGTCACAAGGAAACAGAAGCAGAGAGACTGGTGTTTCTCCCAAAAGGCCAACTTGCATCATAATTGCCATGGAGTTGCAAGGGCCCTTACAGATAATTGACCAGAAAATGATTAAGTCATCAGCAAATCGCTTCTGCTTGCAAGAGTTCAAACATGTACTTAACCTATCCAAGAATTATATTTTCACTCTGTGTGTCTGCTCTGTCTCTATTCAGCCTCGCGGGGAACCCGATTAAAAAGACAACTGAAGGACCCCCATTATCTGATCTTCTGGTTGCCGATTTCAATAGAACTTAAACCCATTACGATTTGCTGAACTTGGAGTTCTTTCCATTTTATCTCAGCAGTAAAATACACTGTCCAAATTTCCAGACACTGAGATAAGGACTACAGGCCCCCGTGACGGCTTACTGTTCCTTTTTAATTCTTTTAGAATAAGAAACAAAACATTACAAAATGATAGCAGGCTGTGCACTGGGGAATGAAAATTGCTTTGACATGGAGATTAGGCTTCTGCATTGTTACAAGACATTGTCTCATATGGACAAGAGTACTGTAGAGGAAAAAAATAGAAGGGTATTTTTTTTTTTTCTAGAATGGTCATGAATGACCTAATGGGGAGGACAAAAAAGTAAGTGCACTTGCCATTATTTACGAATGGGACATAAAGGGAGATTTAAAGCTTATTGTTGGAGAATGGAAATACCAGAGAGAAAGAATGGACAAAAACAACAGACTCCCCAAACATGAGACAAGCGAAATGACCAGCAGAACAGCCTGAAGAGCAGGGTTTTCCTGCACGAGAAGTGAACTAAAATTTGTTCAGTTTTAGTTGCTGGCTAAAAGCAAAAGCAAGTCCCCTCTTTTCTAAATGTTCACACTGGGGGAGAAAAAGTATTAAACTTTAAAGAGTTAATTTCCCTCATTCTGTAGTGGCTTACAAGAAAAGGATCAATTGTTCTATAAAGGAAAGCTCTGTAGTGTGTTAATGTGTTACTGCAAAAACTAATCGCTACAATAAAGAGGCTGTGTTTCCACAGTGTACGAGTCTCTGTGACTTTGATTAATGCTTCCCACGGGACATCTCAGCCTCAATATGGGCTGAAGAAACTTCCTAAATATTCAATGAGCATGGTCAAAAGATGTATAAAACAAATCAATCTGACACCTTAATCTGGCTAGGCAGCAGTTGACTCAAGGGGTGGAGGGAATGAGATACATCATTTAACACTGCCGGTTTGAAAAGCTGTGAGCGTCTGTTCTTCAAAGCTAAAATGACACTGAATCTGTTGTACTTAGTGGTCTAAGAGTTATTAGTTTGTACATTAAAATCAGCACCCAGGAGTGAACGGGGAGCTGGTGCAGCCCATCGATCCCTGGCAGCTCTCTGACATTTGTCCACTTGTCCTTCTCAAAGGATTTGAAGCCCCGAAGAGCTGAGCTTTTTGTCTGGCTAAATGTCATTATGAGGGAATTAAGTTGGGCTCTCTGTGAGAACACAGAACTTTGTTTAGATTCTTGCTCTAGGAGTTAAAGTAGGTCGGCCCTGGTTTCATCCTTCATATACATCATCTCTGTAGAAGAACTCTTGCCATGCCAGCATCTCTGAATTGTATGATTTCCCTCTACCTATTTCATTCCAAGGTAATTAGAAAGCATTTACCTCTTACCCAAGTGGAAGTCATTTGTGGGGAGCTAAGCACTGTATCCATTCCTAAGGAGAAATACGAAGGAGTGGACACCACCTTGGCCTGACTCACCTTCTAGAGCAAGTCAGAGGATTTACTCCATCTAGTTCTGTCCATCCAAGTGTGGCTTTGATGGACAACTACGTTATACCATATTCAGCAAACAAGATATTTTCTGCTCATGTTTGTTCTCTGTTGTTTTGTTTTATTTTTGCTTGCAAAATGAACTTTTGATCACTAAATAAAATTTCAGGGCCAGGCATAGTGGCTTACGCCTGTAATCGTAGCACTTTGGGAGGTCAAGGCAGGCAGATCACTTGAGGTCAGGAGTTCAAGACCAGCCTGGCCAATGTGGCGAAACCCTGTGTCTACTAAAAAAAATATAAATATTAGCCAGGCACAGTGGCATGCACCTATAATCCCAGTTACTTGGGAGGCGAAGGCAGAAGAATCGCTTGAAACTAGGAGGTGGAGGTTGCAGTGAGCTGAGATTGCACCACTGCACTCCAGCCTGGGTGATAAGAGCAAAATTCTGTCTCAAAAAAAAAAAAAAAATAACCACAAAACCCCCAAAAAAGCAACTGAATAAAATAACTTTATGATTTGAAAGAGTAGATTTTATTAGAGTTAGGAATTTTCTCCTAGATTAATGTGGCCACTACCAAGTAGAGGCTCATGTCATTATGACAAGCACTACATGGTCTTGTTCCAGAAAAATGATGCAGGGTTTCATTTCTGAGAAGATCCTAAGTTATCTTCCCCAATTTCTCTAGTGGTTTCTTGAATCCTGGCCAAAATAAAAGTTTGGATTGTATATTCATATATAAAGAAATATCTATTTCTTCCAGCCTTGCAAAAAAGTAAACACATTTGTCTATCTGTGTATTGATGTCTAGCTATAGATATGTGTGTATGTGTATATTGTGCATACATGCACACGCACATATATATGTGTGTGTATACATTGTCCATATTCGAATTAGAGATTATCCTTAATATTAAAGAAATCCCAGAATGTTCTGCCATTGTTTTCTGAAAAATTTCTGGACCACCTTGCCTGGACTACCTTTCCCTTTCTGTGCATGACTTTCTACTCTCATCTGTGTAAGCTCGAGAAATACAAATTCATTTATTACTAATCAAAGAAAAAACATAATTAAGAAAGTTAAAAATGTACAATTCCTTCCAAAAATAAGAGAAATGACCTTCAGTGAGTTTCTGCTTTGCCTGATATGTCCTACTGTTTCCCCTCCATTAGAGTGGATAATTGATATGTAACCAGACTCACATATCCTGTAACAGCCTTCCCTTTCAGTATGGATAATGTATGGATAGAGTCAACAATCTGAATATTAGTGCTTCTGAAAATAAAATAGTCACTCAGGTATTTCATTGTTATCTACACAGAGTCAGTGGTCATTTGCAAAGCTGAATTGCTAGAGGCATTCTAGAGGAATGGGAACAGTTTCTTGTTGGTTTCTATCATGCGGTATTTATAAAGCTGCAGATCAATAATCTTCCCATTTTTCTTGCCACTACACAGCACACACATGCACGCATGCATGCACTCACACAAAAAACATGAATGTTTTTAATATTGACATCTGCTGTTGAGTAGTGTTGTTGGCTCAGAATGGCTGCTGTTTCCCACCCTCCAGGTGGCTGTGTTTCCGTGGTGAGTAAGTGACACCTATGTGTGCACTTGGTAAAGTTCTTTGGCCTCCTTCTGGATGAAAAGTACTATACAAAGAATATAAGGTATTGTCATTATTATTTCACAGCACTGCCGATCATTGCCCTAAAAGGAATGAGTAACACGGACATCTGCATACACAGACACACACACACACACATATATGTGCACACAATAACTCTTTCCTCCCTGTCCTCCATGTCCCCTCTTAGAACTACAATGTTGGGAGGATTCCTGAAGACAAACTTTCCAAGGTTCTACCAGACTTTAGAAAGTGGTCAGTCCTCAACCAGGTGACAAATTCCCTTCAGTCTGTCTCTTCTAGATCATCCTCCGCAAAGCCCAAACCCTTTTCCTGGCCTCTGTGTCACTCAGCCTTGTTTGTGCTTCCTTAGTACTAACGAGCCATTTACGTGATGGACTTTCCCTGCCTCCCCATCTTGCCCAGTTTGTTGGCGCTGAACGAGGAGAAAAGAGGCCTTCCACTTAAGGAGCACAGCCAGGGAAGGAGAAAGATAAAAGGCTGAAGTTGATACACAATTCAAAAGCAAACAGAAGGGAAAACAGAACTTTTCTTATAAGGCCAAATAAAACATCAGTGAAGGAAACTGAAATGAGTTGGCCTGCAAAATGGGGCCAATGAAGCCACTTGGGCATCAAGCACAAAACAAGCTGCATGCGGGGAGCCGTGGAAGAGCGAGCGTGTTTTGGCAGCTTGTGAGTTCTCCATGGCAGAAAGAAGAACTTGTACATATGGGGGTGGGCAGGGGAGGGGTGGGGAAAAAACACCCACCCCTAATAAACTAATCTCAGCTAATGTAGTGTTTATCAAGTTCCTGGGATAATGATACCATGTGTGTCATTATCATCATCAAAACCCAATCTATGTTTTAAAAAGTTACAGATGATTAACACAACATCAAGTTGATGCAAACAATTACTTAAAACCCACACACAGACACAGACACACACACACACTCGCATGCACATACACAGAGAACCAGGAGGTCCCAATATTCTGTAGAATGAGGGAGGCTGCAGCTGTAGGCCGACAGCTTTCATATCCTCATTTGAATAATGTGTCCTGAATCTGTCACTTTATTCATTCTCCTTATGCTCAGTGTACTCTACATCAACAACAAATTAAGTTGTAAATAAGAGACAATCATCACTTTTGTTTTTAAGCAGCTACTGCATAGAGAATTTCAATGTACGCTCCTTTTCGACAGGGGGAAAGAGAGGTGCTAGAGTTTGCTTTCATAAGCACAAATATGGGGAAACCAACAGAAACAAAAACAGAAACAGTTTACTGTTGCTGAGAGGAGGGAAAAAAACATTCTCTAAAGCACATCCATCCATTACCAGCTGAAATTTCTTCAAAGAAGCCACTCAAACGTATGAAGACAGAGGCTAAGTTTTTCAGACTACATTGGAAACCCATGCAACTTATTAACACTAGTCTTTCAGTCTTAATACACAAGTGGCATCTTTGCTTAACACACCTTTAGACAAAAGGACAAGTGCATTAAATCAATTATAACACAGGTGTAGGAATTAAACCGATTCCACATTCGTCTCCATTAACTTCTGGGAGTTCAAACTGCTGCCACATGCACAGAAAATGAAACAATTAAGAATAAAAAATGTCCCTACCTTTACATCGGAGAAGTAGGTCTTCAGCATATTGGAGCTGGGATAACGGGTATAAAAAAACATGAGCTTTGCTTTTTTCAAGTGATTGGGTGACAATCCTTCCTGCATGTAGGATGCAATTGGTTAAGGAAAAAAAATCCATAAGCACAAGGACTCCCACCTCCCTCCCTCCAATCCCCACCTCCATAGAGTCTGGGTGTCCAGCAAGCTGCCGTGGGAGTGCTGCAAGGTATATGACACGGGCTATGGCATCCATTGCTAACTTGCTGGCATTTGCTCAGTGACCGTCGCCTGTTAGAGGTTGCCAAATGCAATGGTGAGGATGCACAATTGAGTTGCAGAATCTTGGCTACTTCAGGGTGAGGACGGCAAAGCATTTCTCTTGCTTTAGGTTGGTAGGCTATCTATACGTTCACTTGTTGCTAAGGAGACAAACGCACCCAACATGTACTGCACAACTCTTGTCATAAGAGTTTTTTTTTTTTTTTCTTCCTTGCAATTACAGTTCTGTTTGTTCTTCTCTCCACACTCTGCAGTTTAGAGCATATTATTCTGCTAATGTACATGAAAATATAAAATGTATTATTTTTGAACACTGTTATGCAAGTTTCACATTTTACCTTTTAGTGTTAATCTAATGGAGCATCTTGACTCACTTGCTTTTTATCTTATTATATCATTTTAATTGTTTCCTTTTAAATAATAGCTAAAACTTGGGAAGAGTAGTTTTGGCATGGAGATGACAAGGAGGGGGCTGCTGTCTCTTTTGTGAAAGCAACGGTCCAAAACCAAATACAATTTGCCTGTCTTGGATTTATAGTTAACTCCTTTGAGAGTGACACAGTAGTTGGGGCTAACAAATCAATACATGTGGGTTAGCAGATCAATAAATGGCCACTTACCCAAAATAAGAAGGCCTATTTATCTGGAAACATCATTACCTTTTAGATCTGTAAACAGCAGCAACTAAAACAGTTCCCAAGAGAATGTGAGGCTAACCATAACAATCCAGGCTTCCTGATTCTCCCCCAGATTCTTGGCACTCCTCAGCAGACTCAGAGCTGGGATGGCTCTGGTCACATCTGTGCCGCAGCCTGGCCCTGCCATTTCCTCAGCAAATTAATGGCTTTATAATTTATCAGAAATGAAGATGCACGTGGAGAAAATCAATGTGGTCCCCCACAAGGTCAATTAAGGGTCCTTCCTAGAAGCTTCTCTAAGGATTTTCTCTTAAAAGAGTGTCTGGGAAAATAAGAAAAAAAAAAAAAAAACAAAAGAAAATGTGCATATGTGTGCAAACACACACACACACACACACACACACACACAACTACCAAACAAAAATTTCACACCTTAGTCAGAAATGTCAAATAAACACAGATATTTAGGAAAGGTAAAGATTTCCAAATGACCTTCATCAAGTCTAGCATGACTAATCTGAAGAATAGAGGGAAACCAGAAAGTTACTAGAGAAGCATAATCAAATTAATATGGATAAGCTCTTGACTACTTATAACAGGGTGTTTAACCAAATATTCTGCTGAGAATTTGTTCAATTAACATTCCCTTTAATATCCCATGCAATTTAAAAAAGATCACCTTGGTCTGTAAATAGAAAAGTTAAATAGTGCAAGTCTTTTTTTGTTGTTATTAAATTGAAAATAAACCCTAAAGAAAGAAATTTTGATTTTATATCTGTAAGCCAAAGCAGCTTAACTGAACTTGTGTTTTTGTTTGAGATCCTTAATGATTACAAAGACGATAATTTATGACTGACATACTTCTTGTGCCAAGGAGAGGGCTGAAAGGCCCTCCAGTAACCTCCATTAGACTGATAGAGAAGACTAAAGGAGCCCAGCACACTTCAGGACCATCTGTCCAAATGGATAAGTGAAATAATAGTTGCAAGCTGTCTCCTACTGCCTTGTGATAAGAGTTTTAGGCAAGTCCAAACTTTGACAGGCACTTTCAGATCTGAGTTCTAATCTTTTCTTTCAGATGGCTACATTCAAACAACGTCATACATTTAATTCTAAGTCCCAAATCTTTTAAAATTTGGTCGTATACAAAATACAGAGTGTTTTTCTGTGTTTCTTAGATGGGCACTGAGCTACCAAAACTTCCTGAAGCTTTCAACACATCTAAATTATGCTAAGATGTGTTCATTCTTTTTATCTAAAAACAGTAAAATATCCATTTTATTTTCATCAGTATTTAGAGGCCTTTTATCTTATAAAAATTTATTCTGATTTGGATTTCTCAAGTTCATTTTTGCTTTAAAATGCTTCCTGTTGGTAATACTCGGAATTGATCAGTTGAAACGGAACACAGAATTTCTCTCTTGCTTATTGTGTAATTAAGATAAAATCCCATAAAATATATGTTTCTAATAAACTATTAAAAATAACTAATGAAACATTTAAAAGGCAACAGTTAGATAATCCTTTTTTTTCTCCTCAAAATAAATCTGAACTGACCAATTGGTTAATTTCCCTTTTAAGTGCTTGTGCTGAAAAGCAACTGTTCTTCCAAGAAAGCACTAGCTGTTTCCAGGATACTTACACACGCACAATGACTCATGATGGAATAGATTCAGTAAACATACAGCTGTACTGAACACGAGCTAAGCTCCATTCAAGGCCAGGAAAGAAAATGAGCACAAATAAATATTAAGGAGGTAAAGGGGGGTAGGGTGAGGGGGGATGGAACGCAAACAAGATCTGTCCAGGCAGCTCATGTGGCTGTGCCTCAATTCTCTTAGCTATAGCTTTGTGAAGACAGATGACATTCAATTCTATGTGTAATGCAAAATAGACAATAACTGCTGAAACTTGAGACAGCTGCCAGGTGTAAAAAAAAAAAAAAAAGAAAAAAGGAAAAAAGAAAAGAAAAGATGATAAATCCATAAATTAATGAAAGACATCTGCTCGGGAATATAAAAGATCAGAGAAGCAGGGTACTGCAGCTGAACCTAAAGCAGTGTTCAGACAACCTGAGAATCTAAGTGTTGTCTGTTTACCAAGTCCAATATAACCTTACCTAAACAGCAGCCGCGGGAGGAGCAGCGGAGGCAGCAAAAAGGCAAATGGGAGAATAATAGGCTGTGAAGGCGGAGGAAGAAAATTCTTTTTTTCCAACTAAACCTTGGATTGTAGCTAGAGAGTGTACGTGCTGCAGTTCCAAGCAAAGGAGTTGAGACTACTTTTTTACATTTTCTAAACATTTGAAACCTAAAGAATTTTAGTTCTGCCTTATTCCCTAATTGGCTAAGTTTCTAAGAGGATTCCCCCTAGAAATTAAAATGGGGAAAAAAGATCTAAACTCTCTCACATAGTGATAGTGATAGAGCAAGTTGTTATTCCACTAGGAAGTCCAACACAATTGGAGGGATGCATAGGGTATGGAAAATATTTTTAAAAATTTACTTAGTTGATAATATTTTTCAAGGGAGGGGGTCAGTTGAGCAGCCCAGAGTCTTTTAGTCTTTAATCTACATGTTTCACTAATGTACGTACCATAGCCCTCACAGGACTTCTACAAATGTATAAGATCTGTTTCTGTGGATTGCTTCAAATTTTAGAAATTCATTTCTATCCATGTTTCCTGGTTGGATTTTGATTTCAAATGACTAAACCATTTTCCTTTCTAAACTTCAAGCCTTCTTAACATTCTTCCTAAAAGTTGAGTAGAAAAAGCCAGCTGTTTCAGAAAACAGGGTTAATTTCTTTACTTGCACATCTTAACGGCTTATACTACTCCTCTTGTGCTTTAACTGGGTGCATGCAAATGTTTGGGGCCTAAACAAGGCTATTTTTCTTGAGATGCAAAGAGGATGAATGACAAGGAACATCATGAAGAAAAGCAATTGGCTGACTGTTTCTTTTGGAATTTGAATAAAACTTAATATTTGATTAAACAGGTTCATTTGCAAAGATACTGAACACATTTTAAAAATCCAAGACATAAGCCCTTGGAGCAGGTGCACCGACATTCAGTTTAACTTGCACACATTCACTATGTCCCTTCTACTAGATGGGATAATGGTGTGTGTTCTATCCTATAGAACATATATGTTTAATGTGGTGAATGTAGAATGGATTGATCTGATAAGCTGGTGTTCTTAATAGTTCTTATCTTGGCTACTTTGTTCAAAAAACAGATGGTACTTTTTGGAGTGGGAAAGAATTGTTCCTGAAGAATTAAATTATGTATAACAGTTTGGAAAGCCACGAACTAAAAATAAAAACATAATAATAGCAATCACAGTGGTACCATTTCATTGCATTTCTGCGCATTTCTATCAATCTTTTCAAGGAATAACTGTACAACAAGTTCATGTATGGCCCCGTATCCCTAAAATTGAAGTAAGACTCACTTGCTGTGATTCCCAGAGATTTCTTCAAAGTAAAAGCTTGAGAACTTTGCCTACACACTATCAGGTACATCAAGGGAAGAACTCATGGCTATATAGAAGAAGAGTCAGGAGAAAAGTGGGCCCAATCTCCCTACAAACAAACAGATCCTCACTGGTTTCAGAATTGTGGAAACTATAGAAAAGGTTGTCTGCCTACCTTACCCTTCCTGAGAAATATTATATCAACGAGATAAATGGTTTAAAGTGCAATGTATTAATAGTGGAGGTGGGAAAAAGAACAGGAGCATACATAGAAGGCCAAAAGGTGGAAAATGTAATCAGTAATTGGCACTAGAGGCCGAAATTATTTAGCTATATGCAAAAAACAATTCTGGGTGTGAGCAACTAACATTTCATATGAACATGGTTGTTTCCCAACAGAATCACCACTCAACAGAAACTTATGCTGGTAGGAGAAAAGAGAAGTCATTCTTCTGAAGAAGAAGTAACTATATTTTCTTTAAAGCCTTTGATATGTATTGAAATAAAAGGAACTACTTTCAATTCAAATCCTCAGAATTCCTCAGGGGATTTGGAGGGGCTGAGACAATGAACATAGGCAACATTTAAAGCAAGCTAAAAGATTTTTTTCCTAGAAACTAAACTTTAAAAAACAAAAAGCACAACTGTACTTATAATGATCTGGTTATAATGAAAAGTCTGATTTTTAAAAAAAGTCATAAACTGGCATCTTGAATGAAAGTGATTAGTATGGACTTATAGTTTTGAAACCTGGCTTTAAATCTTTAAATATTCATCAAAATTGGCATGCATGTCACTTTACTCTGTGTGTGTGTGTGTGTGTGTGTGTGTGTGTGTGTGTGTGTGTGTGAGAGAGAGAGAGAGAGAGAGAGAGAGAGAGAATCCACTATCACTACTACTTGCTTCAAAATAAAGTTAAGAGATCTCTGGGGTGCAACAGCATCTTCTCCCTAGACATTAGCCTTACATGAACCTCTGAAGATGCTCTTTCTGCAAAGGGTACAAAAACCATTCAAGCCATTGCGTCTTCTTACTTTGCCCTTCTCATCACCAGGAGCAATATTCCAATCATTTTGACCAATATTTACTGCCTGCTTATAATGTGTAAGGCACGGTGTTTGGTGCAGCTTTGATTCATGGCTAATGGATTGAATTTTACATCTTCCAAAGATCAAAGTTAAATCAACAACCATGCTAAAACTTCCTTTCTATTTTTGTATAGAAATCTCCCACATCTTTCTCTTCCCTTTCTCTTACAATGTTATTCTCTTCTTGCTCAGTATAAAAGAGACTCCATGTTCAACTGCTCAAGCGGGTCTCATGATTATGGCCCTAGTAGTTCACCTTATCAGAAATATATACTGCTATCCTGAGAGTTTGCTTGAAGTACGACCTCCAATAACCAGGAAAACATATTTTCATCATAGCTGGGACTTTGCACTTATGTGACAGACTCTGGAGTGGGCTTAGATATGAAAATGTCAATCTCTAGTCATCAAGACAATTGCTCAAAATCCTAAATTTAGTCACAGCCAACTTAATTGCTAAATTTTATATCCATCTGGTTATTTATTATATAAGAAACTTGCCTTCACCTGCCTCCAAATGCTACTATTCTATTACCCCCAAAAGACCAACGACCACAAAATTTTAAAAAATTTACAGAAAGAGCCAATAGAGAGAAAAAACATCTTCAATTAAAAATAGCTGGACTTCAGGATAGGCCTAATTAAAAAAAAAAACTGTCATCTCTACATAAAAGTCAGTTTCAGAATTTAAAAAAATCATAAAAAGAGCCATTTTTAAGTTGAATACAGCTGAGTTTTATATTTAATTGTGCTCTTTCACTTTCCAAAATAATTTGCTTTGTGTATGTTAGGACAAAAGATTTCTGTGTATGGCTGAACAGAGGTTAATCATGCATAGAGGCAGCTGCACCAGACCCAAAGAACAGACCTTGGGTGAACGAGAGAGACCGATGCTGTCTGAATAAATCAGTACCTGTATATTTCCTTAAAAAAAAAACACACACACACAAACACAAGTGCCACTTAAAGAGAGAATCTAACTCCCCATCCACATCCATTTTTCTTCCTCCTCAACCTCCCACCTATGAAGTGCTCCTCCTAAGATTTCATCCAGACTTCTTTAAATGGATCAGAAGCCTTGCAAATGGTTTACACTGAGCATTCTTCTTACGGGATCTTAGGGATCTGAAAACTGACTTTTCTCCTTATTCTGTTATAAAACTTACCCTCTTTAAAAAATATTTGAGAGAATTCAATCAATATTTACAATGAGATTGTTTTCCCATCTCTGAATCTACTATTTTTTTTAAGAGATAGTGATAAGAGGATAATACAGGAAGAACAGCAGAAAAAAAGCTGTTGAGAAAGCACATATTAAATAGGAGCTCCTTGAGGCAATGAACAACTTGTGGAAACTGCAAAGACGTTGGTTTAGTTTTAAGCTTTTCTGCAATCAGGTAGGCCACACGCATGCTGATAAAAGCCTATTCCTTTGAATAATAGGAAAGGCTGCCTTCTTAAGAAGATACGAATCTGCATTACTCTAGATACTGTGTAAACCTAACCTTTTGGGAAACATTTTTTGGTTTTGGTTTTGGTTTTTCCTTGAGGGAAAAAATAAAAGGATATTGCACTTCCCGAATAAGGTGAGATTTCAGACATATCTTGAAGATCGCCGCATTCGGACTTTATGAGTGACAAGGAGAGCCCTTCGGCGGTGCTGGGCGGGTGTGCTGGTGAACAAGGGTGGTGGCTCAGGTGGTGAGATGACATCTTGGTCCTCAGACTTGTGGTATCCCTAGTTAAGTCTAAGGATTCAGGAGAGGCTCTGTCTTTTCCAGAGAAGGAGCCAGAGGGAGCACCTAATGGGCTCTGAAATGGATAGGCCATCAAGGGAAGGGGGAAGGGGTGGCGGAAGGTGGACGTGGTGAAGCCTGTGGTGGCAGAGAGAGGCGACTGGTGCAGAGGCTGGTGGTGGCCGCCAGCAGCAGGGCCGGAGGCAGACTGGTCAGAGGAGTTTTTGCGGACAACTAGGGGCAGGGCTTCTGTCTGGTCAGTGGAACTGGCCATCTGCACATTGCCAAAGGTGTCCAGGGGGTTCGGAATGATGACGTCGCCAAAGCACTGCAGGCGCTGGTTGGCAGTGTGGAAATTATGGTTTTCCCCATTGACTGCAAATCTGGCCTGGGGGATCTGGAGAGGTGGGAAGACCTGAGGAACCTGGCGGGAGGGCTTGGCGGAGAAGACTTTGACCACAGTGTCCACAACTTGCGACATGGCAGTGTTCAGTTCCTGTTTCAAGGTCTCAGCCAAATGTTTGCCTTCCGGTTGTAAGGAGTTTGGCCCATGGTCTCTTTCTTTGTTGCTGCCTTCTCGCTTCGGCTTGTTTTCAGCCATTTCCTGCTCTCTGATCAGGGCTCGAGCTCGGTCAATAAACTGTCCTGGGTCTAGCTCGCACATCTCATTATCTGACCTTCCGACAGAGTCCTGGGCCCTGGCATCCAGGATCTCCGAGCGCATGCTGTCTTCAGACAGGTTACCATCTTCATCATTTTCCGAATCAGTGCTGTCATAGATTTGGTAGAACTTTTC
Organism: Sapajus apella; assembly: GCF_009761245.1. Taxonomy (NCBI): domain Eukaryota; kingdom Metazoa; phylum Chordata; class Mammalia; order Primates; family Cebidae; genus Sapajus; species Sapajus apella. The sequence continues at coordinate 16,965,439 of NW_022436962.1, read as the reverse complement.
CTGCAGCTGGCGCAGCTGTTTCTGCATGTCCTCCAGCTGCTGTTTCAGCTGTCGGCGCTCCTCTCGCTTCTGTTCTTTTCGGGCTGAAACCAGCTGCTGGAAACTCTGTTGCTGCTGCTGGGGAAGCTTTTGCTTGCGTTTGTTTTCTCTGTAACTTTCTCGGGGACTCACAGACTGCGGGGCCATCTCTCTTTCATTTTCATTGCCCCTTAATGCCACACTGGGGGAATGGCTCATACCCCGAATTATATTCTCAACCCGGGCGCGCTTTGCTCTCAGGTGCTCATCACATAAGCGATCCATATCAAACTGGCTCATAGTAGGCCTGCCAAAAGGGGAAAGACACTCTGGGGGGCTGTCTCTTGAAGAGTTGCTGCATATATCCTCCTGATGTACTTCGGAGCCTGTACTAGAGAGACCGCTGGCTTGGAAACTGGGCTCCGTGCCACCATTTTTGTTCATGTTATTTTTCAACAGCTGGGAAATTATGGTTGCTCCTGGAAAAGGCATCATGGCATCTTCATACGAGTTCGCCCTCTTCAGCAGCTTGCGGAGTACATTTGACTTTTCCCCATCTGCATGCTGCACCACTGAATACTCAACATCCTGCTCAGAACCTTGGGGATTCATGGCACTAAAAAACGTTGCTCTTGCCTTAGCAAAAAATGCAGATGCTGTCCCTACCGTCCTTTTCACTCCAATGTCAACTCTTCTCCTCTTGGTTTGCCGGCTTAAGAGGGCTGTGCTGTCATGGTCAGGCATCACTGGACGGTTATTGTGCCATCTTCAAAAGCTCGTCAGCTGGGCACAGCTCAAGAATCCCGGGACCCTGGCCAACAGAACAAAAGGACTGATGAATCATTTTCTTTAAATTTCTCCAAATTTCCTGACCTCAATCCTGAATCAAATACAAAATGCATAGGCTCTGGGATTTATGGCACATTACAATTATTGCAATTTATTATGCACTCTGCTTGAAATGAAACATTTTTAAATATTTCTGCTCCACTGGTTTAAGATGGATTAAGATTAAAAAAAAAAAAAAAGCAGAAACTGCTTAAGCACCAGTAATATGATTCTCTTTCACAAATGCCTAAAATGATACTGTTTATCTTCAGAAGAAACAGTAGATTATAAGAACACAGCCTCTGACAACCAATTGATTAAATTCTGGGCATTGAGATTCATATTATAAGGAAGATGAAAGTGCTCTATACTTAAGAAATAAGGTTAAATGTTGAGGCTGTATGAAATTTGCATGAAAAATTTCATTTCTGCATTACAATTGTTGTGGTTTTTAATGCTATTAAGGGAAAAAGACTAAAATAAATGCAAAAATATAATCGACACCTTTTATTCTTGAATTTTAAAATATTTTTGGCATATGTAAAATGGGAAGGAGAACACTCTCATCAGCAGCATCTTTCAAATATAGATGGTCAATTTTGCATTGAAATAAATGTACAATGTCCATTTTAAAAGTCTGCTTATTTAACTTAGCTATGCATTTTTATTTGTAAAATCAAATGTGAAGATGGTATCTGTTGATACATCTTAATGTAACTATAAGAATATTTATACATTTTTATAATGTCCTTTTTTGACAAATTATTACAAAGTTGGTTCACTGCAAAACAAGGATGTTATCACATTTTAGAAATCAATATGAGGAATAATAAATTATTGACCAAGACAAAGATAAATATATCTTCAGGACTAGTTTCCTTCTGTTTAAATCTGCCAAAATAATATGTCAAATGCCCAAAGAAACTCTTTAATATACATGATTTGTGAATCTTATTTCCTGTGCCAAATTAAAGGAGAAAAAAAAAACAGAAAAAATACTGAAAGAACATATATAAAGAAGAAAGAAAATAATGTCCCTCGAATATGTGAGAAAGGAAAATACCTTCTTTGTATATGAACTTCCATTGTTTCTTGGAAACAATATAAAAAGAGAACATCCTTCTTTGCATTTCACAAAAGGCACTTGACGTATTGTGTAACTTATTAACTAGGGAGGCTAACCCCAAATTTTGTAGACATATAAGATGTCACCTTTTTGTTTACAATTAACATTTTATGAGGAAAATGAAAATATTTTTTTCACGTCAGGTTTATCTAATATTAAACTTCACGTTTGCTTAACAGAGCACATCTTCACAATAACAGGGTCCATTGCCAAAGGCAGCGTGCAGAGTGTCTGGAACGGCTCCCATCTCTTTCGGTTCACCTGTAAAAACATCTACGTGCTCCCTAGGACTGCATCTGTGGCTAGTTTTAAAGAATGACTATCCATGCAAATAGGCATAATTTCAGCATGAAATAACCTGTAAAAATCAAGAAAATGCTCAATGCTTAGATGGCAACAATATGTATATTTTTTGAAGCAACAGTGATTTCATCATGCAATCTTTGCTCCTGGTTTCTATAGAAAGATAAAATATTTTAAAAGAGCCTGCTTTAGGGTATCATGAAAGAAGATGATGCCTCTTTATATGTATTTTTTGTATGCTTGGGCATGAAATACTTTTTGCATGCTTCAAGATAAAATTTCCTGAGCTTGGAATGGAGATGGAGTTCTTAGTAACTCAAAATTGGGTTCAAAATTGAATTCAGAATGATTGAGACCCCTTCAAACACTAATAATAAAATTGGTTTCAGGAATACAAAAATGCAGTGACAAATACTACACAAACACATTAGATCTGATAAATCAGGTTAGCTGTCAGATGACAGAAAGAACAAGGAGAGGCTGAGACAAGAAAAAGGATGAATTATTTCAAAGCTCTGTTAATCACAGAAACACTTGCATGGAGGGGTGGTTACAAGGAAGACTTTTTGTGTGTGTAGATCAGCTTCCCCAAAATAGTTTATTGCCTGTATTTTAAAATTTTACATTTTTTCTATTTGTATGCAAATCTGTTTCTCTTTACTGTCACCTGCAAAGCACAAGGACCTCCAATCAAAACGTCGAACAAACTTCCTGCACTATTTTTTTTCCTCCCTGTTCACCTTAACACCCAAACTGGGCTTTCCTCCTGACATCCCTGCTATGGGAAGAACACCTCTGTCACAGAGACTTGGAAAGGACATACTGGTGTCACTGATGAGCACAAGGTCATCCCCAGGCATCCTTCCTTTTCCAACTGCCATTTACCTCTGCGTCAACTGCACTTCCTCTCATCCAGCCTAGGTATCAACAGCTGCATCCCTGCATCATGCTGGAGCCAAGAGGAAGGCTGTGCTCTTCCTAAGGTGGAAAGAAATGCTTGTGGGGTCTGTTAAGCACAAGATATAACTCCTATGATATTCACCAAACTAAACTAATATTTAGAATTCTATTTCAGTCAACATTTTTAGATTAAATAACAGTTTGTATCTGTCTTGGGCTAAAAGAATTTAAATACTTTTAGGTCTTGTAAAATGTCCAGCTGAAACATAACAAATAGGACAAAACAAGTGGGAAAAATAAGATAAATTATATAATCCAGCAAGACAAGGCATTGTATTAATAGGCACAAATAAATATATCTCAATATAGCTTAGACCCAAATTTGGAAATAAAGGTAGAGTGGTAGCACACACTGGGACCATCGCCCATGGAGGCCATAGGCGTGACGAAATAATAATAACCGGTTGACACAGCACTTTATTGGTGTCACATTTCATAAACTATACATATATATATACATAAATATATTTACTACATAAAAAAATGCACTGTTACATTATCATAATATAAATTAAATCTCTTAAAAACATTTTCCAAGTGCTTCCATGATATTACAGTTCAGAACTTAAAGGAAGCCATGGAATGACTTTATCATTGATATTTTAAAAATTCCTTTATTTCTCAATGTATGTATTAAGACATCATGTTTTACCTGAAATTATTATTAATGCATATTATATTTGCATTTTAACATCAATTTTGAGTTTCACCAGGCAGTATGATGCTTTTGATCAGCACTGGTGGATGCCCAAATCAGTGAGGATACAGAAAAATACTGATGGAGAATTTGAACCCAAATGTATTATTGATCAGATACACTTAGTCTATTCCTGCAAACCCCTCTTTAATTAATGTGAAAGTCTATATGGAATTTTTCATCATTAAATATTCTGTTGCATCACTTGGCATATAACCTACACAAGTGCTTTGGTAATTCTTATACAATGCATATGTTAACATAACAGATTCCTCCCAGAAAAAGGTATTATAAGAATAAACATCCAGGTATAATCAAAACAGTTTTTAACTACTCCAAAACAGTCTCTTTAATACCTGAATTATCTGACATTCTTTTCAACATAGAAAATTCTAAGGAAACTGATGACTTCAGGTTAGGAGGAAAGAATTTTCAGTAAAGAATTTCAAAGAAACACTGTACCGTGAAGTATAAAGTGGTTAAGTGCTCTACTTTAATAAAGAAGTTATTTCGGGGAGGAGGATTCAACTTTTACTGCATCTATCTGGAGTCCAGATTCTGGACAAAGAAGTGTTTCATTATGGTAATTATCCAGATAGTTCAGACAAATCTTTTATGAGACAGGGAGAGTGTAAGGTTGGCATGGTTTCCTTCTTGGATTATTTAGATGATCTGTCTTTGTTGATAAAATTATTTGAAGAAATTGTGCAAGCCTACACTTGACTTCTTTTAGACAATCATCTTTGGATGGGCCTCTGATCTACTTGGGTCAACCTGGTTATGAAATTTCAAATAGAGTATCCTTAACAAAGAGTATTTCAAATCAATCTGGATATTAGTGATTTAAAGGGGAAAAATCAGATGATCTGATTTAAGTGCCCCCTGAATCATTAAATTGTCCTCCTCACTACATTCAAGAATTTATTTCTGCTAATTAGCAACTTTTCCTTCAGAGATATTGGAGATATTTCTGTTCCCTATCAGGTTAAGAAAGTCTTTGATGTTTATTTTGAAGAACTCACTTGACATAAGTTAATATCAAAATTAACTAAGACTGCATTATCAGGTTTAAAATTTCCTGTCATAGTAGAGTTCTCAAATCATTTAAGATTCTCCCATCCTATCAAAAATTCCATACATTTTTCACCTTCAAAATGAACACAGAACATTTTCCGAGACGTCTAAAATATTAATTTCTACTTGTTTAAAAAGTAACAATTTATCAAATTGGTAAATAAGAGACAGAAATAATTTTAAGAAAAAACACTTTTTTCTTTTTGCAGAAAATTGAACTCTCTAAATGTCCTTTGAGAATGCACAGGCAATAGGATCTGAGAAATTCTTATGTGTATGTCCTTTCCAAGTTGTACAGGTACTTAATTAAAATATTATAATAATACATTATGTACAATCCATTTTCATATTATAATATCAGTAACGTTTTACAATTTCTTTTGTTAATCTTAAACCTAAAACTTCTTATATTAACATTGCAAATTCAAGACAATCCCTAACATAAGACATTCATGAAAAGAGGCTTGTCTGAGTTTTAAACAAATAAAGAGGAAGTCTGGCAACTTATAGAATAAGCCAGCTTAGGTTTTAAGATAGCATGTGCTGCTTATAGAGGAATGATGCTGGGAAATGAATAAAGTGAGAACAAAGATGCATGTTATGTATGCATGACTTTTTTTTCCCACAAGGTGGTGATTAAACTAAATAGAATTCTGCGTAATGGACACATAAAATATCAATAAGTGCCAAGCACAGATAACCCCTATTAAAAATAAAGCAAATGAACATAGCCATAGATGACATTTTAATTACCAAAGAACTTCAAAAGCATCCAAAGAAAGTATTGGGTATGTGTATGTGTGTGGGGGGTGGGGGAGGGTGGGGAAGGCATTAATGTTGAAGTCTACAGAATAAATGACATATACGATCTCATTTTCATGGAAAAAATAACCACCCAAACAACAAAATCAACCACCAAAAACCATTCACCATCTAACCTATTCCTGTGCAACTCAGTCTACAGAATTAGCCTGTTTAAAGATAATTTTAAAAGGTCAAGTTTAAAGAAGCCAGATATAGTGCTTACATGGAATTCCCAACAACCTCCCTTACACATCAAGCCACAGTCCTTAACTTCATCTGTTTCACTATGATATAAACATGTCCATGTTGTAACTCATGGACAAGTTAACACGAATACTCTCATTTTCCTTCCTCAACACAAACAGCCCATTTCATTTTGGAAACACTCAGAAGTTCTTGCAAGAAACTCTCCATAGAACTGACTTCCCTCATCTTGCATCAGAACAGAAAAGCACAGTTACCTTCTCATGTACTTGAGATTTTCTTTCTCCATCAAATTCATGTCTAGGACATTTGGCACATGTCTGGGACAATGACAGGCTCATTCTACTTTATGAGATTATTTAACATATGACTTGAAAGAGTCTATGCACATACCTATTCTTTCTGGGCAAGGAGAAAGCATGCTTTAAAAGATAAGCTTTAACAACAGTAACACTTTCAAACTGACTTTGGAATTCTTGGCACTTACACACCACTCTTGCTATCCAAACCATACAACACACACACACACACACACACACACACACTCTTGCTATCCAAACCATACAACACACACACACACACACACACACACACACTCTTGCTATCCAAACCATACAACACACACACACACACACACACACACACACTCTTGCTATCCAAACCATACAACACACACACACACACACACACACACACACACACACACACACACACACACACACACACACACACGACAGCTCTCTCTGCCAAGCACAGACCTGGGAGAAAGGCATAAACCGGTAGGAAGCAAAGAAAAAGTCAGTCTCCCTCCACCTGCTGCCTAAAGTGGGGGTGCTTTGGGCTGACTGGCAGACAGAAGCCTGGGACACATCCTCAGCAATAGTTTGCCAATATCCTTAAGAAAAATAAATACATACCAACTTGCCCCCAGCCCCCACCCCAAGAACTCACATGGCAGGGCTCAAAACAACAACAGCCCAATTCCCATTAGCCCAGACAATCCTATTAACCAGGACAACCATAAATTCATAAACCTCTACAACCCTCGAGCAAGCATTGTGGTCTAGAAATGTACAGACACACACAGACACAGAGGAAATTTGCACCTGTCTTTCTTGACACAACACACCTGTCAGGCCCTGCCCATGCGAACTCTGCTAACAGATTTCTGCCTACCTAGTTTAGGAAAGGAAATGAGTTTAAAAAAAAAAAATAAGGGAGGGCATGAGTAGAAAAGAGAACAGGAGAAGGGACTCTTCTAGCCTTGACTTTGAGAAGAGGCCACCCTGTGCTTGCTCTGTTTTCATAAGCTCAAGGAGACAGCACAGACCTTCTCGGAAAAATAAAAACAAGCAGGTGAGTTCCCAGCCTTCCCCCAGGCAGAGTAACCTTCTGGGTTGCCAAGAACAGCACTTTCACACTCCAACCTGCCTCCTTGGGCTATTAAAGACTAAGCATGACCCCTCCTTCTAGTTCTGCTCTCTGTCTGCCTGGAGGGCTCTCAATTTCCCAAGAAGCTGGGAAGGGGCCAGAGACCTGGGAGTCTGTGGAAAGCTACTTACTCCTCCTTTACCATCCCCACCCCCCATCGCTCTCTCCACCAATCTTCAGCGTTAGCGGGAGGAGTAGCTGGCTGGCACACCAGAAGAACCAACAACTTGCTTAACTGGACTTTGGGTGATGTCTGCACCCGCCCCCTGCTTCCCCTCTCTGCTCAGGCAAGATAGCAGCTCTTTCCCCCTCTTCCCGCCCTCCTCACTAGTCTTCCTAGGAACAATTACTCTCACCTCTCCTGTCCTCCCTCCCCAGTCCTCCGAACTGGGGCAAGCGGTAGGTACCACCCAGACGAGACCAGACCGAAGCTGCCCAACATCATAGTCTGCCAGCGATGGCTGGGAGATTTATTGCCTCCCATATCTGCTGGCCCAGAGCCCCCTACCCCTACCCGGACCGCGATCCTCCGGTCCTCCTCGCGCCGGTGCCCAATTCCCTCCACCACGCGACCCCCCGAGGGTCCCGGTGCCGCCTTACCCTACTCAACTTGACCCAGTCTTGGGTCCAGGACCTCGGGAGAGGGGCGCCGCGCGCGTTTCCCGCGACCCATCATCGCACTGCTCCAAGCCTGATTTCCACAATTCGGCTTCGACAGCGTTTTGAGAGGAAAGTAGCAGAGCGCCCCCCCTCCTCCCTCTCTCCTCCTCCCAGCTCCCGGTCCTCTGCTGGGGTTAAAAAGGAGAAGTGAAAGGTATGCAAATGACAAGCAAATTGGAAGAGCCGGGAAGAAAGGCAGCTATAATAAACAAGACAAAGAGAAAGGACTAGGGGACCGGCCCCGGAGTTTTAGCCCGGGGAGAACGGAAGGATGGGGCTCGGCGGAAAGCCGGGATCCGCTCGAACAAAAAAGCGACCCGGACCCCTCGCGGTCCTCTCTCCTGAGAAGAGAGGGCAGGGGAAAGAAGGAAAGGGAGCAAACGCCTCCTCACACCCCAGAAACAGTACACAAAAGGTGACAAGATCAGCGACAAGTCCAGCAACATCAGCCTCCCCCCCTCCATCGCCACCGCCACCCCCAGCCACCAGCAGGAAAGAGAGAGAAATAAAAGCCAAGCGGATCACTTACTCTTAGGAACTGGGAGGAGCGGAGCGCCGAGTTCCACGGAGGCTCCTGCTTAAAACTGTTTAGAGGCTATTTTATTATGATTCATTTAAATAATATCATTTTCTTCTGGGGAGGGGGGGAATGTGTACACGGGTCTGAGTAATGGGAGGCTCTTTTCTTTCCTTCTCATTCAAGAACAAGCCAGTGCAAGTGATTCTGGAAAAGGGGAGGGACTCACGAGGGGAAGAAGAAGATACTTACGCGGTGCAGGGAGCAGTGGGACCGAGCCTCTCTCTCGCTCTTTTTTTTTTCCTGCCGGCAGAGAGAGGAAAACACGCGCGCGCACACACGGTGATATCTTGCGGGTGATGAATATGATAATTGGACAAGGGACGGTGAGTCGGTGCGACAGCGAGCGGGGCGAGTGGGAGAGGGAGAGGGGAGAGAGAGAGGCGGGCGGGGAGGGGAGAGGAGAGAAGAGGAGCAGGGGAGAGGCGAGGAGAGCGAAGACGAGGAGAAGAAAAGAGGAGCGAAGGGAAGAGGAGAGGGCAGGAGAGGAGGAGAGAGACGAGCGGAGGAGAGGAGAGAGCAGCGGAGGAGGAGAGAGGAGAAGGGTAAAGAGAAGAAGAGCGAAGCGGAGAGGGAGCAGGCGGACCCGGCGAGAGCTCTTTTGCGCCGCTCTGCTTTCCCCGGCTGCAATGGTGTATTATTTCAGAGCGCTCCCTCAGCTGAGGGCTCCGCTCCACAACAAGATTTACTTTAAGACACAGCTGAAGGAAACAGGAAGACTGCACGTCACAGTCTATCTGACGTACCCGGCCCCAGCACCCAATCGCGAGGCGCCTTCGGATTCAAGGGGGGATAGCAAGGCAAGAGAACTTGGGAGGAAAAAAAAATATAAAAGGGGTGGGGGTGAGCGGCTGGGAAGAGAGGAGGGGAGAGGGGCCCCGCGCTCCCCCTCCCGGGCCTCCATCCCCGGCCCCCACCCCCACCCCCGCCCTGCCACTGCTTCGGGGCGACTGGATCGCCGCGCCTGGGCCGGAGCGAGCCATCTGCGGGCACTATGCAAAGCGGGAGACGGCGCGAGCGGCGCCCAGCTCACATTCGCTCTTCCAGGACGCAGGTCCTTTTTTTTTTTTCTTTTTTCCTTTCTCAGATGTAGCTGATCGAGTTCGCCGAGTGGCCGACAGAATGAGCGCTCCTCCGACTTGGGTGGAGGAAGGCACGGAAAAGTATACGGGAGAAAAAGTGGGGGATTTAGGGGTGGGGGTGGCATAAGAGGAGGGAGTGAGGGGATCTGTAAATCATTCCACTTTTTAAACGATCATAGGTAGTGTCAAGAATACGTGTCACCCTTGCTTCCGTTTAAAGGGGAGGTGGATAATAAAATACAGGTAGGTTTGGTATTAAAATAATAGGTGCCAGCGGTTTCGCATCGAGTCCGCTGCATCTGTTATTAGAAGAAGATCAACATTGGCTGAGTCCCAGTTAATCTCCAGTCCAAATTATTAGGAGGAAGAATACTTACCCTTGGTTACCTCTGACATTATTTGGATTGTAGGTAAAGCAGCCCTTTAAAATATGTATGTTGCAAACATTATCTAGCTATTACCCCTTACTAATTCACTCACCCCAGAAAGACCAAAGAAAGCTGTTCAATACAGGATTTACACAGTTTCGACTCCTGGCCAACAAACTTTAAAGTTTATTAGGCAAGAAATTTCAAGCGCTTAAATCTCGGGCTCCAACATAAAGCCCTAGAAAATTTACTTTGGTTTGACATTTCTTGCTTGAAAAATAGCCAGCAAGATTTCTTTAGATAATGTTGCTCTTAAAGATCTCCTTGGGCTTTGCAAGTTACAAATGCAAGCCAGCCTCCAGCCACAGCTAGAACGTCCCTTTCACCCGGCACAGAAACGGTTTTTAATAAAGCAGTAGCATTTATGACTTAAAGATCCTATAAAAGCTGGGACTTGCGAGAGCTGCGAAGCAGAAACATTCATACATAGTCTATTAGATGCTCATTTTTGTAGGTAGGAGGAGGATACGTATTTTTCATGTGTCCCTCAAATGTAATCAGATCAAAGGTTGAATCATGCTGTGTCGTGACAACAGGGTATTTACGAGACGTGTTATGAGTACACTGGCTAAACACTACCAATATCTTCTGCAACACACACACCTTTCTAGGAAATTTACAATTCCAGCTCCAAATTCATCAAACTGTAAAGAGGATATTAAGTCGTCCCTTTGAATAAGAATAGCGATGTTAGTATGTCCGAGTCTATACCCTGCAGGAAACTTTTGGCACGAATTTCAAACAGTGAAAATAAGAGAAAAAAAAATTAGGTCGGTCAGGTTAGGTGTCGGCAATAAGAAAAGAGACTTGCGGGAGCATCCCCTGCCGTCTTCTTGCCCCCTTTGCCGCCCCCAGACACTCCCCACCCCCCGCGTCCATTACGGAAACAACACAGAGAAGCGCACACACGCCACTCACACCTCCAACTATTGACTGTTGTAGCAAGTGTTCTAACCGGGATGTGACAGTTTAGGCTGGGAGCAGAAATAATCAACATGCCTATTAGATACAGGATGGAATAATGCTTCTATTGGTTGGGTCCCTTCGAGGTAAGCGGGTGTATTGAGCGGGGAAATTTGGGATCTGAGAATGGATCAAAGGTACTTCCTTTCTTATTTTTCGTCCTACTAGTTTTCTTTAAGAATCTTGGTTTGTACATATAAGCTAGCACCAGCCCACAATTAAACTGGTAGGAGTAAGGGCTATATACCTTTCCACACCTTAAAACCATCTGCTCAGTTTGACGTTTAAAAGGGCGGAGAGGAGGGAAGGAGGAGGAGGGAGAAGGGGGAAGAAAAGAGGCAGGGACACAGAAAAAGATTTAAACGCGAAAGAAATGGCTTGCACTTAAGTCCACGAGTTTGTGTCAATTGCACATAGCGCTTGAATGCACGTTTTGCGCACACCACGCCCGGGAATTGCGGCGGGAAAAGTTCCCCGAATACCCCAGTAAGTCCTGTGTCACGCCGTGGGGAAAAGCAGGCCTGAGTAGAAGTCGAGGCAACCCGCTTGGCGAACAAGGAAGCTCCCTCACCCCCTGCCTTGGCGGCGGAGGCTCCCGGTTCGCGACGCTCTGCCGCGGCGGTTCGCAGCCCGCATTAGGGCGCAGGAGCTGCCAGTTGAAACAGAAGCGCGCGCGACGCTAGGCAAGCGAGCTCGGTTCGCAGCCCAGCTCCGTGAGCTGCCTCCACGCAGCCCTGTCCCGCGTCCTGTCCTCTACTGTCGGGGTAGCGTACAGGCCAGGCTCCTGGAAACTTCTCTTGCTGGAGCTACGGCACTCTCCCGGGTCTTGGGCGGCCCTGGAGCAAGACTTGAGGCCCGGGCCCCCTATCTCGGGCGACTCCCGGTTTGTTTTCTGATAGGAGAGAGGCGATCAGTCAGCCTGGAGACGAGAAGTCGCCTAGATATTGGCTCCATCCCTGAAACCAGCCGCCAAGCCTAGGGTCAAGGCAACTCCTCCCTCTGCCCCATTTCCAACACAACCCCAATAACTTAAAAGTTAACGCAAGTTCTGACCGGTCTTGTAACAAACCCTATCCGTGCAGGTTGCATTTACTTATTTATCTGAAGGGTGATCTGTGTGTTCTTAGACAAACTCGCAGTTATCACTCGTGCATCTGGCTCTGGGTTAAATACACTTCGCCTTGACATTTCCTCGGTGTATGCTCGCCTCCTGTTCTTTCTTAAAGCGGTGGATGGGGGCAGGAGGGAAGACTGTGTATAAGTAATTTAAAACCTTACAAACAACTGTTATCAGATCCTAAACAAACCAATTCTGGGAATTTCAATCAGATTCAGTTGAGAGGCAAATGTTGACGTGGATTTTGGAGAAGGATGCCTAAGGACCTCCTAGTCACCCACCCACTCACCCACCACCACCTCCACTACCACCACTACCATCACCACTACCACCCCACCACCATTACCACCCTGAAGAAGGGCAGAGAGGAAAACCAACCCAGGGTGCAGGCCTGACTGCTGCAAGCTATCTAGAGGCAAAACCGGCTGACGGCCTCTCTCTCACTCTGTGCCCAGTGTGACGCCAAGCCCAACCTGGATTTGTTCTGAATAAGGGGGAAGTGAAATGCCACAAGATCAGTAGCAAGTAGCAGCTGCAGCGTTTTCTCTCCTGGGAACCCCACTGCTTAGAAGCCTCCCGAGTGGTGTTTGTTTTACCAACAGCTTTCAAAGTAAACAGAAGCCAATCACTCCAAATAAGTTGAAATATAACCCTTGCAAGAATTTGGATCCAGGGGTGCTGGCAGAAAGAAAGTAATTTTTCAAATGATAAAGAACCCACTCCCAAATAAAGAGTCCGCCACATTCCTTTAAGGAGAGCAGAATTGTCATGAAAATATAAATTCATCGAAAGGGCTCATTACAATAAGTTGACCTCGAAGAAAATCACTCTTCGCTCACAAAGACACACCCGCGGGGATGAGGGGGTTGTCAGTGATTGCAGGGACACACTACCACTTGATTTTATGGAAGTGGGAGAAAACAATCAAAGGGAAGTATGTTCCCTGCCCTGAAGTAGAAAAGTGTAGGCTGGGAGCTCTTCGCCGCCAACCCTGGCTTTGCCTCAGGCACCGAACTTTCCAATACCAAGATATTAACAGATGGTGGTGAGCACATGGAGGGCTGCTACTTACATAATCCAGCCACTCCGCCCGGCCGCCCAGAGCCCGGCGAGCCTCCCGCCAGGCCGCGCGCGCGCCTTCCGAGGGGTGCTCCCTGGCATAACTCGCCTTTCTCCGACCCCATCCAGCGTTTTGAGGGTTAGCATTTGAAGAGGCCGTGATTTTAAAAAAACCAAAACAATCAAACAAACAAAAACATTGATTTGGCTGTGCTTTATCTTCTTCAGTCCACAGTAGTGAAGAAGCTGGAGACCCAAAGGCCGAGAGAAGAGGAGGGGATGCCTTCGGGGAGAACGGGGTGCTCTCCCTACCTATCTGGGGGTGCCCGCGAGTGGAATTTACACAATTTACAACCCCCTTGTCCACCATCTTTGGTTCTCAAATCAGCATATCTTTCGCTGTCCCTTAAGTACGAAGGCTGTCTCGGGCCGCAGCCCAAGGGGAGTGGGGTGGGGTGAAGGTGTGAGTGTGAAGGGGACGCCTTTGCACGCGGGGGCGCAGTGGGCAAAGTTACGCAAAGCCTCTGGGCACCGCCACACTTCCGAGCTGTGGCAGGGTTTTTAGCGCTCGATCCCGCTCGCGGGGAGCCCCTTTCGGATGTGTGGCCGCCTGCTGCCTTCACGCCCTCAGCCGCCTCCCGAGAGGCCCTGTCCCTCCTGGTGTGCCTGTGTACCTCCTCCAGTGTGCCAGGCACGTGTGTTTCCCAAGCCTCCTCCCTGACTGCGACTTGGCCGCCGAGACCTGCGAGGAATACGCCTGCGTGTGTTGGAAAAGTTTCGGGTTGGGCGGGAAGTCTGGGAATCTCCTCTCCAGGCACTCGGCGGGAGCGGGGCTTCCTCGCCCGCGGCTGCCTCCCTATGCCCTCCTCCCTCCCCGGCCCGCCCTTCGTCGCCTCGGCCCCGCGCTAGGTGTCGGGGCCTCTGGGGCTGGAGAGAGCGAGCGCTGGATGCTGCGGCTGCCACGGCGCCGCGCTCCGCAGAGGGCGCGCCCCTCCTGCCTGCGCCGCCAAGTGGGGGTCCGGACCGCCCTGCCTGCTCGCCCGGTCCCTCCTCGCCCCGGACCCGCGGCACTTGCCTCTTCCCGGGCCACCGCAGGGGCTGCAGCCTTGCTCGGCTAGCCTGGGCTCAGTGCACGCCCGGGACGCAGAGGGCAACCACCTGCTCCCGGCGCGCCGCGGAGCCGGGGAACGTCGTTGTGGTAGGGAGCGTCGGCCGCCGCCAGGCCCGCGCTGCCCCGCGGCCTCCCCTCCCCCGCCGGCCGCCTGTTGCTGCAGGGACAGCCGGTGGACGCGCTCGACCTAGGAGGGAGGCTCTCTCCCGGGACCACGGGAGGGGCGGGCACGTTTGAAGGGATGGAAATCTCCCTTTCTGACCACCCGCTTTCTTTTGTCAGTTACTCTAAGGATGTTTGGCCGTTACTTCCAGCTTCCCTCTCTTCGGTCTTTCATGTCAAGGGTGTGAATTCGGGGGTGCTCCATTTTCAGGGGCTTTGGTGATAGAACTGAAGTTTTCCTTACTGTCCATCTTACCAGAAGCTTTTATTCAGATCGAGGGGTGGGCTAGAAATAAATAGGTGTAGGCCTGACGGAGCGAAAAAGGGACACTCCCAGTTTGGATGCATTTGGGGAGAGAGTAACTGGAAAGTTGCATTTTGTTTAAATTAGAGCAAGATGAAGTTGAAAGCCAGATTTCTATAATTTTTCTGGTAATATTTCTTTTATGAAGTATCTAAGTGTCTGTTTGTCATCATTTTGAGATCAAAAGGAAAATCCATATGCTGTATAGTTTTTTGAAATTGCTACTTAAATATGTTTTAAATGTTTTGTCCAACGTGGAGTGGGCTGCTTGGAGGCAAGACTGGTGACAGGAATAGTGGGATGGTTTGATGTGGAGCGGTGCTTCCAAAGGCCTGTCGAATCACTGGAATCACCAAAGGAGTTGTGCTTTTTTTTTTTTTCAATAAAGATTCCTGGGCCCACCCCAGTGAGGTAATCAGCAGAAGGACCTGGGAATCTGGGGGCCACCCTGTGTCTCCAGTTACTGCTCAGCTCGTTTGTCACTGACTCTGTGACCTTGAGTGTCTTACTTAATCTACTTGAGCCTCGGTTCTTTTTTATCTGTGAAGTGGGGATAATATCCAAATTGTAGATTTATTGAGAGACTCCTACAGAACTAAACTTGTTCAGCACATGACTAGTGCTCAGTACTTGGAAGGTGTGTTGCCCACAGATGTGTGCTTTGTACACTGGAGCTGACATGTATTCTTATAAGGACCTGTGCCTAGCCCCAGCATTTTGGCGAAGCCAGCTGGACTGGCATGGAATATGTATGTGTATGCACTTTTAGCTTATGCATAGTTGCCACCTTCAGCACTTTATATGCTTTTCCCTCCCCCACCTTTTAGGCCATAAAATAAATTAGAATTGGCACCTTTGGAAGCTAGGCCCTGTGCTCTTGGACCTAGAACTGTCCATCAGGCCTACTGGCAAAGGGGTGAACTGACCAGTCTGAAGTCTTGCTTCCTCCTCCACTCCACCCCCATCTTTTTTGGCCCTTTCACCTTTCAGCTTTATAGATGGCAAGCATTTCCTAAAGAAACGGATGGTCAGACCAATGAAACCACAGGACAAAAAGTTGTCTTCAAAAGGAAATGAAGAAGAAGAAGAAGAAAGAAGAAGAAGAAGAAAGAAAGAAGAAGAAGGAGGAGAAGAAGAAGAAGAAGAAGAAGAAGAAGAAGAAGAAGAAGAAGAAGAAGAAGAAGAAGAAGAA